>NW_027362877.1:3600000-4065000 GCF_046119375.1 Phyllobates terribilis
GCAAAGGTGATACAAATAAGCATCAACAGACCAAGTGCAATAGGACACAATAGATAGACATAATGGTAATGTTACCAGCAGTGCAGGAAACCAGGGACCCAACCAGCAAAGGATAAACAGACAGCTGCCGGCTGATATTAATAGCCTGGGAATTGGATATTGTCCCCCTCCCAGTGCAAGAACACCAGCACTCAGCTGCCCAAGAATTGGCGCATCCATAAGATGCACCATTTCTGGCGCCTAGCCTCGGCTCTTTCCACTTGCCCTGGTGCGGTGGTGAGTGGGGTAATACTATTGGGATTGATGTTAGCTTTGTAATGTTTGCTGACATCGAGCCCAGGGGTTAGTAATGGAGAGGCGTCTATAAGACACCCCCATTACTAACCCCGTAAGTTTAGTTAAAAAAACACACACACAGAGCAAAGTCCTTTAATTGAAATGAACACTCCCAGACCCTCTTTTACCCTTTATAAAGATCAAATTAAAATACAAAATAATCCTCACCTGTCCGCAGATAATCCTTATTTGATGCTGTCCAACAAAAATCCCCAGCCGTGCTACATCTGGATTGTTTGATGTGACCGCTCAGCAAGCCAGTAGCGTGAGAATGCTCCTGCAGTGTCTAGCGCTGCTCTGACTAAGGTCACCGGAGTTCATAGCCGATGAGCTCTGGTCACCTTACTGACGTCACTGCTCGCTGCACTGACCAGTGTGTCCTGGCTGGCGTGCTGAGTCATCGCTCAACACACCATACAGATGTAGCAGAGCTGGAGTTCGTGACTTGTTAATAACCAGTAAAGGCTACGCAGATGTTAATATTAATACCCTGGGAAGATCTATGTTAATTAATGTTTATTACCCGCTTCCCAGACTATAAGCATCAGCTGTCCGCTTTCCCCCTTTGCTTTTTTTACTTTAAATTCTTTAATTATTAGCTAAATCCATGTACAGCAGCTCCACACGCCCTGCCCTGATGATATATCTCACTGACTCATTTCTATCTTTCTAGATCTATAAAAAATGTTTTATTAGTTAGAAAATTACCCTGAAATGTCAGAGAATGACCGTCTGTAAAAGCTGATGTTATAAACGCGTTTGATACGGATGTCATACAGATGCGAGACAGGTGAGAGAAGTCGCATCGTACTCGCAAGACAATCATCCTACTGTTCAGGAAGATCCGACCAATTTTATTTCAGCCGATGAGTGCGATCCCTTAAATGCGACATGTTAGTAACGGCTGATTGACGTCAAACTGGCCATAGATATAAGTATTGGGGAGCAGGACTGCAGACTTAAAATGCAAAAGGGGGAGAAAGGAGGAAACTTAAAATTGGTTTTGTAAATTTTGTTTGAAAAATAAGAAATTGCTGATTAAACTTTTAACAAAAAAAATAAATATGATGTGAAGTAGACATGTGGTAAATGTTAGTTATACCATACACAATAGTTAATACATATAGTTACATAGTTACATAGTTTATAAGGCCGAAAAAAGACAAGCGTCCATCCAGTTCAGCCTATTTCTTGTGCACTGCAGCTATTCCGCAGCGTTAATCCAGGGGAAGCCAACAAAAAAACATGCGGTATAGGCCAATTTACATCATTGAGGAAAAATTCACTTCCCGACACCAATCTGGCAGTCAGATTAAATCCCTGGATTAATTAACTATCACTAAGCATGAAATGTAATTTTATTGTTCTCAAGAAAGGCGTCCAGGCCTCTCTTGAACTCTTTAAGTGAGTTGGACATCACCACTTCCTCTCCCAGAGAGTTCCAGAGTCTCACGGCTCTGACCATAAAGAATCCCCTTCTATGCTGGTGCAGGAACCTCCTTTCCTCCAGACGCATAGTGTGCCCCCTCGTCTTTGTCACCATCCTTGGTATAAACAGGTCATGGGAGAGATCTCTGTACTGCCCCCTGATGTATTTATGCATGTTTATGAGGTCTCCCCTAAGCCTTCTCTTTTCCAATGTAAATAGGCCTAATTTTGACAACCTCTCTGAGTATTCCTGTCCCTCCATTCCCTTTATTACCTTAGTTGCCCTCCTTTGTACCCTCTCTAGCTCCAATATGTCTTTCCTGAGCACCGGAGCCCAGAACTGTGCACAATATTCTAAGTGCGGCCTTACCAGCGCTTTATACAGAGGAAGAACAATGTTCTCATCATATGCCCCTATTCCTCTTCTGATGCATGCCATGACTCTATTTGCCTTCGCAGCTGCTGCCTGACACTGGGCACTCCAATTTAATTTGCTATTAACCAAGATGCCCAGGTCCTTCTCCATGTCAGATTTCCCCAATGGTTTCCCATTTAATATGTATGGGTGACTGCTGTTTTTCTTTCCCATGTGCATGACCTTACATTTATCGGCATTGAACCCCATTTGCCATTTTTTGGCCCAACTCCCCAATTTATCTAAATCCTCCTGTAGCTGTGCCCTATCCTCATCTGTATTAACTACTTTACAAAGTTTAGTATCATCTGCAAATATTGCTATTTTACTATGCAACCCTTCCACTAGATCATTAATAAATATATTAAATAATATAGGGCCCAAGACAGACCCTTGAGGCACCCCGCTAGTAACCCTGACACACCCTGAGCTTACTCCATTGATAACCACCCTCTGCTTTCTATCACTCAGCCAGCTATTTACCCACTTGCACACATTATCCCCCAGACCAAGCATTCTCATTTTATATACCTACATATACATATCTGGTTAAAAGGCATAAAAATTAAAAGTCCAACATTTTTTTTGTAAAATTTTCGATTTAGAGCCTGGGGGGCATACTTAGGCGGTGATATGTGCAGGAGAGGCCAGATGTTATACAGGGGTTATATTCACAATAACCAGGGTGTACTTTATTATAAGAGCACATTGTGATTTTGGGAACGTCCCTTTAGAAGAATCTTCACTCTCGGTCTCGCCAGACAAGATGTCGTCTAGGAATCGTCCCCCCATCTGAGCCTCTAACTTCAATAAATAATTCTCTTTCCCACAGTAAAATACATAAATTACCAAAAGAAGGTAAGAAGACGTCCTCATCCAGGTTCCGAAAGTTTTAAGGTTTTTTTTTTTACCAATAAATTGGATGAAATTCTTTTTCCGACAAGAATTGTTACCAAAGAAAGAAACTGCTGCTCAGATTCCCGGCCGTTCCTCCGACATTTATGAATGACATGATAACCGGGTGTCACCGTTCTCCATACATGTGTCCCCACACTTCTGACACTCAGCACTGATTGGACAATGTAGGGGAACAATGGTAACGCCCAGTTGTCAGTATTTTCTTACATTTATAGGGTGAATAGTAGAAGAGCTGCACAGCTTAGTGACCAATAACAATATGACTCCGGAAATGAGAGGACGAGAAAGTAAAAAAAAAAAAAAGTAAAATCAATAAAGAAATAATGTATCTGTAAGGCCGATAATGGGGGAAATGATTTACAGATAAAATGACCAAACAGCTTACAATCCTAGAATGTTCTGGTTGGAGGGGACCACCTCCAGGGTCCCCGTATCCAGCCCCCTGCTCAATGCAGGACTCACCATCTCAGACAGATGTCTGTCCGGCCTCTGTTGGATTGTTTCTTCCAGTCTTGATCATTTATTTCTCATTACTGACCTCGCTGTATGAGGAGCTTTTTTGTGGGGGATGAGTTGTATTTCTCATCTTGTTTCTTAACTTTATCAACTTTATTCTGCTGTTATTTTTTAGAATTTTTCTCTCATGAGCTGCACAAGTTGAGTGATAAAACGACCGTCCACCCTGAGACTGAGAAGTGACTATACGGTTATCATATATAGACTCCCTTCCTTGTGTCCTCCATTTGCCTCCTGTAACGGTGAACCGATGGAGAAAACCTGGCAGGTCCTAATAATAAGGCGCTTACAGACAGTCTCCATACAGCCGGTCCCAGAGGTTTCCCGGCTTCCATCTTTTTACCACTGTACAGTGATCTGGACTTACAGTACAGACACCGGGGCTGCTCCACATAGTAGTGCTGGCTGGTAGAGCGAGCTGGCAGAAGAAGGTCGACATGTCAGTGACGCGCCCCCTGGGCCTGTGTTGTGTAGCGTTGCGCACGCGGGGAATACCCGGAGCCGGATCCGATAGGGTTAGTAGTCCTCGTGGCGGTGACCCGGTCCGTGCCCAGGGTGTCAAACTAAGTGGCGATGTTTTAGTGGCAGATGTTATATTGTTCGACTACGCCACCCGTTGAATGCGGTTATGAGACCGCCGCTGCAGGGCAGACCGCTGAGGCCGGTGGTACGGTTGTGCAGCGTGGATAGTATAACCCCCAACGGGAGGGGTATGGCCTCAGGGCAGCAGACGTGGATGATGGGGATAGCAGGATTGCACGCAGGCACCAGGAACCACTCAGAGACGGTGCGGTGTAGTTCAGGGTCTTTACTGGTGGCAAAGGTAGACCCTCCCGGGAGTACTGGCTAGCGATCGGGGTCTGGTCAGTCCGTGAGCAGATAGGATCTCCCCCGGCCAGGCGGAGTTGTAGGCCTCCCCAACTAATTGTACTCTCCCTGGCTACCTTGCTAGAAGCGGGTAAAAGTAGCCCACGTCCCTGAGTGTACCGTGTGGTGCTCACCCGTATGGCCGGTGACTCGGGGCCTTCTGGTAGCCTCCGCTCCACGACGGCGGTGCTGGTCCCTTGCGTGTGACCGTGCCTTCGGGTTTCTTGGCCAGAGGACCTGAAATCCCCTGCCGGACGGTTTCTGCTGCTGGGTATGGATCAGTCCCCACAGCCTCGGACTCCGTGTCCGGTGAGATATCTTCAGTCAGGACCAGCTCTACAGCTTTCAGTCCCTGACCCCTTTTATCACTGCTCCCACAGAGCTCCTGATCTTGCTCTCCCTGCATATGCTCCACTCCAGACCAGACTGTGTCTCTGTCTGGGACTCTTCTTCTTCTCCTTTTTCCTAACCCTGCCTCAGCCCCAGTTTTATATAGGGGAAGTTCTTCCCCTCCCAGGACTGGGCAGGAGGTGTGGCATGCTTAGGGTTCCTGACCAGGAGACCTCCCACCTGCTCTCAGACGTAATATTGCTATTACTGTGGGAACCAGACCCCTGGGGTGCCACATTCCCCCCTAGTAAAATTTAGTACTCCGGGACTAAACATATTTTTGAAAACATAACAGGGTATAAACAGGAACAATACAATAAGGAAAAACACGTTAAGGTGGTCACGGCGTGTCCGCAACCGGGTGCAATTTTCGAAGCAATAAGGGTGTCCATTTCACCAAAGAACAGGGAGCCGTAACCAGGTAGGGGTCTGTCCTGCCCCGAGTCTTTAGCAGTCTTTAGTCCGTTCCTGGGTTACGCTCCAAACATATATACAACAGAGTTCCGGTTAATCCACAAAAGACACCTATAAAATAACTGGAAAAACATAATTATTTACAAGCAACAGTAAACAGGTAAATACCAATAAGACAGTCTGAACACTTTAGATCCTCCAACGTACGGGCAACTGGCCTCTATTGGCCCTAGTAGACCTACGGAGCTTACTGAACGGTCCTGAGCTACAGGGTGTAGGAGCTGTCAAAGGCAAGCTGGGCAGCTGTCTACGGGCTCTTTGGCTCACTAGGGGCACGGCAGGCTCACTATAAGCAGAGGGTCGATTCTCCTGGTCTGCTTGTGTGGGGTCTTCTGCCTCCTGGACCGGCTGCTCTTCCAGCTCTACCTGTTTTTCTGTAGGCACTTGGGATGCTGGCTGGAGGAAGGTGAGGACGGGTACCACAACAGCGCCATTTACTTGTGTCCAAGACCGAGGGAAGTCTCCGAGTACAGTACTGACCATCTCTTCCCTTTCCTCTGCGGGTCGAGGGTTTTCTTGATCTTCTTCAGGGTTTCGTAACTGCTCGGGACACTTCTTCAGGTGATCTCAGGAGACAATGGCTGTGGTTTCTCCTCCATCCTTACTGATTGTGCAAATTTTTGGGTTTTCATGGCTTGATGGCAGTACGGTGTACGGGTCCTTCTCCCACTGGTCGTCCAACTTCTGGAGCCGTCTTTTCCTCTTCAAGACCTGCTCTCCAGGTACCAGGAGAACAGCGGGAGCATACTGGTTGTAAGTCTTCTCCTGTCTTTCTCTTGCTTGACAGAGACTTCGCTCAACGCTCTCCTGTACTTTCCGGTACTGCTGCTGCCTCTCTGTGTCCCAGTCTGCTTCTGGTGAAGTGTCCTCGGGTGTCAGGACTCCCATATCCAGATCAACAGGCAGCTTACCAGGTCTTGCTCTCATTAGGTAAGCCGGGGTACAGTTGGTAGAACCTACAGGGATGTGGTTGTATACGTCCACCAGATCAGGCAGTTTCTCAGGCCACAGACTGCGTTCTTCCAGGGGCAATGTTTTCAGAAGGTCTATCACCACCTGGTTCATTTTCTCGCAGAGTCCATTGGTTTGCGGATGATAGGGTGTTGTTCTTATCATCCGGCAGCCATACAGAGTGCAGAACTCCTGGAAGACTTCCGCTTCAAAGGCAGGTCCTTGGTCCATCAGCACCTGCTCTGGGTAATCGTGTGGACGGCAGAAGTGCTGCTGGAAGGCTCTAGCTGCTGTTTGAGCCGTTAAGTCCTTGACGGGGACTACAACCAAGAACCGGGAGTAGTGATCCACGATGGTTAACGCATAGACGTAGCCACTTCTGCTGGGGGCCAGTTTTACATGGTCCAAGGCTACCAGTTCCAACGGCTGCCTGGTGACGATGGACTGCAGGGGGGTCTTCTGGCTGGCACGGTCCTTCCTTCTTAGGTTGCATGGACCACAGTCTCTGCACCACCTCTCGATGGTTCCTCTCATGCCTACCCAGTGGAACCGCCCGCGCAGCAGGAACTCTAGCTTCTTCCATCCTAAGTGCCCAGCTCCGTCGTGGTATGCCTCCAGTACCATAGCCGCTTCTCTTCTTGGCACCACTACTTGCCAGATCAGTTCATGCGTCCGGGAGTTAACCATTCTGCGGCACAACTTCCCCTTGTAACGGAATAGTCGACTCTTCTCAGCCCACAGTTGCTTGGTCTCCTCCGGAGCGTCTGGGTCAAGGCGGGCATCTGGCTGAGTCAGCATCTCCTTCACCAGTCGGACGGCGGGGTCACTGTCTTGCGTTTCCGCCCAGTTGTAATGAGGTAAGGGGTTGAACGTAGCGGATTGCTTACCCCTTACACGGTGGGAATACTGGGTAGTCCCATGACGGTGGAACGTGGGGAGTTCAACTTCTTCCAGTTCCTCTGGATCTTCCCCTACGTCCGGTAGGTTTGGCATTCTGGACAAGGCATCCGCGTTGGTATTGGAGCGTCCTGCCCGGTATTTGATCGTGAACTCATAGTTGGACAGGCGGGCCATCCATCTCTGCTCCAGGGCACCGAGTCTTGCAGTGTCCAGGTGTGTCAACGGGTTGTTATCCGTGTACACGGTGAACCGGGAAGAGGCGAGGTAGTGCCTAAAGCGTTCGGTGACTGCCCACACCACTGCCAGGAACTCTAGCTTGAATGAGCTGTAATTCTCAGGGTTTCTTTCGGTGGGTCGCAGTTTTCGGCTGGCGTAAGCAATTACCCGTTCTCTCCCCTGCTGGATCTGGGACAGTACGGCTCCTAGCCCGATGTTACTTGCGTCGGTGTAGAGGATAAAGGGCTGGCTGTAATCAGGGTACGCCAGGATTTCATCCCCCGTGAGGGCCATCTTCAGCTGGCGGAAGGACTCTTCTTCCAGCTTCTCCCATCTGAAGGGCGGCTTCTGGTTCTTGGCCTTCCTGGACTGGCCTATCAGGAGGTCCTGCATAGGAGCTGCCTTTTTGGTGAAACCGGGAATGAATCTTCGGTAGTAGCCTACCAACCCGAGGAACTGCCGCACTTCCTTTACGCTGGAGGGTCTTGGCCATTCCTTAATCGCGGTGATCTTATCAGGGTCGGGAGCCACTCCGTCAGCACTCACCACGTGTCCCAGGTACTGCACTTTTGGTTTTAGCAGGTGACACTTCGACGGTTTCACCTTCAGACCGTAGTTTGCTAGGGCTTCAAACACTTCCGCCAGGTGTTTCAGGTGGTCCTCGTAGGTTTTGGAATAAACTATAACATCGTCCAGGTACAGCAGGACCGTCTCAAAGTTCCGGTGTCCCAGACAGCATTCCATCAATCGTTGGAAGGTTCCTGGTGCGTTGCAGAGTCCGAACGGCATGCAGGTAAACTCGCTAAGTCCCATCGGGGTGGTGAATGCGGTCTTCTCCTGGTCCGTCTCTGCTACAGGAACCTGCCAGTACCCGCTAGTGAGATCCAAAGTGGAGAAGAAGTTAGCAGATTTTAAAGCAGCCAAAGACTCCTCTATCCTTGGTAAGGGGTACGCATCTTTGTGTGTGATACGGTTGATTTTCCGGTAATCTACACACATTCTCATGGTGTTGTCTTTCTTTTTAACCAAGACTAGTGGAGCTGCCCAGGGGCTACAGCTATCCCTGATTACCCCAGCCTCCTTCATGTCTCTAAGCATCCCCTTGGCGTGTTGGTAGTGTGCAGGGGGTACGGGACGATACCTCTCCTTTATGGGAGGATGGTCTCCCGTGGGGATGTGATGTTCCACTCCCTTTACTCGCCCGAAGTCTAGCGGGTGTTTACTGAACACTCTCTCGTATTCCTGGATCACCCGGTAGACTCCCTGAGCGGGTGTGTAGTCAGTACCCAAATGCAGTTGCTGACACCAGTCCTCCATTTGTTGCTTAGAGCCGTTACCTTCCTCTGGATGAGATGGAGGCAAGGGTTCCACGGACTGTACAGAATTTTGGTTGATGGTATACAATTTGGCTAGCGTAGCATACCGGGGCAGGTATACTTCCTTCTTCCCAATATTTATTATGCGAACGGGCACCCTCCCATGGCGTACATCAACCACCCCCCGTGCCGTCAAAATGGTGGGCCTACTATCTGAGTAGACTGGTTCTACCATTGCCTGGTAATCTCTACCTCTCAGACCAATAGCTGCCCGGCACCAAATCATCATTTCACTTTTCGGGGGCATGGCGATAGGGAAAGGGTCACACATTCTCACGCTACCAATCTCACCACCGGAGAGTTCCACCTGTTGCCGTCGCATCAGTGCCCGAATCTCTTTTTGGAGCACTCGCTGCTGGCCGGAGCTGGCGTTCTTGGCAACCTGCTGTAAAATGAGAATCACCTCTGCAAGACAATTTTCAATCACATTAGTTCCTAGAGTTATCTTTGGGTGACTCTCACGCTTGTCAATGTCCACAATGATCAGTCCCTGTGCTGCCAGTTCGACTTTACCGATTTTAATGGTCATCTCTTTAAATCCGATCTGTGGCACGGGCTGACCATTGCTGGCGATGATACTCAAGTCGTCGTCTGGGTAGCGGGTTATATCCGAGTCATTCCAGTACTGCTTGAAGAGCACCACGTCCGGGATGGTGGTGACCTGTGACCCGGTGTCAAGTAGGGCACTCATAGGAATGCCATCCAGTACCACAGGCAAGACTGGACGTCCTCCCACGTATTTGTCACGCCAGTTCGATGGGCCTGGTGATCTTATTCCTAGGGGTTGGCCCTCTACCCCAGGTTGTGCCGGTTTAAAGGACAGTACCTTGCCATATGTCCGGGTTGATTGCAGCGGCGGCAGATGGGTTGTCCGTCCTCGTTGTACCGGTCGCTAGGTCTTCCTCTGGTCGGTGGGGTCCTCCTTGGTCGGCGCCACGGGATATCCTCCGGTCCGGATGCCAGCTGGATCTTCCCTGGAGTAGAAACCTGTAAAGACTGCACAGTTCGGGTTAGCGCGGCAACGCTTTTAGTTAGCTCTTGGACCTGATGGTGCAGGTCTGTAGCCGGGTCATTGTTTAAAGCCTGCGCATCAGCTCCCACAGGCCCTGCCGACAAGGGCGCCGTCTCCTGGTGGTAAGTGGTAGCAGGGCGTTTGTGGGTCACAGCGCCACCTGGTGCCGGTTCTCGGAGCACCCGGATGGCTCTGTCCTTGAACTATGCAAAGTCCAGATGAGGGTCCTGTAAGGCCATTGCTCGCAACTGGGTTCGGTGGGCATTGCAATGTAGACCCTCTATAAATTGTTCAGTCAACAGCTTTTCTTCGTTTCCCACGCCGTCAGGGTCGGCCTGCTTAATGGCTCTCAGGGCCTCTTGTAGGTTTAGTGCATAGTCCCTTATATTCTCATGTGCTCGCTGCTTGCACCCGTAGAATCTAAGCTTGATCTCGGCTGAGGTACGGGTATCAAAGGTGTCCTTCAGCCGGGCTAGTATCTCTGTGACAGTCCTCCTCCTCCCAAGTGGCCAGGACTTTACCTCCCTTTGGGCTGCCCCTGTTAATTGAGCCACCAGGATGCTCACTTTTTGCTCTTCTGTGAGGGGGTACACCTGGAAGAGGCTATCCAGCCTTTCTCTGAAGTCATTTAGGGTATGTGACTCCCCTGAGTACTGGGGTAGCCAGGCTGCCCCCGGGATATAGGGCATGGTGAAAGGCATAACCGCAGCAGCGGTGGCGCTGGCGGTGGCTGTGGCAGTGAAGCTCTCCTCCGTATCCGACATCCTCCTCCCCCCTAGTGGACCGTGGCCTACCTTGCGATGATCCTCTTCCGTAGGCCGCGGCTCCGCAGTGGATCGTCAGGGTCGAGGACCTTCCGTCGCGCTCCTGTGACGTCGGCGTCTGCTGGGCTCCTTCCAGGACCTTACGCAACGTCCGGACGTGAGGCGGGGCTTCAGTTCTCGCGCGCTTTCGGAGTCCACGCCCCCCTTCTTCCCGCGCGGCGTCCTCAAGATGGCGTCCAATGGCGGGAACACTCCACGGATGGCGGGAAGAAGGCAAAAGATGGCGTCGGATGGCGGGAAAACTCCACGGATGGCGGGAAGAAGGCAAAAGATGGCGTCGGATGGCGGGAAAACTCCACGGATGGCGGGAATCTTCACCACTGGTAAGTTTAACAGTCTTTTTCAGGCACGCAGTACCCGGTGGTTGCGGGCACGGTATCCTGCCGACTACGCCAAAAGTTGACGCGCCCCCTGGGCCTGTGTTGTGTAGCGTTGCGCACGCGGGGAATACCCGGAGCCGGATCCGATAGGGTTAGTAGTCCTTGTGGCGGTGACCCGGTCCGTGCCCAGGGTGTCAAACTAAGTGGCGATGTTTTAGTGGCAGATGTTATATTGTTCGACTACGCCACCCGTTGAATGCGGTTATGAGACCGCCGCTGCAGGGCAGACCGCTGAGGCCGGTGGTACGGTTGTGCAGCGTGGATAGTATAACCCCCAATGGGAGGGGTATGGCCTCAGGGCAGCAGACGTGGATGATGGGGATAGCAGGATTGCACGCAGGCACCAGGAACCACTCAGAGACGGTGCGGTGTAGTTCAGGGTCTTTACTGGTGGCAAAGGTAGACCCTCCCGGGAGTACTGGCTAGCGATCGGGGTCTGGTCAGTCCGTGAGCAGATAGGATCTCCCCCGGCCAGGCGGAGTTGTAGGCCTCCCCAACTAATTGTACTCTCCCTGGCTACCTTGCTAGAAGCGGGTAAAAGTAGCCCACGTCCCTGAGTGTACCGTGTGGTGCTCACCCGTATGGCCGGTGACTCGGGGCCTTCTGGTAGCCTCCGCTCCACGACGGCGGTGCTGGTCCCTTGCGTGTGACCGTGCCTTCGGGTTTCTTGGCCAGAGGACCTGAAATCCCCTGCCGGACGGTTTCTGCTGCTGGGTATGGATCAGTCCCCACAGCCTCGGACTCCGTGTCCAGTGAGATATCTTCAGTCAGGACCAGCTCTACAGCTTTCAGTCCCTGACCCCTTTTATCACTGCTCCCACAGAGCTCCTGATCTTGCTCTCCCTGCATATGCTCCACTCCAGACCAGACTGTGTCTCTGTCTGGGACTCTTCTTCTTCTCCTTTTTCCTAACCCTGCCTCAGCCCCAGTTTTATATAGGGGAAGTTCTTCCCCTCCCAGGACTGGGCAGGAGGTGTGGCATGCTTAGGGTTCCTGACCAGGAGACCTCCCACCTGCTCTCAGACGTAATATTGCTATTACTGTGGGAACCAGACCCCTGGGGTGCCACATCAGATCTGACCCAAAGATGGCAGGTACTAGACAATCAAGAAGCGGGACGAGGTCAGAATCAGGAAGCCGAGTAAGAATGGTCCTGTAGATGGAGACCTAAGTCATCCCGGGGTATTATGGAAGCCAGACAAGGTTACCAAAGACAAACAGGAGCAATGAAAGCAGGTGCAGAATACATCTGTAACTGGTGACGCCCCGCAGACTGCTGGGAGATTAATAGGATGTGGCGCTGCCCCATAGGTCACAGCACAGGAAAGGCAGGGGAGGGTGGGGTAGACGTACTACTGCACTCCCCATACCACTGCACTGGCCGTCCTGGAAGCCGGGGGAAGAGACCACCGATCTGATCTGAGGGGGCAGCTGAGGGCAGAGGACCCCATAGGGGACTGTACAGGGAAATGTGTAGTGTTCAGTCCCGGGGTGGAGGGTCGCTGTAACTGCGGTAATACAACTGATCCAAGCCAATAGCAATATATTTATTTCATTTTCTTTTAGGACTTTTCTACAATAAATACTTTGTTTCTTTTCAGACATTTTTGTGTTACCAAATCCTGGCGGCCATAAACCATAAGCGATGTATTGTTACATGGTGACAGTATTCCTCATTGTTCCCATATAATATACACAACGTCCTGATCAGTCTTTATTACACAAGAATAAGAGGAATAAACTTCATGAATTGTAAGAATAGACGAGATGGAAATAGGAAACTTTCTCCCCGGAGTCTCCACAGAAATCTGCGTATTTCTTCTTCCGTCTCAGGATTCTCGGTTCCGGGGTAAAATCTCTATTCAGTTAGGAAACATTGTTCCATCACTGAGATCGGAGGTGACGGCCGCTACTGATAAGACTCTGTGTAGGGGGAGGGGAGAGGAGGGCGGGGCTAGAGGCCGAGCTCCTCCCATCTACATGGACTCTGACCAGTAGTGACTGTCCTCTCCTATCTTAGTAATGGGACGCGTACACCCGGCGTCAGAGGCTCAATGCAGTGAGGAGGAGAAGCCGCGCGCATGCGGTAGGTTTGTCATGTTCTCAAGCCCCCAAAGCCGTGATGACATGCTAAGTGGGGCGACTGCTCTGGGGTCACAAACTCCTCATCGACAAGTCAAAGGCCTCATTTACATATCATAAACTTTAGAAATGCAATACTTTTTCTAAAGATCTGTTTGTGTGTTTAATGTAATAGAGATGTTAGGCGGAGAGTTTATATCTGCAGACACAGCTGCTGCGGGTTCTGGGGGCACAGGGAACGGACAGTTTCCCTTTAAACATCATTTTTAAGGACATATATTTAGTGTTTTGGGCAGGGGCGGATGTATCACATGTGCAGTAGGTTCAGCTGCATATAGACCAAGTAATGTAGGGAGGCTCCAGGGGGTAAGGAGGCTCTGTGGTGTAAGGAGGCTCCAGGGGATAAGGAGGATCCGAGGGGTAGGGAGGCTCCAGGGGATAAGGAGGATCCGTGGTGTAGGGAGGCTCCAGGGGATGAGGAGGATCCGAGGGGTAGGGAGGCTCCAGGGGATAAGCAGGCTCTGTGGTGTAGGGAGGCTCCAGGGGGTAAGCAGGCTCTGTGGTATAGGGAGGCTCCAGGGGATAAGGAGTTTCCGTGGTGTAGGGAGGCTCCAGGGAATAAGGAGGATCCGTGGTGTAGGGAGGCTCCAAGGGATAAGGAGGATCCGAGGGGTAGGGAGGCTTCAGGGGATAAGCAGGCTCCGTGGTGTAGGGAGGCTCCAGGGGATAAGAAGGATCCGAGGGGTAGGGAGGCTCCAGGGGATAAGCAGGCTCTGTGGTGTAGGGAGGCTCCAGGGGATAAGAAGGATCCGAGGGGTAGGGAGGCTCCAGGGGATAAGCAGGCTCTGTGGTGTATGGAGGCTCCAGGGGGTAAGCAGGCTCTGTGGTGTAGGGAGGCTCCAGGGGATAAGGAGTTTCCGTGGTGTAGGGAGGCTCCAGGGAATAAGGAGGATCCGTGGTGTAGGGAGGCTCCAGGGGATATGGAGGCTCCATGGTGTAGGGAGGCTCCAGGGGATAAGCAGGCTCCGTGGTGTAGGGAGGCTCCAGGGGATAAGCAGGCTCTGTGGTGTAGGGAGGCTCCAGGGGATAAGGAGGCTTTGTGGTGTAGGGAGGCTCCAGGGGATAAGCAGGCTCTGTGGTGTAGGAAGGCTCCAGGGGATAAGCAGGCTCTGTGGTGTAGGGAGGCTCCAGGGGATAAGGAGGATCTGTGGTGTAGGGAGGCTCCAGCGGATAAGGAGGATCCATGGTGTAGGGAGGCTCCAGGGGATAAGCAGGCTCTGTGTTATAGGGAGGCTCCAGGGGATAAGGAGGATCCGTGGTGTAGGGGAGGCTCCAGGGGATAAGGAGGCTCCGTGGTGTAGGGAGGCTCCAGGGGATAAGCAGGCTCTGTGGTGTAGGGAGGCTCCAAGGGATAAGCAGGCTCTGTGGTGTAGGGAGGCTCCAGGGGGTAAGGAGGATCCATGGTGTAGGGAGGCTCCAGGGGATAAGCAGGCTCTGTGGTGTAGGGAGGCTCCAGGGGATAAGGAGGATCCTTGGTGTAGGGAGGCTGCAGGGGATAAGGAGGATCCATGGTGTAGGGAGGCTCCAGGGGATAAGCAGGCTCTGTGGTGTAAGGAGGCTCCAGGTGGTAAGGAGGATCCATGGTGTAGGGAGGCTCCAGGGATGATGAGGATCTGTGGTGTAGGGAGGCTCCAGGGGATAAGCAGGCTCTGTGGTGTAGGGAGGCTCCAGGGGGTAAGGAGGATCCATGGTGTAGGGAGGCTCCAGGGGATAAGGAGGATCCGTGGTGTAGGGAGGCTCCAGGGGATAAGCAGGCTCTGTGGTGTAAGGAGGCTCCAGGTGGTAAGGAGGATCCATGGTGTAGGGAGGCTCCAGGGATGATGAGGATCCGTGGTGTAGGGAGGCTCCAGGGGATGATGAGGATCCGTGGTGTAGGGAGGCTCCAGGGGATGATGAGGATCCATGGTGTAGGGAGGCTCCAGGGGATAAGGAGGATCCATGGTGTAGGGAGGCTCCAGGGGATGATGAGGATCCGTGGTGTAGGGAGGCTCCAGGGGATAAGGAGGATCCGTGGTGTAGGGAGGCTCCAGGGGATAAGGAGGATCCGTGGTGTAGGGAGGCTCCAGGGGATAAGGAGGATCCGTGGTGTAGGGAGGCTCCAGGGGATAAGGAGGCTCCGTGGTGTAGGGTGACTCCAGGGGATAAGGAGGATCTGTGGTGTAGGGTGACTCCAGGGGATAAGGAGGATCCATGGTGTAGGGAGGCTCCAGGGGGTAAGGAGGATCCATGGTGTAGGGTGGTTAATGGAATAAGGAGGATCCGTGGTGTAGGGTGGTTAATGGAATAAGGAGGCTCCAGAGGGGACATGGAGGCCCATTTGCACTACAGGTTGCTCACATACTGGAATCGTTCCACTTTCTACCACTGTAGATTTTTCTTCTCAGACATTGGGAGAAGGACTCCCCTGGGTCCTGTAATTAGCATTTAACCCTCTAATATGATTTCGGTGCTATTTCATTCTTCTTAGGGTTCGTATTATGTCCTTAGTAGGGTTCAGCGAGTATGTTCTGTCCGGTGCTGCTGCTCGGTGATAAGGTTAGATCGCTTCCGTGTGCATGATTTGCAACTGTTTGACAGTTTTATTACATGGGAGGAATGTGTTAGAAATAGACATTCCTCACATGTAATAAAGCTGTCAAACAGTCGCAAATCATGCACATGGGAGGGATTCAACCTTATCACTGAGCGGCTATAAATACTCGGAGCTCGGCCCGAGCATACTCGGTGAAAGGGTTAATAGAACATACTCGCTCAACACTAGTCCTTAGGCATACTGTGGACGTGATTACGGCGGCCACCTTTATGAGGCCCACCTTTGTGATTAGTCAATCTCATTTGCATGCAGTAATAAAAGATTAAAACTCTATTTTTAATTGCGTGGACACTTTTCTACACTAAGAGCATAATGGGAAGCTTGAGAGAGTGAAATGTCACTGGTGGTACATTAAGGGGTAAATGCTGGTGACAGGTTCCCTTTAAGAACTGTCTATTTGCTGTCTAATCTCTGCCACCCCTGACTTGTGCCAATGTCACCAGTTTATGTGTTATTCACTTTACCCGTCATTGTGTTAATGTTATGGTATGTAGTTGTCCTCCTTATTATCGGTACTTTCACTGACGAGGGTCTTCATTATTAGATGTGATTTTTTTTCTATCTTTCATCCCTACAGGAAATCCTTGTGGGAATAACGGTTTATCACTAAATTGTAAAAAAGAAGATATCAGGAAGCACTCTAATGGAGGAAACCTCATCACCCTTCCTGCACCTCCTGGACTTCACAGCACTTCACCTTCTTATAATCCTCCTAATCATGAGGAATCATCTCCTGAGCAATCTCACATTGTTACCACAATTCCAGGTGACACAGTGGATACAAGATTTCAGTGTGACAAGCAACTTACTAAAAGCTCAGCTCAGACACAAAGAAAACACAAAGGAGAAAAGCCATACTCCTGTTCAGAATGTGGGAAATGCTTTACAAATAAAACTAAATTTGTTATACATCAGAGAAGTCACACAGGAGAGAAGCCATATTCATGTTCAGAATGTGGGAAATGCTTTACAGATAAAGGGAATCTTATTACACATCAGATAATTCACACAGGAGAGAAGCCGTATTCATGTTCAGAATGTGGGAAATGCTTTACATCTAAATCAAGATTTATTATACATCAGGGAATTCACACAGGAGAAAAAACATTTTCATGTTCAGTATGTGGGAAATGCTTTAATGATAAAAGGACTCTTATTAGACATCAGAAAACTCACACAGGAGAGAAGCCATATTCATGTTCAGAATGTGGGAAATGCTTTACAGATAAATCAAAATGTGTTAGACATGAGAGAATTCACACAGGAGAAAAGCCATTTTCATGTTCGGAATGTGGGAAGGCCTTCACAGGTAAATTAAGTCTTGTGATGCACGAGAGAAGTCACACTGGGGAGAATCTGTATTTATGTTCAGAATGTGGGAAATACTTTCCAACTAAATCAAGATTTATTAGACATCAGAGAATTCACACAGGGGAAAAACCATTTTCATGTTCAGTATGTGGGAAATGCTTTACTGATAAAAAGACTCTTAATAGACATCAGAAAACTCACACAGGAGAGAAGCCATATTCATGTTCAGAATGTGGGAAATGCTTTGGATGTAAAGGGAGTCTTATTAGACATCAGACATTTCACACAGGAGAGAAGCCGTATTCATGTTCAGAATGTGGGAAATGCTTTCCAGCTAAATCAAGATTTATTATACATCAGAGAATTCACACAGGAGAAAAGCCATTTTCATGTTCAGTATGTGGGAAATGCTTTATTGATAAAAATACTCTTCTTAGACATCAGAAAACTCACACAGGAGAGAAGCCATATTCCTGTTCAGAATGTGGGAAATGCTTTACAGAGAAATCAAAATGTGTTATACATGAGAGAATTCACACAGGAATAAAGCCATTTTCATGTTTGGAATGTGGGAAGGCCTTCACAGGTAAAGGGAGTCTTTCTACCCATCAGAGAATTCACACAGGAGAGAAGCCATATTCATGTTCAGAATGTGGGAAATGCTTTACAGATAAAGGGAATCTTATTAAACATCAGAAAATTCACACAGGAGAAAAGCCATTTTCATGTTTGGAATGTGGGAAGGCCTTCACAAGTAAATTAAGTCTTGTGATGCACGAGAGAAGTCACACTGGGGAGAAGCCGTATTCATGTTCAGAATGTGAGAAATGCTTTACAGATAAAGGGAATCTTATTAAACATCAGAAAATTCACACAGGAGAAAAGCCATTTTCATGTTTGGAATGTGGGAAGGCCTTCATAAGTAAATTAAGTCTTGTGATGCACGAGAGAAGTCACACTGGGGAGAAGCCGTATTCATGTTCACTATGTGGGAAATCTTTTGTAAATAAATCGTATCTTGTTAGACATGAGGGAAGTCATACAGGAAAGAAACTGTAATCATGTACACTGTGTGTTTTAAAATTTTTAATAAAATTGCTCAGAATAATGAGTACACCCCCTTTGATAAGTAAGATTGTCATTAATATCTCACTGAATACCAGAACAATTTCTAAAATTTTCCTTTCCCCCATGACCAGCGCCACACGAGAGAGGGAATTCACCCAATAAGGACAGGAAGCGTACTGAATAAGAGGGCTGCACCTCTACCCCGCATCATTTTGGTTTCCTGTCCATGAGGGAACCTGAAGCTGAAGAATCAGGAGAGGAAAGTTAAAGGAGAAACTTACCCAGGCCTTGCCTGGAAGAAAGGCTCCTTGTATATAGTGGCGGTGTCGGGTCCTGGAAGCGCCACCGCTGGTCACTTGAGGGCTCATGTAGATGCGAGCGCCGAAGTCCTTTTGGATGCTTGCTGGCTCCAACAATGTCCCAGGCTTGCGCATGTGCAGGACGCCCTGGGATTGGTGCGCCTTGATGTAGAGCATGCCGGAGACTTCTGACCTGAAGTGTTGGATTTCACTTCCAGGGGGTCTGGAGAAGGCATGTACAAGGGGGTGGGGGAGTTGCTGTGGCTGGTCCCTCTTTTAAAATCATGCCTGACTGCCAAAAGAGTGGGTTTTCTCTGGCTCTCCTTCCCCACGTGATATGGAGGAACGGCAGTGCCAGGATCAGAGTTCACGCAGCAATGGCAGTCTCATGAGTTGCAGAAGTGACAGTACAACCAACCACGAATAATGGTGTGATTTGATCCAGCCTCTGAATCTGGTACCCTTATTAAACTCCAGAATGCTGACTGATCTTTGTGAAATTTCACCATGGTAATTAAGTCCCTTTTTCTTGTCTCTAATTACTAGGAACGGCTTAAGAAATGTGGCACAAAAGAATAAGGAGTGAACCCTTTGTAGGGATAAGTTACCTGACTTGTGGCAGAAAAGACTGTGCAGATTGTATACAGAAAACCGCATGTGAAGAATCCACTAACTTCATGGATTTGAGATCCGTGATCAGGGCACAAGTTAAGGATTCCCTTGAGACCCTTATTCATAAAAAAAGGAAAAGAAAGGGAAGGAAAGGGTCCAAAAAATTATCACCTGATTTAGATGAATCTATAAAGTCGGAAGGTGAATGTGGATTGGATTCTTGTTCCTTTTCATTCTTTAATGGCGATACAGGGGGTAGGCCATGCTTTCCTATAAAAGTCGCAGATAGGTTGATTAAGGCTGTGAGAGCTACCATGGGCATCTCGGATGCTAAGACCCCCAAATCCATACAAGAGTTCATGTTTTGTGAATTAGAGCAAAAAAAAAAGAGGTGCATATTTCTAATTAATGAAACGATTCAGGCTCTCATTAAGAGAAAAAAACGAAGAGAAAGGGTTCACTACCATCATCTTCTAAGAGAAGATGCCAAAACAAGACTCATGGAATAAGATCCCAAAGATAGACGTAGCAGTGGCCAATTCATCCAGAAAATCTACCTTGCCTTTTGAGGATGTGGGTATTCTGAAAGACTATCTGGATAGAAAGGCAGATGGTTACTTAAAACACACCTGGGAGTCCTCGGTGGGTGCCCTGAAGCCAGCGGTCTCTACGACCTGTACAGCCAGATCTATGATTATCTGGTTGCAACAACTAGAAGGTCAACCGAAGGATAATGTCCCAAGGGAAAAGATCCTGGCTGATGCAGGGAGCAGCAGCTTTTATTGCAGATGCCTCAACAGACTCAGTGAGGCTGGCAGCCAGGTTAGCGGGCCTCTTTATTGCCACTCGTAGGGCGCTATGGGTAAAAAGTTGGCCTGGGGATGTCCAGTCAAAGACCAAACTGTGTTCTATCCCATGTGATGGGGGCTTTCTTTTTGGTCAAGTTCTGGATGACATCTTGGACAAAGCTGGAGATAAAAAGAAAGGATTCCCCAGTTTGTCTATCCCAGAATACAGGAGTACTTTTTGGAATAGAAGATACAGCCGGAAAAGACCTCCTAGGGATCAGGGAAAATAGGAAGTCAGAAGACTAAAAAAAAGGTTTCATGTTTGCAGGGCCGCCTTCAGGGGGAAGGAAGTCTTCCCAGTGATGTCATTCCCCCGGAAGGAGGAATGCTTTCCCTCTTCCTCCATGCGTACGAATAAAATTCATCCCATGTCAGGATTCTAGGGATAGTGGAAGCAGACCTAAAATTGGAATTCCAGACTATCCTTCCACCCCTGCGAACCTTCATGGTGACACCTCTCAGAAGGTCTTCCAAGCAATAGTTAGTCCTGGAGACAGAGTTTTTGGTCCTCTTGGAGGTACCCATAGAAGAATAAGGAAAGGGATTATATTCCCCCCTTTTCTTGATAAAGAAGCTGGATGGCACTTTCAGAACTATAGTAAATTTGAGAGGTCTGAACAGATTTCTGGTGTATCAACCCTTCAAGATGAAGTCAAAACAATCGGCTGTAAAACTTCTGTTTCTAGGTTGCTACATCGTGACGACCTGCGCCGCGGTCAGCTGACTGTGATGCGGGTGCCACGTGATGCCGACGCCACGGGCCGCCCCGCCTATCATGACGCGGTATGCGTCATCAAAGGTCCTCAAACCTATCGATCAGACTATGGACATCCGGTTTTTTACACACTTGGTGATTGGCGTGGGCACATTTAAAAGGGATCACATTGACACTGACACATACTCCTTGACTAAGGTTCGCCGAAACGCGTGTTGGGGTGGATGTACACCATCCAGCCATTGGTACGCTCCTGGCTTCCTGTACCCAAGGTAGCTATATATTTAATCTTCATACGGAATCATGACTTATAAACTACCCTGCTTGTCGGCAGAGGGAAGCATGAAGTGCTCTACAATGTCCTGGTAGACGGCTGCGGTGACTTTGGTCTTGATAAAACACAGTGGACCTACACCAGCAGATGACATGGCCCCCAAACCATCAGTGATTGTGGAAACTTCACACTAGACCTCCAGCAGCTTGAATTGTGGCCTCTCCACTCTTCCTCCAGACTCTGGGGCCTTGATTTCCAACTAAAATGCAAAATTTACTTTCATCTGAAAACAACACGTTGGACCACTGAGCCACAGTCCAGGTCTTCTTCTCCTTGGCCCAGGTAAGACGCTTCTGGTGTTGTCTATTGGTTATGAGTGGCCTGACACAAGGAATGCGACACTTGTAGCCCATGTCCTGGATACCTCTGTGTGTGGTGGCTCTTGAAGCAATGACTCCAGCAGCAGTCCACTCCTTGTGAATCTCCCCCAAATCTTTGAATGGCCTTTTCTTAACAGTCATTTCAAGGCTGCAGTTATCCCGGTTGCTTGTGCACCTTTTCCTACCACACTTTTTCCTTCCACTCAACTTTCCATTAATATGCTTGGATACAGCACTCTATAAACATTGAACAGTCAACTTCTATACCAATGACTTTTTGTGGCTTACCCTCCTTGAGTGTGTCAGTGACTGCCTTCTGGACATCTGTCAAGTCAGCAGTCTTCCCCATGACTGTGGAACCTACTGAAACAGACTAAGGGACATTTTATATGCTTAGGAAACCTTTGCAGGTGTTTTTTGTTAATTATTCTAATTTATTGAGATAATGACTTTTGTGTTTTCATTGGCTGTAAGCCATAATTATCAACATTAATAGAAATAAACGCTTGAAATAGATCACTCTGTTTGTAATGACTCTATATAATATATGAGTTGTACTTTTTGTATTGAAGAACTGAAATAAATTTACTTTTTGATGATATTCTAATTTTATAAGAAGCACCTGTAGATGCAACCACAACCCCTTTTTGAAGTATAGGAACCGGTTCACAATTATCTCCACCTCCAGGAAAACAGCGAGATAAGGCATCCGCCTTAATGCCCTTGTTCCCCAGCCTATACGTGACAGTGACAAAAAAGTTAAACCTGGTAAAGAATAACGCCCATCTTGCTTGTCTGGGCGTTAGACGTTTTGAAGACCCTAGATATACCAGATTCTTATGATCCGTGATTACCATAACCGGATGAAATGCCCCCTCCAAAAAATGACGCCACTCCTCAAAAGCCCACTTGATTGCCAACAGTTCTCTGTTACCAATGTCATAATTTCTCTCAGCGGGCGACAGCTTTTTAGAAAAGTATGCACACGGATGTCATTTACCAGGACACGCACCCTGCGACAAAACAGCCCCCACCACCACTTCAGACGCGTCAACTTCTACAATGAATGGCTGAGTGACGTCAGGCCGTATGAGAATCGGCGCAGATGCAAAACACTCCTTTAGGGTATTAAATGCCTCCCTGGCTGGACTGGACCATTTAGAATAGTCTGTCCCTTTCCTGGTCCTATCCGTCAGAGGTTTGGCTACTACAGAAAAGTTTTTGATGAACTTGCGGTAGTAGTTAGCGAAACCCAAAAACCTTTGTAACGCCTTTAAATCCTCAGGACGCTCCCTATCCAGTACCTCCTGAATTTTTGCCGAATCCATGCGAAAACTGGTGGACGATAAAATATAACCCAAAAAAGGGATTTCCTCAACCAAAATCATGTATTTCTCTGGCTTGACAAATAATTTATTGTCTCTGAGTATCTGAAGGACCTGCCTGACATGTACCTGATGTGACTCAAGGTCAAGTGAATAAATTAATATGTCATCAAGATAGATCACCACAAATCTTCCTGCCAGGTGTCATTAACAAAATGCTGAAAAACGGCTGGAGCATTAGTTAACCCGAAGGGCATCACAAGGTTTTCATAAGGACCCTCAGGCGTGTTGAAGGCCGTCGTCCACTCGTTCCCCTCTTTAATACGAATGAGGTTATATGCCCCCCTGAGATCCAGTTTAGAAAACCATTTTGCACCCACAATCTGATTAAATAGGTCCGGGATGAGAGGGAGCGGATATGAATCCCAGACCGTGATCAGATTGAGTTTGCAGAAATATAAGCAGGGGCATAACCCCCCATCTTTCTTCTTAACAAAGAAAAACTCTGCAGCAACAGGGGATGAGGATGGTCTGATATGACCTTAGCCAAAATTTCCACAATATAGTGCCTCTCCGGACCCGAGATGCTATACAGTCTGCTCTTTGGCAGCTTGGCTCCAGGAACCAGATTAACAGCGCAGTCATAAGAACGATGGGGAGGGAGTTCTTGACACCCCTGTTCCGAGAACACATCCTCAAAGTCTAACAGGTATTTAGGCACGGACTGGGTATCCACCCTAGCCAGCCGAGTGCCAAAACAGTGACCATGACAATACTTGCTCCATTTAACCACCTCCTGCGTCTGCCAGTCTACTACAGGGTTGTGCAGTGTGAGCCCCAGTAGTCCCAGAACCACAGGAGAGGGCAGGCCCTCTAGCACAAAACAGTCAATACATTCTGAGTGTATGGCCCCAACCTGTAAATGTAACCCTCGGATTACTTGAGAAAAATACCCCCGGCTCAAGGGTATGTGTCTGGACAGTGTTTGCGGTTTGAGGCCCTGGGCCTGGACGAACTCAGCGTCAATCAAATTAAACCCCGCCCACTGTCCAGAAAGGCTGAAATGGTCACTTTATTTTTGCCCAGATGGATCTCGGCCGGTAGGAAGAATTGAGAACCACTCACGGAGGCGACACGTACACCTGGGTTGCCAACCTCCCCGCAACCCGAGTTCATTGGTTTTCCGGCGGCTGTTTTACGGCGAGGTAAGGAAGGACAAGCACCTATGTAATGACACCTCCCTCCACAGTAAAATCACACACAGCCCCTTTATGCCCAAACTCCAGTTTGATCCCTAGAATGAGTTGCCCCACCCAACTGCATGGGCTTCTCAGATGACTCAGACCAGGGTTCCCTTAGCCCTGGATCTCCCACACATTGGGGTGTCCTTTTGTGTCTCTGGCGAAGACGGCGATCAACCTGGATCGCCAGAGACACGGCCACTTCAAGGGAGACTGGAGTCTCATATAATGCAAGGGTATCCATTAACCATGCAGACAGCCCTTGACAAAATTGGCTATGGAGTGCGGGGTCATTCCACTTAGTGTACGTGGACCAACTCCGAAACTCAGAGCAATACTCCTCTGCCGGCCGGTCTCCCTGCTGCAGCTGACGTAGCATGGATTCAGCCAGGGAGACACGGTCGGCGTCGACGTATATTAGACCCAGGGTAAGAAAAAATTCCTCCACTGTCCAGAGAGACTGGGAGTCCGGCGGGAGAGAAAAAGCCCATGCTTGGGGGTCACCTTAAAGGAGCGCGATTACTATCCCCACCTGTTGCTCCTCGGTACTTGCGGAGGTAGGAAGTAACCGGAAGTAAAGCTTACAGGCCTCCCTGAAAACTACAACCCTGTCACACCCCCCAGAGAACAATCTTGGCCTCTACTAGGGGTTGCCTGGAAGTAACGGTCCCCAAACCTGACGTGTTAGGGTTCTGAAAAACTACAGTGCGTAAGTCTGCTCACCCTATTCCCCGGGATACCTCTGAAGATGAGGATGCCGAGGCCGCCACCCTCACCCTAACTCCTGAGTTAGCCCTCCACTTCTTCTTCAGGGATAAACAGAAAACTCCAGGCACACAAAATATTCTTTCACAAATAGCAGAGGGAAGCACCGGGGTGTGAAGGTAGAGGGAATAAACTAAAATGGAGAAATAGCATTAGTTACAGGATCCATCGGTCGTGGTTGGTGATGTCTAACAGCTGTGATCAGAGCCTTAGTTACAGGATCCATCATTCTTGGTTGTTATCATCTTGTAGATGTGATCAGAGCCTTAGTTGCAGGATCCATTGGTCGTGGTTGGTGACGTCTTGTAGATGTGATCAGAGCCTTAGTTACAGGATGCATGGGTCATGGTTGGTGATGTCTTGTAGATTTGATCTGAGTTTTAGTTACAGGATTCATCGGTTGTGGTTGGTGCCGTCAATGAGATGGGATTGGAGCCTTAGTTACAGGATCAATAGTTCGTGGTTGGTGTTGTCTTGTAGATGTGATCTGAGCCTTAGTTACAGGATCCATAGTTCGTGGTTGGTGTTGTCTTGTAGATGTGATCTGAGCCTTAGTTACAGGATCTATCTGTCATGGTTGGTGTCTGTCTTGTAGATGTGATTGGAGCCTTAGTTACAGGATCCATTGGTCGTGGTCGGTGACGTCTTGTAGATGTGATTGGAGCCTTAGTTACAGGATCCATCGGTCGTGGTCGGTGACGTCTTGTAGATGTGATCGGGTCCTTAGTTACAGGATCCATCGGTCGTGGTCAGTGTCATCTTGTAGATGTGATCTGAGCCTTAGTTACAGGATCCATTGGTCGTGGTCGGTGACGTCTTGTAGATGTGATCTGAGCCTTAGTTACAGGATCCATTGGTCCTAGTCACTGTAGTCTTGTAGATGTGATTGGAGCCTTAGTTACTGGATCCATCGGTTGTGGTTGGTGTGTCATCTGGGCCGGGGGATTTGTCAATGTTTAATTTGCTGAGACGCAGGCGTACTTATTTTTGCGTTAAACTAGTTATATCAGGTGGTGAACTTTGATTTTTGCCTTGTTGAAAGATCCCTAGATGATTCATTGGTGAACACGGATGAAAAGTGACTGTTTTGTATCTCCGCCTTTTCTTTGTCCTCTATAATTATTTTGCTATTATCGTCTTTTAAGGGGTCGATACCATCCATACTTTTTTTATTTTTGGCATTGGGATTTTTTGTGATTTATTTTAATGTCGCTGGTAATTTGTTTCTCTGTAGATAACTTTGCTACCTTGATTTTCTTTTTTACATTTCTTATTGAGATCTTTAGGCTATGTTCATACATTGCGTTTTTGCTGCATTTTTTCCCGCAGGCAAAACCTGCCCTCTTGGCAGTAAAGAAGCTGCCTCAAAAAAGCAGGTTTTGCTGAGTTTTTGCTGCGTTTTTGGTGCTTTTTTTACAGCGTTTTTGTCACTGTACATTTGTCTCTTTTGCATGCTGATAAAGTTTAATGCAAAAAAAAACCTTATTCAACTTCCTCAGGTTTTGGCATCAAAAACACTGCAAAACCTGATACCTGCGTTTTTGCAGTGTTTTTTGCACTAATTGCTTTCAATGGGTGAAAAAGGCTGAAAATACGCTGAAAGAAGTGACAGGCTGTATTTTTCAAAAACCAAGGTATTGCACGAAAGATTGAGGACAAAAAAAAAACAAGCTATGTGCATGAGATTTCTGAAATCTCATACACTTTGCTGGTACGGTAAAATGCAGCTGAACATTTGCATAAAAACGCATTAAAAAAACACTGAAAAATTGCAACGTGTGAACATAGCCTTATACTCCTGAAATGCTATTTCTGTATTCTCAGCCTTCAAGATTTGGAATGCCCTTTGTTTTTGTCTTATTAAACTTTGTACTGTCTTATTTATCTGACGCCCCCCCTGGGCCGTGGGGTACCCGGTGCCGGACCGGTAGATGCTGGGGGGATGTCACAGTGGCGGTGACCCGGTCCGTGACCCAGGGCGGTCAATAAAAAGGGGTTATTGATAGGGGATTTATAGTGATTGTATAGAGTTTGTGACGCCACCTGTGGTATGCGGCTAAGGGAGCCGCCGCTGCGGAGCAGGTCCTCTGGAGCTGATGTTACTGCAGCAGGGATGGTGTGGCTCTCCACAGGTAGAGCTTAGCTCCAGGGCAGTGTAGATGTTATTAGTTATGCTGGGCGTTGTAGTGCAGGGGTTGATGGTGCAGCAATAATCAGTCCACAACTTAATGGCGGTTTCCTCTTAGCTTTACTGGTGGTGATTACACAAGCTGGGACTAGGGTACTGGCTAGAAGTGGAAGTCCGGGCAGCCTGGAAGCAAGTAAAGAATCCTCCTTGCCAGGTGAAGTTGGAGGCCTTCCCTTTCCACTAAACTCTTTGGCCCTGCTGCTTGTAGCTGTGCAGTGGCCCTCGTCCCTGAGTGCAACGTCTCTGTGCTCACCCGTATGGCAGGCAGCTCGGGCCTTTCTGATGCATCGCTCCCACGTGGTGGTGCTGGGCCCTGCGGTGCTGCTGAGCCTCCGGGCGTCTGATGGGGCTAGGAGACCTGCAGTCTCCTTCCCTCCGGTTTCTGCTGCTGGGCCTTCAGTGCCCCCACAGCCTCGGACTCCGGTGTCCAGTTCCTCTGTGCTGGTTCTTCTGGGGTGAGCTGCTGCGCAGCTCCAGTCCCCAGCTCCTCTCTCCTCAACGTCCTAACTTCAACTCCTCACACTAAGACTAACTAACCCCGCCTCCAGATCCCAGTTGCCTAGTCAAGAAACTCCCCTTGCTGGTCTGGAGCCAGGAAAGTGTTGCATGCTTAGTAAAACCTGATTAGGGGACCCCTGCTTGCTTCCAGGCATGGCATCACCTCTTGTGAGGGAGGCAATGCCACTGTGGCAACCGGACCCCTGGGGTGCCACATTCCCCCCTAGTTACTCCCGGACTGAGGATACATTTTAAAATTAACAAATAACAATTTACATTACAAACAGGTTCCAAAATCAAAAATTACAAAAACCCAACAAAAATTGAAAGCAGTCACTGCGACGCTTAGTCCTTACGCCACAATCCTGGTAACTGTAATTTGGCTGGTGGGAACCGCATCAACCCACTTTGTACATCGTCCCTGGGCGTGGCTTCAGGGCACTCTTTCGTTGGGCCTGGTCTTCAGCCACGCCTGCGGTTTATTTTCTAGGCCTATTAGCAACTATTTTCAATATTGTCCTGACCACACCTAGTCCTGTGGCCCAATTGTCCATAAAATCAACAAATATACTTTTGCAAGACTATTTAATGGGTACAACTATAAACAACATACACTTTAGTTCTCTTATACTTTATATAAACTGTGTGTTTCAACTGTTCAGGACATATCTTCAAGTAATCTCTTGAGACTGCCGCTGAAGTTTCCCCTCCATCTTTGCTGATGAGGCACATTTTGGTGTTGTCGTAATTCGAGGGTAGGACGGTGTATGGCTCAACCTCCCACTGGTCATCTAACTTGTGGACTCGTCTTTTCCTCTTAAGTACCTGTTCTCCAGGTGATAAGGGAACGGCAGGTGCGTGCTGATTGCAAGTTTTCTCTTGCTTCTGTCTTGCCTGGGACAAACTTTTCTCAACACGTTCTTGCACCTTGTGGTATTGTTGCTGCCGCTTGGTATCCCAATCCGCATCTGGTGAGGTCGTCTCTGGTGTTAAGACTCCCATGTCTAAGTCGATGGGTAGTCTACCAGGTCTTGCTCTCATCAGGTAAGCAGGTGTACAGTTGGTGGAGTTCACCGGGATGTGATTATATAGGTCCACCAAATCTGGTAACTTCTCTGGCCACAGGCTATGTTCTTTAAGGGGCAACGTCTTCAACAGGTCTATCACCACCTGGTTCATCTTTTCACACAACCCATTGGTCTGGGGATGATACAGCATCGTCCTTATTTTCTTGCAGCCGTACAAGTTACAGAATTCCTGGAACACCTCTGCTTCAAAGGCTGGACCTTAGTCGGTAAGCACCCGTTCAGGATAATCGTGCGGGCGACAAAAGTGCTGTTGGAACGCTTTGGCTGCCTTCTGGTCTTTTACTGGCACTACTGCCAGGAACTGGGAGTAGTGGTCTACTATTGTTAGCGCGTAGACATAGCCTGACCTGCTTGGGGCTAGCTTCACGTGGTCCAAGGCTACCAGTTCTAGCGGCTGTTTGGTGATGATGGGCTGCAGGGGAGCCCTCTGGCTGTCACAGTCTTTTCGTCTCAGGTTGCATGGACCACATTCTCGACACCATCTCTCGATTGCTTTCCTCATGCCAGGCCAGTAGAATCACTCACGTAGCAGGACTTCCAACTTCTTCCACCCGAAGTGTCCTGCTCCATCGTGGTACGCTTCTAAGACCATTGACGTATCCCGCCTCGGGACTACCACCTGCCAGACCAGTTCATGTGTCCGGGACTTGATGCTTCTTCGACACAGCTTTCCTTTGTAGATGAACAGTTTGCCCTTCTCCTTCCACAACTGTTGGGTCTCCTGTGGAGCATCTGGATCAGGGTACTAGTCAGCTTGCATCAGCAACTCCTTGACTAGGTGGACAGTCGAGTCGCTATCCTGCGTTTATGCCCATCCATGGTGGGGCAATGGGTTGAACGTGGCCTCTCTGTTGGTGGAGCTCTTGTCCTTTACACAGTGGGAGCACTGGGTCACCCCATGATGATGGAAAGCGGGTATCTCTATCTCCTCCAGCTCTTCTCCCCCGTCTGGCAAGTTGGGCATCCTGGACAGCGCATCAGCATTTGCATTTTTATGCCCCGCCCGATACTTGATGGTAAACTCGTAGTTAGACAGTCGGGCCATCCATCTTTGCTCTAGGGCACCAAGCCTCGCAGTCTCCAGGTGCGTCAGCGGGTTATTGTCCGTGAAGACTGTAAATTTGGAGGAGGCGAGATAGTGCTTGAAGCGCTCTGTTACAGCCCAGACTATGGCGAGAAACTCCAACTTGAAGTAACTGTAGTTGTCGAGGTTCCTTTCCGAGGGCCGGAGCTTCCTGCTGGTGTAGGCAATCACTGTCTCTCTGCCTTGCTGTACCTGGGACTGCACTACTCCCAATCCCACGTTGCTGGCATCTGTATGGAGTATAAAAGGTTGGCCATAGTCGGGGTAGGCCAGCACTTCGTCTCTGGTCAGAGCCATCTTCAGTCGGGTGAAAGATTCGTCTTCTGGTTTACCCCATTTGAATGGAGGTTTCGGGTTCTTGGCCTTCTTGGACTGGCCTACCAGGAGGTCCTGCATGGGTGCTGCTATCTTGGTGAAACCCTTGATAAATCTCCTGTAGTAGCCTACCAGCCCGAGGAACTGCCGTACTTCCTTGATAGTGGAGGGTCTTGGCCAGTCCTTGATTATGGTGACTTTTTCAGGGTCTGGCGCTACACCTTCGGCGCTTACGACATGATCTAGGTACTGCACCTTGGGCTTCAACAGGTGGCATTTGGACGGCTTTACCTTCAGGCCAAAACCAGATAGGGCTTCAAACACCTCGGCAAGGTGCTCCAGGTGGTCTTCATATGTCTTCGAGTAGACAATTACGTCGTCCAGGTACAGCAGGACAGTTTCGAAGTTCTTGTGTCCTAGGCAGCACTCCATTAACTGCTGGAAGGTTCCTGGGGCATTGCAGAGCCCGAATGGCATGCAGTTGAACTCGCTGAGGCCCATTGGTGTTGTAAACGCGGTCTTTTCTTTGTCTGCCTTTGCCACAGTAACCTGCCAGTACCCACTGGTGAGATCCAAAGTGGAGAATTAATTAGCAGATCTTAGTGCAGCTAATGACTCCTCAATCCTGGGTAATGGGTAGGCATCCTTATGTGTAATGCTGTTAATTTGCCTGTAATCAACACCCATCCTCATTGTACTATCCTTCTTTCTAACGAGAACTAATGGAGCTGCCCAGGGGCTACAACTATCTCTTATCACCCCAGCCTCCTTCATCTCCCGTAACATTCCTTTGGCACATTGATAGTGAGCTGGGGGTACAGGCCGGTACCTCTCTTTAATGGGTGGATGATCTCCTGTGGGGATATGATGTTGGACCCCTTTTACCTGCCCAAAGTCTAATGGGTGTTTACTGAAGACCCACTCATACTCTTGGACCACCCGGTATACTCCATGCTTTTGGTGCAAAGGGGTGGAGTCAGTGCCCACTTGTAACTTCTGACACCAATCCTCCATCTGTCCCTTGGAACCATTATCCTCCGCCGGTTTGGATGGAGGCAAGGGTTCCACTGTCTTTATTGAGTTGTTACTGACAGTGAACAGCTTAGCAATGGTAGCATACCTGGGTAAATGGACCTCTTTCTCCCCACAATTCAGGATGCGTATCGGTACTCTCCCCTTGAGGACATCGACCACCCCCCTGGCTGTCAAGATGGTGGGCCTACTGTCAGAGTACACGGGTTCTACCAGGGCCTGATAATCTTGACCACTGAGACCAATTGCTGCTCGACACCATATCAACATTTCACTCCTAGGGGGCATTGCAATGGGGAACGGATCACTCATCCTTACACTGCCAATTTCCCCTCCAGACAGCTCTACCTGTTGTCTTTTCATCAGGGCTCTGATCTCCTTTTGCAGAACCCGCTGCTGACTGGAACTGGCAGTCTCTGCGACCTGTTGCAACAAAACAATAATTTCTCCAAGACAATTTTCTATCACATTAGTGCCTAAGGTTATCATGGGATAACTTTCTCGGCGATCAATATCAACAATAATCATTCCTTGTGATGGCAGTTCTACTTTGCCAACTTTTATGGTCACCTCTTTATACCCCACCTGAGGCAAGGGCTGACCATTGCTGGCACAGATGTTAAGATGTTCATCTGGACTGTGGGTAATGTCTGAATCAGTCCAGTATTGCTTATAAAGGATATATGGCATCGTGGTCACCTGGGACCCAGTGTCCAGCAGTGCGTTCATTGGGATGCCATCAAGCACGACAGGTAGGACCGAGCGTCCTCCCACATACTTGTCTCGCCAACTTTGTGGGCCTGGTCGTCTTACTCCTGGGGGTTGACCCTCTGCCCCAGGTGTTGCTCGTTTAAATTGCAGTAGTGCCCCGCCTTTTGACAGCGGCGGCAGATGGGATGTCCGTCCTGGTCGTAGCGATCGCTGTTCCTCCCTCTGGTCGGTGGAATTCTTCTCTGTCGTCGCCACGGGATGTCATCTGGACTGGAAGCCAGCTGGATCATTTCCTTTAGAGACACTTGCATGGCTTGCACGGTTTTAGTTAGTGTAGCCACACTTTTGGTCAGCTCCTGGACCTGAAGGCGTAGGTCTGCAGATGGATCATTATCTAGGGTCTGCGCGTCAGCCTCCACAGGTGCTGGGGGAAAGGACGCCACCTCCTGGTGGTATGTGATAGCTGGGCGCCGGAGGGATGCAGTGCCGCCTGGGGTTGATTCTCGCAGTACCCGGATGTCTCTGTCTTTAAATTGTGCAAAGTCCAGATCAGGGTTTTGCAGAGCCATAATGCGCAGCTGTGTCCTGTGAGCGCTGGACAGGAGCCCCTCAACAAACTGCTCAGTTAGCAATCTGTCCTCATCTTGCACACTGTCAGGGTCTACCTGTTTGATGGCCTGCAGCGCCTCCTGCAAGTTTAGAGCATAGTCCCGTACACTGTCCTGCACCCTTTGTTTTCACACGTAGAACTTCATTTTAATTTCTGCTGCGGTGCGGGTGTCAAAGGTATCCTTCAATCCGGCCAGTATTTCTTTTACAGTGCCTTTGTCTCTGCCTGGCCAGGACTTCACCTCTCTCTGGGCTGCACCGATTAGCTGTCCTATGAGGATGCTGACTTTTTGCTCCTCAGACAGGGGGTACACTTTAAACAAACTGCGCAGTCTCTCCTCAAAGTCGTTCAGGGTGTGCGACTCCCCTGAGTACTGGGGCAACCACGCCGCCCCCGGTATGTACGGCACTGATAACGGCATTACAGTGGCGGCGGCCGCGCCTGCGGCTGAATCCTCCATGTTGGGCATCTTCCTCCCCCCTAGTGAACCTTAGCCAGGTCCTGGGCATCTCCTCACGCACCAGTATGCTGCTCTGCAGGCGGAAGGATCTCTTACCCGGCGGTTCCGGATCGGGGCCTCTTGTTTGCCCTCGGCGGGCGGCAAACCATGTGATAATACAGTTCAATAAAGTCTATGGCACACAGGACCTGGTTATACCGGGCTTCGTGAATCCTGTTTGTGACGCCAAGTTGACGCGCCCCCTGGGCCCTGGGGTACCTGGTGCCAGGCCGGTAGATGCTGGGGGGATGTCACAGTGGCGGTGACCCAATCCGTGACCCAGGGCGGTCAATAAAAAGGGGTTATTGATAGGGGATTTATAGTGATTGTATAAAGCTCGTGATGCAACCTGTGGTATGCGGCTAAGGGAGCCGCCGCTGCGGAGCAGGTCCTCTGGAGCTGATGTTACTGCAGCAGGGATGGTGTGGCTCTCCACAGGTAGAGCTTAGCTCCAGGGCAGTGTAGATGTTATGGGTTATGCTGGGTGTTGTAGTGCAGGGGTTGATGGCGCAGCAATAATCAGTCTACAACTTAATGGCGGTTTCCTCATAGCTTTACTGGTGGTGATTACACAAGCCGGGACTAGGGTACTAGCTAGAAGTGGAAGTCCGGGCAGCCTGGAAGCAAGTAAAGAATCCTCGTTGCCAGGTGAAGTTGGAGGCCTTCCCTTTCCACTAAACTATTTGACCCTGCTGCTTGTAGCTGTGCGGTGGCCCTCGTCCCCGCGTCTTTGTGCTCACCCGTATGGCAGGCAGCTCGGGCCTTGCTGATGCGTCGCTCCCACGTGGCGGCGCTGGGCCCTGCGGTGCTGCTGAGCTTCCGGGCGTCTGATGGGGCTAGGAGACCTGCAGTCTCCTGCCCTCCGGTTTCTACTGCTGGGCCTTCGGTGCCACCACAGCCTCGGACTCCGGTGTCCAGTTCCTCTGTGCTGGTTCTTCTGGGGTGAGCTGCTGCGCAGCTCTAGTCCCCAGCTCCTCTCTCCTCGACGTCCTGACTTCAACTCCTCACACTAAGACTAACTAACCCCGCCTCCAGATCCCAGTTGCCAAGGGGAGAAACTCCCCTTGCTGGTCTGGAGCCAGGAAAGTGTTGCTCCCTCTCTCTTAAAGGGGCCGCCGTCCTAAGGAGTCCCCGGCCAATGGCCGGAGTACCTCACTATATATAAGGCACCTCCTCCAAAATGGAGGTGCCCGAGCAATGTTGTTGCAAAGCTTTTCAACTCTGCTTCAGCCCTCAGGTCCCGTTGCCTGATACCTGCCTGATACCTGCCTGATTTCTGTCTACCTGCTTGCAATCCTGTGGTCCGATAGTCTGCCTACCAGCACCTGCCAGTCTGTCTATGGATCAGTCCGCCTGCGGACCAGGAAGTACCTGCCAGATACCTGCCTGATACCTGCTACCCACCTACTAGCCTACCTGGAGGCTTAGCCGTCACTTGCTGTGACCACCTGCCTGTCCAGAGACTCTTACTCGCTCACCTGGGAGCGCTCACCTGCTACCTGTCTGCTAGCCTACCTGGAGGCTCTGCCGTCACTTGCCGTGACCCCCTGCCTGCCTAGAGACTCTTACCCTGTTGTCACTTGCCGTGACCACCCGCCTGTCAAGAGACTGTCCCCGTCACTTGCTGTGACCGCCCTGCCCTTCTACCCTGAGACTGTCCTTGTCACTTGCCGTGTCTACCTACCCGCCTTCCCTGGGAGCCACCCGCTTCCTTACAAGGACTGCCCTTTGTATAGTAGCTCAGAGGTTCCACCTCCCAGACCCATTACACTCTGTCCAGTGAAGACGACATAAGCACTCGGACAAATGTCATAAGTATAAGAAAGTTTAACCAAAATAGACGGTGTGATGAACCTGTAGCCGCCATCTTGGTAATGATAAATCATATCCAGGGATGGCCACACTTCAGCAGCCCCCACCCTTGGGACCTTCTGTTAAAACGTCAACTAGATAGTTTCCCCCCATCCAGGCTCCTGTAAGATAAGAAGCCTACTTAACACTTGAATGCTAGGAGCTTCAAAGACTTCGAGAGGAAACACAGCCAGCAGGGGGGGTGCTTCGTCTATCTGTACCTGACCATTTGTCCCATAGGACTAGTTTCTTTGTCTGTCACAAGCATGGAGGCATAAGATATAGAAACATGAAAAGTACACGCATGTTGCGTGGGATGGGCCAATAAAAAAATATCACGGTGTCCCGGAGCCATTGCGCACACAAGCCTCTGCGGTAGACGTTTGTACGTGCTCTGGAAGCCAAGATATAGCGCTGAGCCATTCCTGAGGACCGTATGGTATCATAATTGATATCAAAAGGTCGGTTACGGCGGCCCGAATCCGTGGGAACCCCTGTGGGTATCCTGAGACCATCCCAGAAGAAGTTATTGGGTTCCTTAGAATTTGGGCTTCTGATCGAAGTTAGACCTGAGGGTGGAGACTGAGCCAGCTGACCTCACCAGCAGTGGGCGGGACAGGGCAGGTAAGATAGCAGGACAGACAAGAGACAAGTCAGTTTTTGACCCAAGAGTGGTGTGCTGAACATCTGAGCACCAGCTGAGGCCACCAAGGGGAGGAGCAGTTTGACCATGCGGTGGTAGGCCTCAGCCTGTAACAAAGAACCGTGCCTGCGACCGCAGAATCCTCTCCCTGCGTCACAAGAAAATCAAGAAACCGGTAACTGATATGCTGTGGTGATTCTGTGTGTTGTATTCCATTGTTGTATAGTTTAGCCTGACCTTATACCTGTGTATATTTAGTTGTATATCGCGTATCTAGTGTATTATTATAATCAATTACCTCAAGTAATTGTGGGCCTGCCTTTTATTCTGCATAACGAACGCACGTCCGTGTGAGCTCGGCTCAAGCCAAAAACGCTACCCAGGGTTGGTTCCTGACCCGATATAGGCCCATTCACGGACTGGGCGTATATCTAAAATAGGGACTGGTGGCAGCATACCAACTGGGGGTTGGGGAAGGCTGGTAGTGACGGTCGGAGGTTCAGATATATATATTCCTGGCGCGGCCAAGGAAGATATATATACCGCCCTCACTACAGAGGGCCCCGATACCCAGTAGGTTACAGGACAGTCTCTCTGGCGACCGCTTATCCTAGGTGCAGTTCCTTGACTGACCTGAGGCTAAGAGGGCGCTAGCGAGTTGTGCTGTGTAGTGACGTTGAAGGGATAACACACTACCGTGTTCCCTGCGCTGGTTGCAGCTACCTGGCACTACTTTCTCTAGGTGCAGTACCTTGACTGACCTGAGAGGTAAGGGGGCGCCAGAGAGCTGCACCCACCGGCCGGCTTTCATCACATTGGTGGCAGCGGTGGGATTGCAGAATAATAGTGTTGTGGGACCCCTACTCCCAGGCACTAAAGACTGCCAGTGGTAACTTCCACTGCTGGAGTCTTAAGGTCAGCCCAACGTTAGACGGTCAGGCTAAAAGTATAACAAGGTGTGTGCAAACTCAGGGTTGCAGCGGTGTCGGTTACCAAGATGGCAGACGGCACCAGGAGCAAGACCCTGCAAGAGGCTAATGCTACGGTCCGTGTGGCAGGAGGGGAGGACATTGTTACTCATGGCGAGGAGGAGTCCAGCCCGGGCACCTCAGGGAGCCAGTCCCCAGTATACGGTCCCGCAGTGGGCTGCCCACCACCTACCCAGCCCAGCCTGTCCAGATCACAAGCCCTTTTACAAGCGGCTATGGCAAGTCTCCAGTCTCATGGCGAGGCCGTCTACAAAACCCTCCTGGCAGCATCAGAGAAGGCAGCGGAGGAGGAGCGTGCAGAGCGGGCTGCGGAGCGGGCTGCGGAGCGGGCTGCGGAGCGTGAAGCTGCAGAGCGCCGGGAGGCTGCGGAGCGTGAAGCTGCAGAGCGCCGGGAGGTTGCGGAGCGTGCAGAGCGAGCTGCGGAGCGCCAGCACCAACTGGACCTGGCCCAGCGGGGGCTTCCGCTAGAGCAACCAACCCATCAGGAGACCAAGTCGTCCAAAGTCCGAGCTGAGGACTTCCCTCTACTGGAGAAGGATGGGGACATGGACTCCTTTCTGGTGGCATTTGAACGGACCTGTCTTCAGCACCATCTGGCCCGGGATCAGTGGGCCAGATACCTGACCCCCCGTTTGAGGGGTAAGTCCCTGGATGCCTTGGGGGACTTACCTGCCGGGGAGGTACAGAACTACGACTGCATCAAGCGGGCCCTGATCCGGCAGTACAACCTCACTCCCGAGTCGTACCGCCAGAAGTTCCGGAGCCTGCTGCGTGGCCCCAAGGACACCTGGACCGATCATATGCGGGCGCTGTTGAGAGCCGCAGAGCACTGGACCTCGGGTCTAGCGCTTACTACCCGCCAGGAGGTCCAGGAACTGTTCGTCACGGAGCAGTTCTTGTGGAACTGCCCAGAGGACCTCCGACAGTTCCTCCGTGACCGAAAACCAACAGGGGCTTCTGCTACAGCCGCCCTGGCAGACGAGTATGCCAATAACAGGGCGCCTGAGCTGAAGAAGTCTGCCAGCAGCACCTGGAGAGGGGGTAAGCCCCGTCATGCCCCTGTTTCCCCGGCCCCTAGAACACAAGGGGTGTATCCCCCTGTTGCCCTCTCCAGGCAAGGACCAGACGTAAGACGTTGTCATCTATGCAACAAACCAGGACACTTTAGGGCTGAGTGTCCCCAGCGCCAAAAGACCCCATCCCAGTCCCAGAGAGCGCCCAATGTTTTGTGTGTGGGAGGGGGTGGTGGTAGGTCCCTGGACAACATCCAACCCGTCACCATAGGCCGTTCTGCGGTCATGGGACTGCGGGACACGGGCGCTGAACGAACACTGGTACGGCCTGAGGTGGTGTCCCCCCAGGACTTGGTACCAGGAAAGACTCTTTCCGTCTCCGGGGTTGGAGGCGTGGAGCCGGCACTTCCCGTTGCCATGGTGTATTTGGACTGGGGTGCCGGAAGGGGGATGCGGGAGGTGGGAGTAACGCCAAATATTCCCGCAAATGTTTTATTAGGGACCGACTTGGGGCGTCTAGTATCGCAGTATGTACCCTCTGAACCCCCAAGTTCGGCCCCCCAAGAGTGTATTGATTTGTCTGCTGCTAATGCCAACCATGTTGTATGTAGTGTGTGTCCTGCTGAGGAGGAGGGAGTGAAACCTGAGGGTAACACCTGCACAGACACAACACAAACAGGGTTAGTGAAAGCAGGTGGGGAGTGTGGGGATGCCCGCAGAGGTGCTCAGCCGGCGTGCCGTGACCTCTTGTCCTCCGGTGAGGGAGGGGGCGGGCAGGATTCTGTAGAGGGAAGCTCAGGGATGGAGAGGGGGGCAGCTACCGGCAGTGTAGGGCTCCCAGGGGTATCCAGGCTGCTGAGTATAGGCCCACTGCAGGGGGAGGAACAGGCCATGGGAGGTGGGGGTGTCCCAAGAGAGGAGCCGCCAGGTAAGACCCCAGGGCAGGAGTTCCCCACATCCGAGATGTCCAAAGGCCTAGGAAGCCTGCCTGATCGGGCGGCTTGGTCAGAAACAGAGGGGAAGCAGGCACTACCCACGGTCACAGCGGTCATAGCCGCTGTCACCAGGAGTGGGAGCGCCGGAGCCCAAGGAGCCTTGCAGAGGTCCGACGGCTTCCCCACTTCTGACCAAGTGTCTGCCGGGTCAGACAGCGGCCAGGTGACATGCCCGGAGGGGCTGACGGAGGATGTGGCAGTTTCGTCGATTCTGGCCACATCAAGTCAGGAATTTCAGGCTGCGTTGGAAGCAGACGACAGCCTGAAAGCTCTCAAGGAACAGGCGGCACAGCCTCCCATGGAGTCAGACTGCGAGCGTGTGGTCTGGGACCAGGGACGGCTGTACCGGGTAACGGTCCAGCAGGGTTCACCGGAGGCGTGGCCCAGGGACCGACAGTTAGTGGTACCCTATCCGTTCAGGGCGGAATTGTTGCGGATCGCACACGAGATTCCGATGGCCGGACACCTAGGGATCGCTAAAACCAAGGCCAGGATAGCTCAGCATTTCTACTGGCCTGGGATGGGAGCCGCGGTGGGTGCCTACTGCCGTTCGTGTGACACCTGTCAGAGGGTGGGGAAGGCGGGGCCGCGCCCCAAAGCCCCACTGGTAACTCTGCCAATCATCGAAGAGCCTTTCTCGAGGGTCGCTGTGGATCTTATTGGACCTCTGTCCACTCCCAGCCACTCCGGGAAATGCTTCATACTCACGGTAGTGGACTATGCCACCCGGTACCCGGAAGCGGTAGCTTTGTCGTCCATTCGGGCCGACAAGGTGGCTACCGCCTTACTGGAGATCTTCTCCAGAGTGGGTTTCCCCCAGGAAATGCTCACCGACCGAGGGACCCAGTTCATGTCGCGGCTGATGGAGTCCCTCTGTAAGCAAATGCAGGTGCAACATCTGGTGGCCAGCCCGTATCACCCACAGACTAATGGCCTGTGTGAGCGGTTCAATGACACCTTAAAGCAGATGCTTAAGATGTTGGTCGACTCCCACGGGAGAGACTGGGAGCGTTACCTCCCACACCTCCTATTTGCTTACCGGGAGGTTCCGCAGGCCTCAACGGGGTTCTCCCCCTTTGAGCTCCTGTACGGGCGACGGGTACGGGGCCCCCTGGCTCTGGTGAAGGAAGCATGGGAAGGGGATTTGGCCCTACCCGAGGTGTCGGTCATCGAGTATGTCGTGCGCCACCGGGACAGGATGATGGCCTTGGCAAAGCTGGTGCAGGACAATATGGCCCAGGCCCAGGCCGACCAGAAGCGGTGGTACGACCAGAATGCTTGTGAGAGGACCTACCAGGTGGGTCAAAAGGTGTGGGTACTGGTCCCCGTACCACAGAACAAGCTTCAGGCAGCCTGGGAAGGTCCCTACTTCGTGCACCAGAAACTCAATGCCGTCACCTATCTGGTCACCCTGGATCACGCCCGTGGAAGGAGGAAGGCCTTCCACGTGAACATGATGAAGGCTCATCATGAGCGGGAAGCGACTGCCCACCCAGTGTGCAACCTTCCCGAGGAAGGAGAGGTAGAAACCCTCCTGGATCTGCTCACCCAAGCCAAGGCGGGTGGGTCCATCGAGGATGTGGGGGTTGGCCACCAGCTCACGGAGGACCAACGGTCCCAGCTGGGGACCACCCTGCACCCCTTCCGGGGGCTGTTCAGCAGCCTGCCCGGAAGGACTGAGATGGCTGTCCACGACGTGGACACTGGCGATCACCCGCCGATCCGGCGTTCAGCATATCGGGTCTCTTTCGAGGTGCAGGGAAACATGCGCCAAGAGATAGACGAGATGCTGAAGCTGGGGGTGATCCAGGCATCCAGCAGCGCGTGGGCCTCGCCTGTAGTCCTCGTACCAAAGAAGGACCGAACTACACGGTTCTGCGTGGACTACCGGGGGCTCAACGCTGTAACGGCCACCGATGCGTTCCCCATACCACGCATCGATGACCTGCTCGATCGGATGGCCGGGGCTAAGTACCTGACCATCATGGATCTGAGCCGGGGGTACTGGCAGATTCCTCTGACCCCCGCGGCAAGGGAACGCTCTGCCTTTATCACCCCTTTTGGACTGTACGAGTCCACAGTGATGCCATTCGGCATGAAGAATGCCCCTGCCACTTTTCAGCGGATGGTCAATACGCTGCTTGAGGGACTTGAAGGGTACGCGGCTGCGTACTTGGACGATATTGCAGTCTTCAGTCCCACTTGGGAGGATCACCTAGAGCACCTGCGGCAGGTGCTCGGTCGGATCCACCTGGCAGGCTTGACCATCAAGCCGGAAAAGTGCCAGCTGGGCATGAGTGAGGTCCTCTACCTGGGTCACCGGGTAGGCGGGGGGGTTCTGAAGCCAGAACCTGGGAAAGTGGATGCCATCGCATCCTGGCCCACTCCTAGGACCAAAAAGCAGGTGATGTCCTTCTTGGGGACCGCCGGGTACTATAGGAGGTTCGTCCCACACTATAGCACCCTGGCCAAGCCCCTGACGGACCTCACCAAGAAGAAGCTGCCCGTCGCAGTCGACTGGACAGTCGCCTGCGAGACAGCTTTCGGGGCACTCAAGGCCGCCCTAAGTAGCTCCCCTGTACTGCAAGCTGCCGACTTCGACCGGCCGTTTGTGGTACAGACCGACGCCAGTGACTTTGGCCTCGGTGCTGTGCTAAGTCAGGTCAACACGACAGGCCAGGAACATCCTGTCTTGTACCTGAGCAGGAAGCTACTGCCCCGGGAGGTGGCTTACTCCACGGTGGAAAAAGAATGCCTGGCAATTGTATGGGCCCTGCAGCGTCTGCAGCCCTACTTGTACGGGAGCCATTTCACCGTGGAGACGGACCACAACCCCCTCAGCTGGTTACACACGGTCTCTGGGTCGAATGGCAGGTTGCTACGCTGGAGCCTCGCTCTCCAGCAGTACCACTTCTCCATTCGCCACAGAAGAGGCCGTGACCACGGTAACGCTGACGGGTTATCCCGGCAAGGGGAGGGTGCAGAAGGACGCACGGGGGAACACAGGAATGTGCTACCCCCTCGCGCCCTCGTATAGGGGGAGGTGTGATGAACCTGTAGCCGCCATCTTGGTAATGATAAATCATATCCAGGGATGGCCACACTTCAGCAGCCCCCACCCTTGGGACCTTCTGTTAAAACGTCAACTAGATAGTTTCCCCCCATCCAGGCTCCTGTAAGATAAGAAGCCTACTTAACACTTGAATGCTAGGAGCTTCAAAGACTTCGAGAGGAAACACAGCCAGCAGGGGGGGTGCTTCGTCTATCTGTACCTGACCATTTGTCCCATAGGACTAGTTTCTTTGTCTGTCACAAGCATGGAGGCATAAGATATAGAAACATGAAAAGTACACGCATGTTGCGTGGGATGGGCCAATAAAAAAATATCACGGTGTCCCGGAGCCATTGCGCACACAAGCCTCTGCGGTAGACGTTTGTACGTGCTCTGGAAGCCAAGATATAGCGCTGAGCCATTCCTGAGGACCGTATGGTATCATAATTGATATCAAAAGGTCGGTTACGGCGGCCCGAATCCGTGGGAACCCCTGTGGGTATCCTGAGACCATCCCAGAAGAAGTTATTGGGTTCCTTAGAATTTGGGCTTCTGATCGAAGTTAGACCTGAGGGTGGAGACTGAGCCAGCTGACCTCACCAGCAGTGGGCGGGACAGGGCAGGTAAGATAGCAGGACAGACAAGAGACAAGTCAGTTTTTGACCCAAGAGTGGTGTGCTGAACATCTGAGCACCAGCTGAGGCCACCAAGGGGAGGAGCAGTTTGACCATGCGGTGGTAGGCCTCAGCCTGTAACAAAGAACCGTGCCTGCGACCGCAGAATCCTCTCCCTGCGTCACAAGAAAATCAAGAAACCGGTAACTGATATGCTGTGGTGATTCTGTGTGTTGTATTCCATTGTTGTATAGTTTAGCCTGACCTTATACCTGTGTATATTTAGTTGTATATCGTGTATCTAGTGTATTATTATAATCAATTACCTCAAGTAATTGTGGGCCTGCCTTTTATTCTGCATAACGAACGCACGTCCGTGTGAGCTCGGCTCAAGCCAAAAACGCTACCCAGGGTTGGTTCCTGACCCGATATAGGCCCATTCACGGACTGGGCGTATATCTAAAATAGGGACTGGTGGCAGCATACCAACTGGGGGTTGGGGAAGGCTGGTAGTGACGGTCGGAGGTTCAGATATATATATTCCTGGCGCGGCCAAGGAAGATATATATACCGCCCTCACTACAGAGGGCCCCGATACCCAGTAGGTTACAGGACAGTCTCTCTGGCGACCGCTTATCCTAGGTGCAGTTCCTTGACTGACCTGAGGCTAAGAGGGCGCTAGCGAGTTGTGCTGTGTAGTGACGTTGAAGGGATAACACACTACCGTGTTCCCTGCGCTGGTTGCAGCTACCTGGCACTACTTTCTCTAGGTGCAGTACCTTGACTGACCTGAGAGGTAAGGGGGCGCCAGAGAGCTGCACCCACCGGCCGGCTTTCATCACAGACGGCTTCCTTTATAACCACAAAGGTAATTTGGGAAAACGTCACGTTGATGTGGCCGATCACGAACACCACTCCGCAATTGGCCACCAATCAGAAATTATAAGAACAAGTTATGTAGAAACATATCATTATCGGTGTATAATCATGGATACAGCTACTCAGTTTGTAATATAATACAACTAATAATAGAGAATCGGAGTGTAAAGCCTTGTCATCTCGTTCAAGGTTAGCGTGGAACATAATGGAAGGCAATGGGCAGAATTCATACATAAGAAACATCAAGCGACAATTACTATATCACTGAGTAGCTTTCTTCTTCTGGGTTTACATAATGTGACCACAGCAAGACAATGTATCGCAACTGTATTGTGTGATAAAGTGTATTGTGTGATAAAGTTGATGTATTGCTTTTAAGTCACGACCAGTATGCCCTCAGCAGGGACATTAGAGCCTGATCATGGCTCCAGCGATGTGCACCTCGCCCCAACTCCCCTACACGCTATATTTCCAGATGCTAGTCCAATGTGTTGGAGATGTGTGGAGGAGGAGGGTGACCTACTACATATTTTCTGGACCTGTAAACTCCTTTCTCCTTTTTGGGGAAAAGTACAACTAGTGATTCATGAATTTACTGATCTTATTTCAGACTTTGACCCAGCTCTCGTCCTTCTCCATCACAGTGACATTACTTTAAAAACATATAAAAACTCGATACTGAGATATTTGATCACATCTGCTAGAGCATGTATTACCTTGCTATAGAAAAATAACACTATCCCAACAATCTCACTATGATTCTCCAAAATAAATGAGCACGACGGCTCAGAGGTTAGCACTGCAGCATTGCAGCGCTGGGCTCCTGGGTTCAAATCCCACCAAGGACAACATCTGCAAGGAGTTTGTATGTTCTCCCCGTGTTTGCGTGGGTTTCCTCCAGGTTCTCCGGTTTCCTCCCACACTCTAAAGACATACTGATAGGGAATTTAGATTGTGAGCCCCAATGTGGCCAGCGATGATAATGTATGTAAAGAGCTGCGGAATATGTTAGCGCTATATAAAAATAAAGATTATTATTATCATTTTGAGAGGAGCTCACCTCCACGATCAATAAGTCCCATAATGAATTTTATAAAACATGGTACTACTGGCTAGAGTTTAAATCTTCCGCTGATTACCTTGACCTTATAGTGGAGAGCTAAGTCTATATTTCAGGAGCCTCTCTGATGTTACCCTTACCCTTTTTAGTTTTAACTTCTTTTCTTGTTTTTTATTTATTATCCCTCTTTGTTAGTTCACATGAATATGTAATGACTTAATGTTTAAGTTTGAGCCACCACGCCGGTATAACTTAAAACACGTTGAATCAATGTACAACCAGGGTCTGTAGAGTCTTACAGTGTGGACCTCCAAAGAAGGGAACATAAGTGAGGGTGCTGGGGGGATAAGCTGAAAAGTATATTTGACTGATAGGAGCAGATCAACACCTGCACCTTGCCTGCTCTCAGGTCTGTAGGTATGTGAAAAATGTAGGCCACCATACGAGGAAGTAGCAGCGGCGGTGGTTTCCGACTGCTGGATCCATGCTTCAGCAAGAGCCAGAAGGTTAAGGGAATTTAAAAGGAAAAAATTATGGATGTAGGAGAGCTTATTACACGAAGACTGTGAATTCCAGAGGGTACAGTTAAAAGAGACAGAAGGCATTCAAACAATATTAATGAGATTTGCAGGGTGTTTGAATGTAGTGGGGAGGGGTTCAACTTACTACTACAAGAAGGGCCAGGAGACAAGGAGAAGCAGGATAAAGAAAGTGAGCAGATGGTTAAGTGATTTGTGAGAATGTCTCTTGTGTTGTATGGTGGGAGTAAATGTATTTGTGCAGTTTAGAATTGTGAAAAGAGTGTGAGTACAGTACATAGGAAGGGAGAGAAGGGCTGATATGGATGGAGTGCAAATAGTGTGTGCAAGGACTGTGGATGTGAGTGCAGTTGCCAGAATAGAAATTATACAAGTAAATATGGTGAGTACTTGTTGCAGTGCAAATGATCTGGAAGTAGGTTTCTGTGAATGTCTTACCTGTCTCCTACGATTTCTGCTATGTTAAATGGCCAGGCATTTTGAAAAAATGGCACTTGGACAAAATGTACATAAATGCTCCCCGCCCCTGCATAAATCCTTCCCCAAAGCTCTGTCTGAATATTTAGGAGAGTTTGCTCTCTATTACTAAATTAGCTTGTTACTAGTGATGAGCAAGCTCTAAAATGCTGGAAGTGCTCATTGCTCGGGTCGAGTAAATCGTAATGCTCGGGTGCTCGACTAGAGCAATGAGCCCAATCTAAGTCAATGGGAACCTCGAGCATTCTTCTGGCGGCCCCCAACTCGGAGGTCTGCAGGGGGCCTAAAAATTGCCCAAATCGATGGGAACAGTGCTCAAATTACATGGGAAAACCCCTGGAAGCATCTCTGAATCCCAGGTCACTGCTGTGAACAATGTTGTCAGAGTATTACGCCACTTTTACGGACTCACAATAAAACATACAAAAACAAAGCCAAAATGGATTTTCCCGGAAAAAAAACATTAAGGACATTCTTTCTAGGGTAATGGCTTGCATACAAGGCAAAAAAAACCACACAAAAAAGTGCTCCTCCATACCTTGGGCTATATTCACATGCATTTTTGTACTTTTGCATCGCTTTCCATGGTGAAAAATACATTCACCGGTAAATATCATTTTAACATTTTACTAACTTATCTGCCCATGTTGTATGTGAGACATGATCAGACACATCCTGTTTCATTTATGAAGGAGGGACTCTGAAAGTCACAAAGCCTATTTTTATAGGGCCATTTGGCGGCCCTTAGCATTGTTAAAGGGCCAGCAGTCAGCCCTCACTATTGTTAGAGGGCCATTAGCTGGCTGTGCTTTGTTGTTCCCATTATTAAGGAGCGTGTTCCCTATACTGTTATTGCGTATGCAGTGACTGCAAGGCCTGCCCAAAATTTTGAGAAAAAAAACAATACACCTTTGCAGAGACATAGAGGAGGTTCTCAGTTTAAAAAAATGTTCCCATTATAAAGGAATGGGTCTCCTATACTGTTATTGCATATACAGTGACTGCAAGGGCTGCCAAAAATTTGGACGCACCCCAATAACCCTTTGAAGAGAAAGGAAAGCCTTAGTAAAAAAAATGTTCCCATTATAAAGGAGTGGGTCTCTTATAGTGGTAATGCATGGGCTGAAAAACATTTACATGAACATACTGTGTGACATACAGAATGTTAGAGGTAGGCCACTAAAAAAATTTCCTGCAAGCATCATAAAGAAACACCCTTAAAAAAAATGATGTGGGTGTTGCATCACGGTCATCCTGGTGATATGGTGGCGGAGGATGAGAAGGAGGAGGACAACAGAAAATAGACAAAATCGGGAAGCGTATATCCATGTCTGGGTGTGAAGAGGTGCATGGGAATAGACCTCCCAAAAAAGCCACTGGATTTGACTTTATGTTCCGCTGCTATCATTCAGTGGTGTTAAGAAGTCTGGCCCCATCCGGCCCTTGTTCATTTTTATAAGAGTCAGCCTGTCAGCATTTTCAGTTGACAGGCGGATGCACATATCAGTTATAATGCCACCGGCGGCACTAAAAACCCACTCTGACAAAACTCTAACGGCAGGGCAAGCCAGGACCTCCAAGGCGTAGAGAGCCAGTTCATGCCACATGTCCAGTTGGATACCTAATAGTTATAAGGCACAGAGGAATCACGGAGGACATTGGTACGGTCGGCAAGGTAGTCCTTCAGCATCTTCCAAAACTTTTCCCTCCTTGTCAGAGTGCCCAGCGCATCAGGGCCTGGGCGCAGGGAGGGTCTGAGAAAACTGTTCCACTCCTTTAACAGTGTTCCCCTGCCTCTGCTGCATCGCATTTGTCTCCATCCCCATACTCCTTGGTTGTCCAAGAACTGTGACCTCTGCCGCCAGCATTTTCAGATGGGAATTTTTTTAATAATTCCACAAAAAGGGCCTTCTGGTACTGCAAAATTTTATTAGACCTCTCCGCCACTGGAAGGAGAGATATAAAGTTCTCCTTGTAGCGTGGGTCTAGAAGTGTGACCAACCAGTAATTACTGTCAGCCAAAATGTGTATAACGTGAGGGCCACAGGAAAGACAAAGGAACATAAAGTCAGCCATGTGTGCCAGACTGCGAACAAGAGAATGACTGTCCATGTGTGGCACTCCAGGGGTCTGGTTGCCACAGTGATAGAAATATCACGTCTGAGAGCAAGTGGGAGGTTCCCTGGTCAGGAGCCCTTAAACATGCAACACCTTCTGTCCCAGACCAGATAGGGGAGGAACCTGCCCTATATAAACTGGATCGGGGGCGGGGTTAGGGAGTCAGAGCCTGGAGTTTGTTCCAGACACAGGGAGAGTAACAGCGAGGAGCTCTGTAGGAGCAGGAGCTGAAGACCATGGACTTGAGCTAAGCGGAGTTCATCCTGGCAGAAGACGCCAAGATCCGGACACAGGAGTCCGAGGCTGTGGGGACTTATATATACCCAGCAACAGAAACCCGACGGCAGGGGATTTCAGGTCCTCTGGCCATAGAAGCCCGGAGGCTCAGTCACGAGCAAGGGACCAGCACCGGCATCGAGGAGCAGAGGCTATCAGGAGGCCCCAAGTCACCACCCATACGGGTGAGCACCACACGGTATATTCAGGGACTTGGGCTACTTCCACTCGCTTACAGCAAGGTAGCCAGGAAGAGTGCAGTCAGACGGGGAGGCCTACAACTCCACCTGGCCAGGGGAGCTCCTGCTTGTTCACAGACTGACCAGGCCCCTTATGCTAGCCAGTACTCCCGGGAGGGTCTGCCTTATTATCATCAGTAAAGACCCTAAACTGCATTGCGAAGACTCTGAGTCGTTCCTGCTTCACCCGTGCACCATCACTCCCATCATCCACACTCTCTGCCCTGAGGCTATACTCCTCCCGTGGGGAGTTATCCCTTCCTTTGCTGCGCACACCACACCAGCCTCAGCGGTCTGCCTCGCAGCGGCGGTACACCCTGACCGCAATCCACGGGTGGCGTAGTCGGACATTAAACCTTAAAACCCCTATAAAAGACTGCCACTGTTTGACCACCCTGAGCCACGGGACCGGGTCGCCGCCACGGAGACTACAAACCCCAGAGACCCGGCTCCGGGTAACCCACACACGTGCACACACGGCCCTGGGGGCACGTCACATGCTCTCCTCCTCCTCGTTCTCCCTCTCCTCAGACCATCCATGCTGAACAGACGGTATGAATGTCGTGTGTGTAGTACCGTCTATAGCGCAGGAAAGCAACTCCTGTTCCTCCTCCTCTTCCTCATTATCACCCAATCCACATTGGGACGAGATGAGACTGGGCTGTGTGGCATCACCCTGTATGGTTCCTTCTCCATCTCATCGTGCTCCGCCTGCAATGCATCCTCTTTAATTGTGAGCAGCAAGCGTTTCAGTAGACAGAGAAGCAGGATGGTGACGCTAATTATGGGGTCTTTGCCACTCACCATCTTTGTGGGGTCCTCAAAGTTTTGGAGGATGGCACAGATGTCTGACATCCATGCCCACTCATCAGCTCTTATGATGCTGACCTGAATAACGATGGGCGTGTTGAAGCTGGTACTCAAAAACTGCCCTCTGCTGCTCACAAATCCTTCCCAACAAATGCAACGTCGAGTTCCAACACATGGTGACATCGCATACCAGTTGGTAAGCTGAAAGCTGCAAATGCTGCTGAAACACGGCGAGGGCGGCGTAAGCTGTAGGTGACTTTCGAAAATGGGCACACACACCGTGTAGTTTGACAAGCAGCTCAGGCATATCCGGGTAGGTTTTGAGAAACCGTTGACGCTTGGCCTGTTGCCACTTGGTCGAGGCAGTGGTGCAGTGATTCAAGCTTCCGACTGATGTGGTCATGTGGAGGCTGAGGAGGTGCAGGAGCTGTAGAATGTGAGGGCAACCCTGATTGACCCAGGGTCCGCAATCCTCGGCGGCGGGAGGACGTGGTCAGTCCCAAGGTCTGACTGGGTCCCGGCTTCCACTATATTAACCCAGTGTGCCGTCAGTGAGATGTACAGTCCCTGCCCATAAGCACTTGTCCACGTGTCCATGGTTAGGCGGATCTTCCCAGTAACTGCGTTGTTGAGGGCACGGGTAATCTTCTGGGACACATACTTGTGTAATGCGGGAACGGCACACCGGGAGAAATAGTGGCAGCAAGTGACCGAATACCAAGGGATGGCCACCACCATCAGGTTGCGGAAAGATTCCATCTACACGAGCCTAAAAGGCAACATTTCAAGCATTTGATTAGCACACTAATTAGCATCTCTGTTTATCCATTCCTCCTACAGGTACGTGACCCATCTTTCCCATCCTGACTTCTCCCTTCCTCTGCTTCTATATACACATGGTACATGACCCAGCTTTCCCATCCTGACTTCTCCCTTCCTCTGCTTCTATATACACATGGTATGTTTGTCAACTAACTACTACACACCACTCTTATTTATGACTATATTTCCTTGGCCCTTGAATACCCTGCATCTGGCTTAGTCTTAATCAGCTGATCAAAATGAGCACAGAACACTCCACTCTGGTTCACACCTGACTGCATTCTATAGCACATAGACAAGGAGTCTGCCATAGACGTGTCTGCAGTGCATTGCCTTAAGTGTATTGCTTAAGTGTGAGATATGAATTATACCTGAATTGAACCTGAAAGGAACTGAAGGTAACTGGATACTTGGACACTGTAAACAATGTTTGTGTTTGTCTTCTCTCTCACCCCCTTAATCCTTCACTTCTTACAACCACCACTAATCCCTACACCTAGTAATGAACTCTTCATCTCTCCCTCCATCCTCCCTATTCATTTCACCTCTTCCTCTGAACTATTCCTCAACATTTCAATTCTGTGTCTCTAAGCACAGACAGCCACCTGATGCTCCCTCCTGCTCCCACCTACTAACACTTTCTCTGCTCCTGCTCACTGCTGGCAATCTCCCAAATCCTTGCCCTCCTCACCACATCCCCACAGTCACTTCTACCTCCTATCCACGATCTATCACAAACTCTCACAACCCTTCTAACTTCATACACATCCGCCCAGCCCCCACTTCCCCAATCCCACTAACAGGAGCTCTCTGGAACGCTCGCTCCTTCTGCAAAAAACTTTCCTACATCCATGATAACTTCATAACTAGCAAATTATCCTTCCTCGGCATCACCGAAACCTGGCTCACCCCCTCGGACACAGCCTCTCCAGCTGCACTTTCACATGGTGGATTCCACCTTTCCCATACACCCCTGCCCCGTTGGCAAGCATGGTGGAGGAGTTGGCTTTCTCCTGCCAGATAACTGCTCCTTCACCCTAATCCCACTGCCACCCTCTATTACTCTCCCCTCTTTTGAAGTGCACTGTGTGCGCATCTACTCCCCCACCAACCTCCAACTGGCTGTCATTTACTACCCCCCAGGACCAGCCACCACCTTCCTAGACCATTTCACCACCTGGCTACTTCATTTCCTTTCTGCTGACATCTCCACTATCATCATGGGCAACTTCAACATCCCCATTAACACTTCTCTCTCAGGTGCCTCTAAGCTCCTATCCCTCACTTCCTCCTTCAGCCTTACTCAGTGGTCTTCCACAGCCACTCACAAAGATGGCCACACTCTGGAACTCATCTTCACCCATCTCTGTTCCCTGTCTAACCTCTCTAACTCACCCCTCCCTCTTTCTGACCACAACCTACTTACATTCTCTACCATCTCCTCTCCAGGGCAACAATCCCCACTCCACAAACTAGCATACCCTCACAGAAACCTCAAACACCTTGACCTACACTCACTCTCCTCCCTCTTACAGACATCAGTTCCTTACATGATGCAGATGTTGCTGCCGCATTATATAACACCACAACAGCTGCAGCTCTCAATTCGGTCACCCCCCTCACACATACCAAAGCTTGCACAATGAACAGGCAACCCTGGCACACCAGCCTAACCAAGGAACTGTGACAGGCCTCCAGGGTTGCTGAGCGTAGACAGAAAAGGTCCTACTCCAATGAGCACTTCATCGCATTCAAACAGTCCCTCCCTACTTTCAAGTGGAGTAGGCCATCCAGTAACAGGAGTTGTCAGTTGTCTTTGGATAGGACATGATGGTGTTGGTTCACTAGTGCTTTCAATAACATTACCACCAACCCCACATATACCTTGCACACCAAGTCTTAGGCGTCGGGCGTATGCTGGATTCGAAATGGGTTCAGAACCATCAGTGGATTTTGTGGTTTCTCATTCTGGTCCAGCCAGGGCTGATGCTGCTCAGCATCGTCATCAGTCCTAACACCTAGCTGGTGCACGAGATGGACAAGTTGTCTTCTGGGTCTTTGTTCCTAGCAACATGAAGTGAAGGTTGCGGAGGGAAACAGGGCTGTTACAGCCTAAGTCCAGGATTCACTGCACTGAGCATGCCCGTGACATGGCGGACCGTGATTGGTAGTTTGGGAGTCAGCTGATCCGGTGACCTGGCACCGCCTGATTGGTTGCGGGTGACGTCTCCAATAGTGCGATGGTGGGCAGGGCTTAATCTTTAAATAGCCGGCCCACAAACATGGTGGCGTGCTCTGATCATTGAGCTGTGATGGTGTTGTTGTGTGGATGCTTGGTCGTTTGGGCTCCAAGTGTGTCTTAGCTTCGGTTAGGCAGGTTTAGCGGGGAATAGGCAGCCTTAGATGGAGGGAGGCAGGTAGCTTCGTCTGGCAGTCTGGCTCCGACAAAGGGGTCGCCATACACCCCGAGCCGTCTGCAGACGCCGTATCCCCGGAAGCGCCTGTAAGCCACGTGGAGAGTTACTCCTCAGTCCGGTAGCACGCCGGCTGGGAGCACGTATACGCCGGCGTGTATCACACACGCATCCTAGCGCCTACTGCGTAGCCCCTACTGCGTAACCCCTGTGCAGTTAACAGGGCTACAGCTACATTACCTGTCGCACATCTCTCGTGCTGTTAACGGAGATAGTGCGAATCCCTATTCCCGTCCCGGTGTGCTGTAACACGAGAGGGACTGATGTATATTAGTTGGTTGTTTTTTCCTTCTACCCGGAAGGTGTTCGGCCGCAGTCCTCCAGGCTGCATTACGGACTCCGGGTTCGGTTGCGTTCCAATATTTAATAAAGTTGTTTGTAACCGTCCCCTTAACACCAAGCCTATTCCCCCTTCCACCACGACCTCTCTTTTTCCCACTAATGTTGTTCAGATACTGTGGTAGGAGCACGCTATTAGCAAAACAAAATTAGATTTTTTTCCTTTGCAACAGCTCTGCACACACCTGAATTTCAGCGGCACTAAATGACAAGGTAAGATATGGCTTGCTGTAGAACGTTACTAACAGAAGAAAGTATTTTTTAGTGTCGATGAGGCATGTATAACATATGAGATATTCTCCAAACTATTTCAAGCTGAGATGTCTCCTGCTGTATAATGTTAGTAACCAAACAAAGTATTTTTTTAGTGTCGATGAGTCCTGTATAACGTACAAGATATTCTCCAAACAATTTCAAGCTGAGATGTCCCCTGCTGTATAAAGTTAGGAACCAAACAAAGTATTTTTTTTAGTGTCGATGAGGCCTGTATAACATATGAGATATTCTCCAAACAATTTCAAACTGAGATGTCCCTTGCTGCATCACGTTAGGAACAGAAGAAAATATTTTTTTTTACTGTGGATGAGGCCTGTATAACATAGAATATATGCGCCAAGATATTTCAAACTCGGATCTAGCCTGCTGTATCACGTTAGGAACAGCAAAAAATAGTTTTTTTTTACTCTGCATACAGCTGAATTTCTCTGCCAATAAAGGACTAGGTGGCTTATAGCAGAGTATAACACATTTGCGAGAGAACAAACTATTTTGTGTTCCCTGGCTAGCAACAGAAAAAATCTATTATTTTTACTCTGAAAGCAGCTGAAGCTCAATGTCACTAAAGTAGTAGGTGGCTTTTAGAAGAGTGTATCATGTTTGCGACAGATAAAAATACTTTTTGTAGTCTGGCTAGCAACAGAGAAAATATTTTTTTTTACTCTGAAAACAGCTCAAGTCCCCTGCCTTTAAATTAATAGCTGGCTTATAGCAGAGTGTATCATGTTTGTCACAGAAAAAAATATTTTTTGTATTCTGCCTAGCAAGACAAAAAATCCATTATTTTTACTCTGAAAACAGCTGAAGTTCAACGCCAAAAAAATAGTAGGTGGCTTTTAGCAAAGTGTATCACGTTTCCGACACAAAATTTTTTTTTGTGGACTCTGCCTAGCAACACAAAAAATATATATTTTTTACTGTGCATACAGCTGAATTTCACTCACCAAAAAATGTCAAAGTAGGTTAACACAGCTTGCACTATCACATTGGCAAATGAAAAAAAAAGAGGTTTTTGTGCTCTGCACTGAGAAGCTCTGCAGAGTCTGCATACAGCAGAATTTCAACCCCACAAAATCAAAAGGTGGGCTACAAGGGCTTGCTTGATCATATTAGCAAGTGAAAAAATAGATTTAAGGCATACGGGTGCATACAGCACAATACAAGCAGTGCACAACACAGTTCTATGCCATGGGCCCTGCTGTTTCTGTCTGAATCTCAGCAATTGCACAAAAAAAAAGAAAAATGTGCTGCAAGATTGATTTCACAGGTATAAAGCAGACACTACACTATCTGACTTCCAAACAAGCTTCCATCTATCTTGCGAATATCTCCCATTAAACAGGAGCTGGGTGCAGGAGTAATGTTTATCATGAGTGACATGCATAAAATGGCACTGAGAGAAAATGGCTGCTTTTAATATAGAGAGGACATGTGATTTCAGCATCGGTCGTGGTCGGTTCGATCACATCTACAAGACGTCACCAACCACGACCGATGGATCCTGTAACAAAGGCTCCGATCACATCTACAAGACGTCACCGACCACGACCGATGGATCCTGTAACTAAGGCTCCGATCACATCTACAAGACATCACCGACCATGACCGATGGATCCTGTAACAAAGGCTCCGATCACATCTACAAGACATCACCGACCACGACCGATGGATCCTGTAACTAAGGCTCCGATCACATCTTCAAGACGTCACCGACCACGACCGATGGATCCTGTAACTAAGGCTCCGATCACATCTACAAGACATCACCGACCACGACCGATGGATCCTGTAACTAAGGCTCCGATCACATCTACAAGACGTCACCGACCACGACCGATGGATCCTGTAACTAAGGCTCCGATCACATCTACAAGACGTCACCGACCACGACCGATGGATCCTGTAACTAAGGCTCCGATCACATCTACAAGACGTCACTGACCACGACCGATGGATCCTGTAACTAAGGCTCCGATCACATCTACAAGACGTCACCGACCACGACCGATGGATCCTGTAACTAAGGCTCCGATCACATCTACAAGACATCACCGACCACGACCGATGGATCCTGTAACTAAGGCTCCGATCACATCTACAAGACGTCACCGACCACGACCGATGGATCCTGTAACTAAGGCTCCCATCACATGTACAACACGTCACTGACCACGACCGATGGATCCTGTAACTAAGGCTCCGATCACATCTACAAGACGTCACCGACCACGACCGATGGATCCTGTAACTAAGGCTCCAATCACATCTACAAGACGTTACCGATCACGACCGATGGATCCTGTAACTAAGGCTCTGATCACATCTACAAGACGTCACCGACCACGACCGATGGATCCTGTAACTAAGGCTCCGATCACATCTACAAGATGTTACCGATCACGACTGATGGATCCTGTAACTAAGGCTCTGATCACATCTACAAGACGTCACTGACCACGACCGATGGATCCTGTAACTAAGGCTCCGATCACATCTACAAGACGTCACCAACCACGACCGATGGATCCTGTAACTAAGGCTCCGATCACATCTACAAGACGTCACCGACCACGACCGATGGATCCTGTAACTAAGGCTCCAATCACATCTACAAGACGTCACCGACCACGACCGATGGATCCTGTAACTAAGGCTCCAATCACATCTACAAGACGTTACCGATCACGACCGATGGATCCTGTAACTAAGGCTCTGATCACATCTACAAGACGTCACCGACCACGACCGATGGATCCTGTAACTAAGGCTCCGATCACATCTACAAGACGTTACCGATCACGACTGATGGATCCTGTAACTAAGGCTCTGATCACATCTACAAGACGTCACCGACCACGACCGATGGATCCTGTAACTAAGGCTCCGATCACATCTACAAGACGTCACCAACCACGACCGATGGATCCTGTAACTAAGGCTCCGATCACATCTACAAGACGTTACCGATCACGACCGATGGATCCTGTAACTAAGGCTCCGATCACATCTACAAGACGTCACCAACCACGACCGATGGATCCTGTAACTAAGGCTCCGATCACATCTACAAGACGTCACTGACCACGACCGATGGATCCTGTAACTAAGGCTCCGATCACATCTACAAGACGTCACTGACCACGACCGATGGATCCTGTAACTAAGGCTCCGATCACATCTACAAGACGTCACCGACCACGACCGATGGATCCTGTAACTAAGGCTCCGATCACTGATGGATCCGGTCTCTCGGCCTCTGGTCTCCTCCTGGAATCCCCTCAGTGCTGACGTCACACAGATCCTGCTCTGTCTCCAGGAATATAATCTGCGGGGAATGTTCTCTGCTCTGTATATAATGTCTCCTGGGCGCAGGTCTCTGTATAATGGCTGATAACAGAGAGAACAGAGATCCAGAATAAGTATGAAGCGTCTGCTGCACTGAGGGGGAGGAGCTGTGGTGACATCATCATTATCACAGGTCCTTCACTTCTCTCCTGAGCTCCGCCCCCTGATCACATGGCGGTGACGTCACCACAGGTCCTCTAGCTCTCAGTGCAGATCTCCGTCCTAGTTGTGTGCAGCTCTTGCTCTCTGTTATCAGCCGGCAGGACGAGATCCCTCCAGCTGATCCAGTGTTCATCCCTCCTTCTCCTGAATGACCCCGAGGATGGACGAGGACGAGACCACCAGAAGATTATTACACTTCACCCTGGAGATCATCTCCCTGCTGAGCGGAGAGGTAACTCCTCTACATTTCTATCAGCTTTATTGTGTTATGTAACAAGTCCGACATCAGGTTTTGCTATCTGATCTGAGAGCAGCATGATGTGGGGGCAGAGACCCTGATTCCAGTGATCGGTCGCTTACTGGGCTGCTCGCTGCAGTTCTGATGAAATCCCTGTTTTTTTTGCTGTAGCTCTAGTAGTGCTCTGAGCTCTGTATAGCTCCACCCACAGCCCTGATTGGCCGCTCTCTGTACACTGTGCATAGGCAGAAAGCTGCCAGTCAGTGGCAATAACTTGGTGACAGATTCCATTTAACCTCTTCATGACATTCACCGTACATACAGCACCTGATGCAAGCAATCCAGAGTATTAGATCAGCGATCCGGGCAGGAAAAGTTGATGTCCCGTCCAGAGACAAGGTAAACAACAACAAAGAAAGGAAAAATTATTAATTAAATACACATATTTACATAAAAATAAATAAAGTACACTTTTGGTATCGCTGTGTCCGGAACGACCCGATCTATAAAACTGTCCCACTAGTTAACCCCTTCAGTGAACACGGTAAAAAAAAAAAAAAACGAAGCAAAAAACAATGCTTTATCACCATAGCGCCAAACAAAAAATGTAATAACACGCGATCAAAAAGGCGAATGTAAATAAAAATGGTATCGCTGAAAACACCATCTTGTCCCGCAAAAAACAAGCCGCCATACAGCTCCATCAGCCGAAAAATAAAAAAGTTATAGCTCTCAGAATAAAGCGATGCAAAAAAAAATTGTTTTCTATAAAATTGCTTTTATTGTGTAAAAGCGCCAAAACATAGAAAAATGATATTAATGTGGTACCGCTGTAAACGTACTGACCCGAAGAATAAAGCTGCCTTATCAATTTTACCACACGCGGAACACAATAAAAAAAAAAACATAAAAAAAAATTCTGGAAGTTCTGTTTTTTGTTTATTCTGCCTCCCAAAAATTGGAATAGAAAGTGATCAAAAAATGTCACGTGCCTGAAAATGGCACCAATAAAAACGTCAACTCGTCCCGCAAAAAACAAGCTGTCACATGACTCTGTCGGTCAAAATATGGAAAAATTATAGCTCTCAAAATATGGCGATGCAAAAACTAGATTTAAAAAAAAAAATACGTCTTTTAGTGTGTGACAGCTGTCAATCATAAAAACCCGATATCATTCTGGTATCACTGTAATCGCACCGACCCGAAGAATAAAGTCGTCTAATCACTTATACCGCATGAGGGACAGCGTAAAAAATAAACTCTAGGGTTAGGGTTGTGATGGGGTTAGGGCTGGGTTTGGGGTTAGGGTTGTGATGGGGTTGGGATTTTTTTCAAAAGTAAAAAAAAAAAAGATGACGATATGGCGACTAATGTCGAGCGCAAGTGCTTGCTACCTGAGTTTGCATCGGGTGCTCCGGTATGCACCGAGTATAGCGGGTGCTCGAGTCTCCGCCCCATATGCATTGTGGCCAAAAAAACCTCACGGGGATTGCCTGCCATGCACGAGCGATCCCCGCATGGTTTTTTTTGGGTGTCTAATAACCATGAAACATGCGAGCGGGGACTCGAGCACTCGCGATACATGGTGCATACCCGAGTACCTGATGCAAAATCATGTAGCGAGCACTAATGACAACTTATTCAATATGATGACCTAATATTATCAAATTCTGTGTCGTACCTCTGGGTTCAAAATGTTCACTATACCCCTTAATAAAATCCTTGAGGGGTCTAGTTTCCAAAATGGGGTCACTTGTGGGGGGTTTCCACTGTTTAGGCACATCAGGGGCTCTCCAAACGCAACATGGCATCGCTAATTATTCAAGCAAATTTTACATTCAAAAAGTCAAATGGCGCTCCTTCCCTTCCGAGCCCTGCAGTGCGCCCAAACAGTGGTTTTTCCTCACATATGGGGTATCTGCGTGCTCAGGGGAAATTGCACAACAAATTTTGGGGTCCATTTTTTCCTGTTACCCCTGCGAAAAAAAAAAAAATTAGGTCTAAAGTAACATTTTTGTTAAAAAAGTTAAATGTTAATTTTTTTCTTCCACATTCCAAAAATTCCTGTGAAGCACCTGAAGGGTTAATAAAGTTCTTGCATGTGGTTTTGAGCACCTTGAGGGGTGCAGTTTTTAGAATGGTGTCTCTTTTTGGGTATTTTCTGTCATAAAGGCCTCTCAAAGTGACTTCAAATGTGATGTGGTCCCTAAAAAAATGGTTTTATAAATTTTGTTGTAAAAATGAGAAATCGCTGGTCAACTTTTAACCCTTATAGCTCCCTAACAAAAAAATTTTGGTTCCAAAATTGTGCTGATGTAAAGTAGACATGTGGGAAATGTTATTTATTAACTCTTTTGTGTGACATATCTCTCTGATTTAAGGGCATAAAAATTCAAATTTTGAAAATTGCTAAATTTTCCAAATTTTCGCCAAATTTCCCTTTTTTTCACAAATAAACGCAAGTGATATCGAAGAAATTTTACCACAATCATGAAGAACAATGTGTCACGAAAAAACAGTCTCAGAATCAGGGGGATCCGTCGAAGCGTTCCAGAGTAATTACCTCATAAAGTGACAGTGGTCAGAATTGAAAAAATTGGCCTGGTCATTAACGTGCAAACCACCCTCGGGGGTAAAAGGGGGTTAATATTAATGATATAACTTAATATTCAGAAGAATTAAAGGGGTATTCCCATCTCCAAGATCCTATCCCTATGGGATACCGGATATATAGTGTGTTTCATATAAATGCTGTGTTTTTTTGTGTAAACTGTGCATTTTATATAAATGGTAAGACCTGCTGACAGGCAGCACGAAAAGGGTTAATCTTCCTCTAACAGGCTTGATCATGTGACCCAGCTCTGTTTAATATGCAGAAGCTTCTGGAAAAACGCCTCTGGGCAGTCAGCCAATGACTGCAGCTCTAACAGTCACATGGGAGTGGGAGGAGTTAAATCCTGTGAGGTAGTTAAGGATTGAAGAGGCAGTTGGTGGTCAGACATTTTGAGAAGAGGAAGCCATTTTGTAGGTGAAGGAGTTACCTACCTTCTCCCTGACTGCTGCGCTTAAAAAGGGGACAGACACAATAAGGGGAGCTGATAGTCTTCATATTAGGAAGAATTACCTCAGGGCAGAAACAGAGCACAGCGCTGAGGAAGAAATATTCAGATCTGATGAAACCAGAGGTTTCCAGGATCTGCCTGTCTGCAGGTGCACAGCAATATTCAACCATGAGTGTCACCCTGTACCTCAGCTCCCTACTGCTTGTGAATAAGGCTATGTGCCCACGATGCAGAAATGAAGCAAAAATTTTCCTGACCATTTCTGCATCTCCTTGCCAGAAAAATGCATGCGGATTGTGCATGCGTTTTTCCTGCAGAATACATGCGGATTCACATGCGTTCCCCCATGCGTTTCTTCATGTGGATTGACAAGCGCTTTCCAGGCGATTTTAGCATCACTTGGAAAGTGCTTGACAACTAGGCATGGATTTATATAGTGTGAACCGAGAGAGTGGTAAAAATAAAAAATAAATGTATACTTTACCCTCTGATGGCCCTCGGTGTCCCGCTCATTCCGTTCTCCCTCGCCGGCCACTTTGAATTGAAAGACCTGCCGACATCAGCGTCACGTGACCCTTCACATGACTCTGACGTCAGCGCAGGTCCTTCAACTCACTGCAAAGTGCCGAGAACCAAGCAGGAGCGGTGCGCGGGCCGACAGAAGGTAAATATACATTTATTTTTTATTTTATCCTTTTTTTTACAGATTTTTTAATGGTACCTGGGTGCTGATGAGACTCTCCTCTCCTCCACACCCGGGTACCATCCGCACATTAGAACGCGCCAATTACGCAAGTACAGATGCAGTCTTGCGGAATTGGCGCGTTCTAATGCAAGTCAATGGCGGCGAAAACGCAGCGTTTCCGCAAAATTAATGGACATGCTGCGGATTTTTGAGCGCAGCGTTTACGCTGCGGAAAAATCCACATCATGGGCACAGCACATGCGGATTTCAATTGGGGAACATTGCTGCCCTTCTACCATGCGTTTTTAATGCGTTTCCGCGACGTTTACGCAGCTGCAAAAACGCAGCTTAAACGCATTAAAAACGCATCGTGTGAACTCAGCCTGAGTATCATCCTGTACCTCAGCTCCCTACCGTTTGTGAATAAGGCTATGTGCCCACGATGCAGAAATGAAGCAGAAATTTTCCTGACCATTTCTGCATCTCCTTGCCGGAAAAATTCATGCAGATTCTATGTGCGTTTTTGATGCGTTTTTGACGCTTTTTTGATGCGTTTTGTAAACGTTTTTTAAGCGTTTTTGAAGCCAAATAAAGTTAGTGGAAAAAAAAAAGGCCAATAATGTAATTTCCTAGTCAAACCCCTATTCACCATTTTGGAAGTATTCAGGGTGCCACAAGAACTGCAGCCCCTGTAATTAATATAAAAAATATATATACACATACATACTCAATGCAGATATGTACGCGTGTGTATACATGGGCACAAACCCCCCCCCCACACACACACTCCTCACCCAGTATCCAATTACGGCTCTTTCACACGTCAGAATCTCCGGTACGAATGGTGATGACTTTTTCCACACATACCGGAAACACACACAGACCCATTTCAATGTATGCTTGGTCACGCATACGCTGTACAATAATCTTACATTTCAATGTATTTAAAAAAAAAAATGGGTGGGTTCACGTGTATTTTTAATAACCAGCAGAGGGAAAGCAGACGGCTGAGGGCTGATATAGTCTGGGAAGTAGCCAGGGATCATGGCCCCTTCCCTTGCTATTAATATCAGGCCGCAGCAGTTAGCTTAGCCTTTACTGTCCATTCTACAGGGGGACCCAAAAAAAAAAATGACATAGTGTCCCCCTATAAATTGGAGCCAGCAAAGGCTCTGCGGACAGCTGTGACCTGATATTAATAGCCTAGAAAGGGGCCAAGGTTATAGGCCCCCTCCCAGGCTATAATACCAGCCCTCAGCCGCCCCAGATTTTGCGCATCATATTTTTGCGCCAAATCTGACGCTTAGCCTCGCTCTTCCACGCTGCCCTGGTGCGGTGGCAGGGGGTAATAGTAGTGGGGTTCATGTCAGCACCAGCTGCCATAAAGCCCAGGTTAGTAATGAGGGGCGTCTATAAGACACCCCCATTACTAACCTACAAAGAGTTAAAAAGAAAAAACACACACTACACCCAGAAAAGAATTATTTATTTGAAATAAAACACACAATTTTATTTAATTATTAATTTACTAAAAAAAAATAATTACCTGTCCACGCTCCTGCGATGATCTCCAATGCACAGCTGTCACATCTGGAGATGTGACAGCTGTCATGGCTGCTGTAAGCTCACACTGCTGGGAACACGTCCGCTCCCGGCAGTGTGAGGCACTGACTGAGGTCACCAGAGTGCATTCAGTCAGCGCAGCTCCGGTGACCCCCCTTACGGCCCTGCTGTACCGTGGGAATTTCTCACGGTCAGCGGGGCCGTAAAGGAGCTCACCAGAGCAGCGCTGCCTGAAATCCAGTGAACTCACTTATGCAATGACAGGGCTGCTTTACGGCCCCGTCATTGTAGCGGTGGCAGCGGTTTAGAGCGGTCACATTTTATGTGGCTGCTCTAAACTGGAGATCTTCATGGGACACTCGTGGATTACTACGGAGGGGTAAGGATAAAATTGTGTTTTTTTATTTTATATTTTATTACAGGAGATTGAGGGCTTCGGGAATTAGGTGTATAGGTGAGTATAGGTGTATTTTTTTTATTTTTTACTTTATTTTAGGTGGCGATCGGCGGGAACAGGTAATGTATAAACTAAATTTCTTTAGGCAACCACTGGCCACCAATGAAATGTATTTTTAAAATTAATTGGGGACCAAACAAAAAAAAATGGGGACTTTAAATTAATAAAACAAAATAGGTTGCCAAAAAAAAAAAAAATGGGGGCATACAAAAAATAAAAAATGTATAGGGGCAAAAATATAAACCTATGGGGGCCAAAAATAACATATGGGGCAGTTTTACGGACACATTAGGGCAATTTTAACAGCAGGATCAGGCTGATGGGAACTACTGCTCCCATCGAGCTGATCCTGCTGCCACTAGTGGACGGGGGACAGACATAGGCCGAAGGGAGTTGTAGTGTCACATAGACCTATGTCTGCCTGCACGCAGACACCCGCTGACAACAGCAGACACCGCACAGAACCCATGCTGACACCGCGCAGGTTTCCAGCGCAGACACCAATCATGACCGGGACATTCAGGTCCATCTTGTACCACCCCAGGTGCTCAGCCATGATCCAGGAAGACAGGAATGGTATGGGATTCTCGTCTTCCTGGATTTATGGGATGGCTGGAACGCCCCCGCATGAGGTCACTTCCCATTTGCTGCAGTCTTGTGTTCCAAAATCGCAGCAAATGCGCTTTAATTCTGCAAGTAGTTTTACATATTTGCAGATTTGAATCGTTTCAATGCAAGTCAATGGCGGCGAAAACGCAGCGCTTCTGCAAAATAATTGGTGGTGCTGCGTTTTTTTCACCATGAAAAAACGGAAGTGGAAATTAGAGCAGCATGTGCAGAGCACACGCGGATTATCATTGGGGGACATGGCGGGCCTTCTACCAAGCGTTTTTGAAGCGTTTCTGCAGCGTTTTTGCTGCTGCAGAAACGCTTCAAAAACGCATCGTGGGCACACGGCCTAAGAATTTGACCCATTGTCCCCAGTAAAGGGACTTCTGTTTAAGTTCTTTAGGCTTCTTTATGACTGGGGCTCGGGTGCACAGACTACTACCACCATCATCACCCTCTACCTGGAGGCATTTACTGGAAAAATATTATATTGTGGAGTTTAATTTGAGACGAGAGGACTCTTCTCCTGACAGAAAACTGTCCACAGCGAGATATATTGTATACTGCGAGGAGTGCAGCCCCCTGCCATAGACCACATGAGATTACCACACTTGTGCACACTTAAAGGGGTACTCCCATCTCCAAGATCCTATCCCAATATGGAGTAGGTGTAATAATAGTAATATTAGCAAATGCCTCTAATTAGAAATGTAGTATAGTATTTTTGATTCGCCACTTACCTCATGTGCAGAGCATCGCAGGACCTTAGGTATCCATGGTTACGTCCACTGATAAAATCACAGTTAGTTGGCTAGCTGCTAGTGGTCGTAACCATGGATACCTGAGGTCCTGCGATACTCTGCACATGGGGTAAGAGAGCTAGCGAACCAAAAATACTATACTACATTTCTAATTGAAGGTATTTGCTAATATTATTATTATTATTATTACACCTACTCCATATTGGGATGGGATCTTGGAGATGGGAGGACCCCTTTAACTGAAAAAAAACTAAAGAAATGAACTGGAATATAAATGAGTACATGCAGCACGCAAGAGCGTGTTCACACATGGCCCAAATAGGGTCACTGAGTAATTTTGATCAAAATTAAAGTCAAACTAATAAGAATTGAAAAAATTGGCCTAATCAGAAAGGTGAAAACAGTCTCGTGGGTGAAAGTGTTAATAGGAACCTGTAATTAGGTTTTGGGTTAGAAAGCCACAACTATTTCATTATCTCTCTGGGGTTTTGTGTTTTACCACTTTTCTCCATACACAGGATTACACAATAGTGAGGAAGACACCGGGGGAGGGTGTGACTCCCATCATCCATCTCCAGGAGTCAGGAGGGCGGAGCCCGGACCCCATCACAGAGCCTCCCCCGCACCCCCCGATACATGAGAGGAAGAAGAAGATCCTAGAGCTCAGCAACAAGATGATTGAGCTGCTGAGCGGAGAGGTGACTGCTGGGACATTATACAGGACAGCACTGGAGGATTCTGGGTGATGAGCGGAGCGGTGACTGCTGGGACATTATACAGGACAGCACTGGAGGATTGTGGGTGATGAGCGGAGCGGTGACTGCTGGGACATTATACAGGACGGCACTGGAGGATTCTGGGTGATGAGCGGAGCGGTGACTGCTGGGACATTATACAGGACAGCACTGGAGGATTCTGGGTGGTGAGCGGAGAGGTGACTGCTGGGACATTATACAGGACAGCACTGGAGGATTCTGGGTGGTGAGCGGAGAGGTGACTGCTGGGACATTATACAGGACAGCACTGGAGGATACTGGGTGATGACTGGAGAGGTGACTGCTGGGACATTATACAGGACAGCACTGGAGGATTCTGGGTGATGACCGGAGAGGTGACTGCTGGGACATTATACAGGACAGCACTTTAGGATTCTGGGTGATGAGCAGAGAGGTGACTGCTGGGACATTATACAGGACAGCACTGGAGGATTCTGGGTGATGACCGGAGAGGTGACTGCTGGGACATTATACAGGACAGCACTGGAGGATTCTGGGTGATGACCGGAGAGGTGACTGCTGGGACATTATACAGGACAGCACTGGAGGATTCTGGGTGATGAGCAGATAGGTGACTGCTGGGACATTATACAGGACAGCACTGGAGGATTCTGGGTGATGAGCGGAGAGGTGACTGCTGGGACATTATACAGGACAGCACTGGAGGATTCTGGGTGATGAGCGGAGAGGTGACTGCTGGGACATTATACAGGACAGCACTGGAGGATTCTGGGTGATGAGCGGAGAGGTGACTGCTGGGACATTATACAGGACAGCACTGGAGGATTCTGGGTGATGACCGGAGAGGTGACTGCTGGAACATTATACAGTACGGCACTGGAGGATTCTGGGTGATGAGCGGAGAGGTGACTGCTGGGACATTATACAGTACAGCACTGGAGGATTCTGGGTGATGAGCGGATAGGTGACTGCTGGGACAATATACAGGACAGCACTGGAGGATTCTGGGTGATGAGCGGAGAGGTGACTGCTGGGACATTATACAGGACAGCACTGGAGGATTCTGGGGGATGACAGGAGAGGTGACTGCTGGGACATTATACAGGACAGCACTGGAGGATTCTGGGGGATGACAGGAGAGGTGACTGCTGGGACATTATACAGGACAGCACTGTAGGATTCTGGGGGATGACAGGAGAGGTGACTGCTGGGACATTATACAGGACAGCACTGGAGGATTCTGGGGGATGACAGGAGAGGTGACTGCTGGGATATTATACAGAACGGCACTGGAGGATTCTGGGGGATGAGCGGAGAGGTGACTGCTGGGACATTATACAGGACGGCACTGGAGGATTCTGGGTGATGACCGGAGAGGTGACTGCTGGGACATTATACAGGACGGCACTGGAGGATTCTGGGTGATGAGCGCAGAGGTGACTGCTGGGACATTATACAGGACAGCACTGGAGGATTCTGGGTGATGAGCGGAGCGGTGACTGCTGGGACATTATACAGGACAGCACTGGAGGATTCTGGGTGATGAGCGGAGAGGTGACTGCTGGGACATTATACAGGACAGCACTGGAGGATTCTGGGTGATGAGTGGAGAGGTGACTGCTGAGACATTATACAGTACAGCACTGGAGGATTCTGGGTGATGAGCAGATAGGTGACTGCTGGGACATTATACTGGACAGCTCTTGAGGATTCAGGGTGATGAGCGGAGAGGTGACTGCTGGGACATTATAAAGGACGGCACTGGAGGATTCTGGGTGGTGAGCGGAGTGGTGACTGCTGGGACATTATACAGGACGGCACTGGAGGATTCTGGGTGATGACCGGAGAGGTGACTGCTGGGACATTATACAGGACAGCACTGGAGGATTCTGGGTGATGGGCGGAGAGGTGACTGCTGGGACATTATACAGGGCAGCACTGGAGGATTCTGGGCGATGAGCGGAGAGGTGACTGCTGGGACATTATACAGGACGGCACTGGAGGATTCTGGGTGATGACCGGAGAGGTGACTGCTGGGACATTATACAGGACGGCACTGGAGGATTCTGGGTGATGACCGGAGAGGTGACTGCTGGGACATTATACAGGACGGCACTGGAGGATTCTAGGTGATGAGCGGAGAGGTGACTGCTGGGACATTATACAGGACAGCACTGGAGGATTCTGGGTGATGAGCGGAGAGGTGACTGCTGGGACATTATACAGGGCAGCACTGGAGGATTCTGGGTGATGACCGTAGAGGTGACTGCTGGGACATTATGCAAGACGGCACTGAAGGATTCTGGGTGATGAAAGGAGAGGTGACTGCTGGGACATTATACAGGACGGCACTGGAGGATTCTGGTTGATGATCGGAGAGGTGACTGCTGGGACATTTTACAGGACGGCACTGGAGGATTCTGGGTGGTGACCTTATAGGTGACTGCTGGGACATTAAACAGGACAGCACTGGAGGATTCTGGGTGATGACCGGAGAGGTGACTGCTGGGACATTATACAGGACAGCACTTGAGGATTCTGGGTGATGAGCGGAGAGGTGACTGCTGGGACATTATACAGGACAGCACCGGAGGATTCTGGGTGATGACCGGAGAGGTGACTGCTGGGACATTATACAGGACAGCACCGGAGGATTCTGGGTGATGACCGGAGAGGTGACTGCTGGGACATTATACAGGACAGCACTGGAGGATTCTAGGTTATGAGCGGAGAGGTGACTGCTGGGACATTATACAGGACAGCACTGGAGGATTCTGGGTGATGAGCGGAGAGGTGACTGCTGGGACATTATACAGGGCAGCACTGGAGGATTCTGGGTGATGACCGTAGAGGTGACTGCTGGGACATTATGCAAGACGGCACTGGAGGATTCTGGGTGATGAAAGGAGAGGTGACTGCTGGGACATTATACAGGACGGCACTGGAGGATTCTGGTTGATGATCGGAGAGGTGACTGCTGGGACATTTTACAGGACGACACTGGAGGATTCTGGGTGGTGACCTTATAGGTGACTGCTGGGACATTATACAGGACAGCACTGGAGGATTCTGGGTGATGAGCTTAGAGGGGACTGCTGGGACATTATACAGGAGAGCACTGGAGGATTCTGGGTGATGACTGGAGGTGACTGCTGGGACATTATACAGGACAGCACTGGAGGATTCTGGGTGATGACTGGAGGTGACTGCTGGGACATTATACAGGACAGCACTGGAGGATTCTGGGTGATGAGCGGAGAGGTGACTGCTGGGACATTATACAGGACAGCACTGGAGGATTCTGGGTGATGACGGTGTCGTTGTTGTCAGGTTCCTATAAGGTGTCAGGACGTCGCTGTCTATCTCTCCATGGAGGAGTGGGAGTATCTAGAAGGACACCAGGATCGGTACCAGGAGGTGATGATGGAGGAGCTCCGGCCTCTGACATCACCAGGTGAGAGGAGACTCTTGTTGGCTCCGGTGGATGTGATGGCGTCTCTCGGCCTCGTCCTATAATAGATGATTTTTCTCCAGACTTGCTCTGGTTTTCTCTACATTTTCTCACAGCTTTCATTCCCTGATTCTTCTCTTCTGATCTGTGAGTCGCGGTTTCTCCGCTGTCGTCTTCATCAGTCTTGAGTCTTCGTCCTCGGCGGCTTCTTTCAGAATCTTTCTCCTTCCTTAGAGCATCGGTCACATTTTGTCTGCAGATTTCCCAATGGAATTTTTCATAAAGTCCCACATTCAATATAACAGCGGATCGTCCTTTGCTTTCCTTATGAGGAGGTCAGAGTTCTCGTTAAGTTCTTTCAGAGCTCGTTGCTCTGATATCATTAGATTATGATATTTCTGTCCTTGAAATTTTGTGTTCCTTTTTAATGTAAGTAGTTCATCTTCAATCATTTCCTAGAAAACATCCAAGACTGGTGGACGAGACTTGACCGGATAGTAATGGAGATTTTTTTATAACAAACGATTGAAAGTAACTGTCCGTTGTGGTGAATCGCTGGAGTTTTATGATCAAGAAGTGAACTCTTCATCAAAAGTTCCAGTTCTATTGGGAACATCATCATGAGAAACTTCTTGTAACGAGTTCTCCATGTTCTCATTCTGTTCATTGACCATGAAATGACAACGCAAAGTGAAAGTTCTCACAAACTTATTCACATCTAATAAAGTTCTATGAACGTCAAACTCAATTGTCGGGGAGAAGGTTAAGCCTTTGGATAGAACTGTAACTTCAGCCTCTGTTAATTACTGTCACTAAAGAGATGAAGCGTTTTCTTCAAAGGGCTAAAAATATATCTTTATTATTAACAAATAAAAAAAAAAACATATAGAGGAATACCATATGTATTCATATACAAATACAATATATACAAAAAGTGAGGTACAAGTTCAGGAAGAACAATGGTGGTATACCTGGATATAACACTTGGTGTACTGCACTGCTACATCTAAGGCCCCGACCAAAGGTGAAATTATCCTATTAAGTATATACTAAATATGGGTCCAATTATATGTTAGAGAGTATACTAATGCGTAAAGGTCCATAGCATACATCACATAAGTAATATATAATATCAGTTATTTATATCATTAGAATGAAAAAGTTTCTGACTAGAGAAACACTATCACAAGTAAGCATTATACCTCATAGACATAAAGGATATAGTAATAACCATATAAAGTGATAGGTTCAGTCAGTATGCTGGGCAAAGGTGATACAAATAAGCATCAACAGACCAAGTGCAATAGGACACAATAGATAGACATAATGGTAATGTTACCAGCAGTGCAGGAAACCAGGGACCCAACCAGCAAAGGCTAAACAGACAGCTGCCGGCTGATATTAATAGCCTGGGAATTGGATATTGTCCCCCTCCCAGTGCAAGAACATCAGCACTCAGCTGCCCAAGAATTGGTGCATCCATAAGATGCACCATTTCTGGCGCCTAGTCTCGGCTCTTTCCACTTGCCCTGGTGCGGTGGCGAGTGGGGTAATACTATTGGGGTTGATGTTAGCTTTGTAATGTTTGCTGACATCGAGCCCAGGGGTTAGTAATGGAGAGGCGTCTATAAGACACCCCCATTACTAACCCCGTAAGTTTAGTTAAAAAAGCACACACACAAAGCAAAGTCCTTTAATTGAAATGAACACTCCCAGACCCTCTTTTACCCTTTATAAAGATCAAATTAAAATACAAAATAATCCTCACCTGTCCGCAGATAATCCTTATGTGATGCTGTCCAACAAAAATCCCCAGCCGTGCTACATCTGGATTGTTTGATGTGACCGCTCAGCAAGCCAGTAGCGTGAGAATGCTCCTGCAGTGTCTAGCGCTGCTCTGACTAAGGTCACCGGAGTTCATAGCCGATGAGCTCTGGTCACCTTACTGACGTCACTGCTCGCTGCACTGACCAGTGTGTCCTGGCTGGCGTGCTGAGCCATCGCTCAACACACCATACAGATGTAGCAGAGCTGGACTTCGTCACGGGACATCATCAGTATGGATTATCTGCCGACAGTTGAGGATGACTTTGATTTTTTAAAATTTTTCTTTGGATATTATTAAATGGGTAAAAGGGTCGGGAAGTGTTTTGTTCAAATAAAGGACTTTGCTCTGTGTGTGTGTTTTTTACTTAAAATGATGGGGGTTAGTAATGTGGGTGTCTTGTAGACGCCTCTCCATTACTAACCTTGGGCTTGAGATCAGCTGACATTACAAAGCTGACATCAACCCCAATATTATTACCCCATTTGCCACTGCACCAGGGAAAGTGGGAAGAGCCGAGGCTAATGGATGCGCCATTTTTTGGGCGGCTGCAGGCTGATGTTATTAGTTTGGGAGGGGGTACAATATGCATGGCCCCTTCCTAGGCTATTAATACCAGCCTGCAGCTGTCTGCCTAGCCTTTTCTGGTTATTAAAAATAGAAGGGGCCCCCACATCATTTTTTGGGAGGGGGTCACCCCTTGTTAATAACCAGTAAAGGCTACGCAGATGTTAATATTAATCCCCTGGGAAGATCTATGTATATTAATGTTTATTACCCGCTTCCCAGACTATAAGCATCAGCTGTCCGCTTTCCCCCTTTGCTTTTTTTACTTTAAATTCTTTAATTATTAGCTAAATCCATGTACAGCAGCTCCACACGCCCTGCACTGATGATATATCTCACTGACTCATTTCTATCTTTCTAGATCTATAAAAAATGTTTTATTAGTTAGAAAATTACCCTGAAATGTCAGAGAATGACCGTCTGTAAAAGCTGATGTTATAAACGCGTTTGATACGGATGTCATACAGATGCGAGACAGGTGAGAGAAGTCGCATCGTACTCGCAAGACAATCATCCTACTGTTCAGGAATATCCGACCAATTTTATTTCACCCGATGAGTGCGATCCCTTAAATGCGACATGTTAGTAACGGCTGATTGACGTCAAACTGGCCGTAGATATAAGTATTGGGGAGCAGGACTGCAGACTTAAAATGCAAAAGGGGAGAGAGGAGGAAACTTAAAATTAGTTTTGTAAATTTTGTTTGAAAAATAAGAAATTGCTGATTAAACTTTTACCAAAAAAAATAAATCTGATGTGAAGTAGACATGTGGTAAATGTTAGTTATACCATACAAAATAGTTAATACATATCTGGTTAAAAGGCATAAAAATTAAAAGTCCAACATTTTTTTTGTAAAATTTTCGATATTTTCATAAATAAACGCAAAAAAAAAGCCAAATCCTAAATTTACCACTAACATGAAGCACAATGTGTCACGAAAAAACAGTTTCAGAATCAGCGGGATCCGTTGAAGCTCCAGAGTTATTACCTCCATAAAGTGACAGTGCTCAGAATTGTAAAACATTGGCCCGGTCAGGAAGGTGAAAACAGACGCGAGAGTGATGGGGTTACAGGGATGTTTGTTCAGAAGAATATGTATTATGGAGCTTTTCTGTGGAGTCTGACCAGACAATCTCTCCTTGGCTCCCCATGTGCATCAGTAAGCGCCCATGACCCCGGTGCCGGCTCTCTAGTTGTCCTTTCTACACATTGATAGGTACTAACCGCTGTGTACCGGGTGCTCCCCACAACACCGTCCTTCCGGGCGCTGTGACTTCATCCGTCAGGCGTACATGTGCCCTTTTTTCCTCCTTCAGAGACAAACGCAGATCTTTTTGCGCACTTGCTGCCTATTTTAGTGTTTATATCGAGGCGGATGTTGAGAGTTATCTCCATTTAAAGAAGAATAAGAAAGCGGTAACCCGTCTTTTAATAGAACGGAAGGTTCTCTCCTCTTAGTGATCCCAGAGGATCCTGTCCAGGAGGGAGGCCGTGTCCTCATGGTGACATCATGAGATCTCAAAATACAATCACTGGTAAATGGTCACCGTCCTTCCCCCAATCTCCATAACGGTGAATTAGGAGAGAAGAAACCAATGGATGGAAATGTGGAGCTTTCTCCAGCTCCTCTGTGGTTCCATCCCTGGAAACGAAACTTGGAGAAGTTGTGTTTCTTAGTACGGCTGCTCCATCTGACTGACGAGGGTCTTCTCTGTCCCTCTCCTCAGGGTCCTCATCCTCCGAGTGCAGAGCAGAGAGCATTAGGCTTTGGCCTCGCTGATTATCACTTCATACTTGAGGCCACAATGTGCTGGGACCTCTGTACCGGTGGTGAGGACCACAACAATGTAATTTATTCCCTGATACATAACCATAGAATTACTAGTTCTGAGAGACGAGTCTCATATATAGACAGATACACGGCAGGTCATGTATTCAGTCTGTGTGTCTCCACAGATGGATCCAGGAGGAGAAATCCACCAGAGAGATGTTCCCGTCCTCTGTATTCACAGGACTGTCCAGAGGAGAATCACAACATCCCGGAGGATCATCAGGTAGATGACACTGAAGTCCCCACAACATCGGACCATGAAGTGATGGGACCTGAGCTCATCTTACATTTTTATTTTTAGGGTGAAGATCTGGTTGATATTAAGGTTGAGGTTATACATGGAGCACAAGAGGCGATCGCAATATGGGCCGATCAGCAGGGTGAGGAGGGAGACTGTCATGTCTGTTCTGTGGTCACCTACTACTACTCCCATAATTTCATCATAACATGTGTGGTAGATCGCTCACACGGAGGTAGACACAGGTACACTGTTTCTTTAAAAACTTCTCGTTGGTTTATTGAAATGCAGCATAAACCAACACTGAGTCCATAAAAGAAATCACGGCCCTTTGGCCAAAAAGTTCTCGTTGGTTTATTAAAATGCAGCATAAACCAACACTGAGTCCATAAAAGAAATCACGGCCCTTTGGCCAAAACAGGAAACAAAGCAAAATGGTAACACAAAGGCACAGTCTTTGTGATAGCAGGGATCCACCTGCTGAGAGTTCAGCAACTCCACTTGGTTCAAGAAAAACAAACACAAGATCCTCTCTGGAGCTAGCTTCTCCAGACACTGAACACTGAATGCCTCAGTAGGACTTGTATTTAAATCAAAGACCACACTCTGAGATGGAGATATGGTGAATGACCTCCCACCCTTCACAATGATCATTCACAAAAAACACTCCCTTTTAACATGGAAGTTTAACCTCTTTAAGCAAATAGCATGTTGGAGCAAATTTCATGGTTTCAATTCACAGAAGCTAATAGCCTCCATGAAATATATCTTCCCTCTATCACTTTACCAGTGACTTTGCCACACATGACACAATCTATTCCGTCACTGTGTGTTTCCTACAGATGGATTCAGGAGGAGAAATCCACCAGAGAGATATCCACGTCCTCTGTATTCCCAGGACTGTCCAGAGGAGAATCACAATGTCACGGAGAGTCATCAGGTAGACTGTGCTGAGCCCTGTACTGGATCTGTATATAGGGGACATTTCTGATTGAGGTCATAGATGTCACAGATTTTCGTGGTTTCTTGTATTGTGCTGATTGTTACATCTGATATATCAGGAGGAAGATCCAACTAGGAATAAAGTGAAGGACGAGACAGAAGAAGAAGCGATGACGGGGGGGGATCAGCCGTGTGTGAGTGACGGGAAGGAGGAGATTCCAGTAGATGTTTCCACAGGTATGTAATAATGACCGGCGTGTGATCATGATGATGACCGGCGTGTGATCATGATGATGACCGGCGTGTGATGATGATGATGACCGGTGTGTGATATTGTATGAAGTCTCCGGTGCAGTGAAGCTTTATCCGCTGTCCTCATCACAGCAGAAGCGTCCGGTGATGGCGCGGCTGCTCCTGTAGAGTCCGGCTGTGCACTGATGAATAACGGGGCCGCCTTCACACCTCTTCTTTATGATTAGGAATCACGTATTAGTTTTCCTTCACCTTCTATAATATTCCTTCCATCCTTTACGTCCATATTTTCCTTACACAAGTCCCTGCTTCCATATAAATGACTGAGCCTGTGTTCCAGGTTATGAATCTCCCTGTCCTATGGATCTTGGTGATGTAGCAGCCACTGCCTGGTGCTGACGAGTGACGACACATGTCACATGTAGAGTCGTCCTACCTGTCGCCTCTGTTTGCCTCCCACTGCCTCCTACACTGAGGCCGGCGTTCTGGTCCCTCCTCATCCAGGCCGACCGCCCGGTGGCATGAAGACCCCTATGGTAAGTCAGTAAGTGCCATGCTATGGAGGTGTGGGTCAGACATACTGCTGTCGTCCCTCTGCCACTATGGAGGCCATCTTGGATGTCGGAGGACCAGAACACAGGTCTTAGTCAGAGACAAGCGGAGGACACCAGGTAGGTGACAGTACATGACAGTTGTTTAGTCCTCTGTGCCGGGTGGAGAATTGCTTCATCATAAAAGGGATTAGGAGCTCATATCTACAAACAGCTGCGATGGCCGCATCTAGAGTTGTCGTTATCTGACATCATGTTGGTTTTTGAGATCTAGTTCAACCAACGTATAAACATGGAGACTAAATACTACCCAGAGGGGGCGCCCTTTACCATGCACGGATTATATCCCCTGTCAGCGTCTCATTTATGGTGAATCTTGTAATATGGAGAGATTCACTATATGGAGAGTAGTATTGGGCCACCCGCATTAATCACTGCATTCTGGCTTCTCCTTCAGGCCCTGTTGTCCCCCCAGTGTATAACATCCAGCCCTGTCCCACCCCCCAGTATATAACATGTGGCTCCTCGGTATGTATTGGTTACAATTTCAACTACTGGGTGTATAGATCCTGGGGGGCATACTCAGGGGGTGATATGTGCAGGAGAGGCCAGATGTTATACAGGGGTTATATTCACAATAACCAGGGTGTACTTTATTATAAGAGCACATTGTGATTTTGGGAACGTCCCTTTAGAAGAATCTTCACTCTCGGTCTCTCCAGCCAAACAAGATGTCGTCTAGGAATCGTCCCCCCATCTGAGCCTCTAACGTGAATAAATAATTCTCTTTCCAACAGTGAAATACATAAATTACCAAAAGAAGGTAAGAAGACGTCCTCATCCAGGTTCCGAAAGTTTTAAGTTTTTTTGTTTTTGTTTTTTACCAATAAATTGGATGAAATTCTTTTTCCGACAAGAATTGTTACCAAAGAAAGAAACTGCTGCTCAGATTCCCGGCCGTTCCTCCGACATTTATGAATGACATGATAACCGGGTGTCACCGTTCTCCATACATGTGTCCCCACACTTCTGACACTCAGCGCTGATTGGACAATGTAGGGGAACAATGGTAACGCCCAGTTGTCAGTATTTCCTTACATTTATAGGGTGAATAGCAGGAGAACTGCGCAGCTTAGTGACCAATAACATTATGACTCCGGAAATGAGAGGAGGAAAAATAAAAAAATCAATAAAATAATGTATCTGTAAGGCCGATAATGGGGAAAATGATTTACAGATAAAATGACCAAACTGTTAGAACCTTGCTCTTAGGTTTTTTCCTTTGCTGGTCACATGACCTTGTTGGTCTATTTAATCCTGCTCCGCCCTTCTGGCTTTGCTGGACTTCATTGTATATCTACTTTCTAGCTAGCCTGTGCTCTGTGTCTTGCTCTGTTAGTTTGCTTGGTCTACGGACCTCTATGTTCTATATATTTTGTTTGTTCGTCTGTCTGCTACTATTTCTGTTAGGAGGTGTCCCATATTCCTCCCAGTCCTTAGTACTTGTAGGGATTCCTTCCCCACATCTATAGGTCTCCGTACAGACTAGCTTAGGACTTTAGCAGGTCTGATCGCAGGATCAGGTCCCCTGTTACATCGTAGGGATTAAGCTGAGTTCTATTGCAGGGACAGATCTCCTCTCTTTCCTTAGCTCTGGTAGCAGAACATATCACAAACAACTTACAATCCTAGAATGTTCTGGTTGGAGGGGATCACCTCCAGGGTCCCCGTATCCAGCCCCCTGCTCAATGCAGGACTCACCATCTCAGACAGATGTCTGTCCGGCCTCTGTTGGATTGTTTCTTCCATTCTTGATGGTTTATTTCTCATTACTGACCTCGCTGTATGAGGAGCTTTTTTGTGGGGGATGAGTTGTTTTTCTCATCTTGTTACTTTATCATCTTTATTCTGCTGTTATTTTTTAGAATTTTTCTCTCTTCATGAGCTGCACAAGTTGAGTGATAAAACGACCGTCCACCCTGAGACTGAGAAGCGACTATACGGTTATCATATATAGACTCCCTTCCTTGTGTCCTCCATCTGCCTCCTGTAACGGTGAACCGATGGAGGAAACCTGGCAGGTCCTAATAATAAGGCGCTTACACACAGTCTCCATACAGCCGGTCCCAGAGGTTTCCCGGCTTCCATCTTTTCACCACTGTACAGTGATCTGGACTTACAGCACAGACACCGGGGCTGCTCCACATAGTAGTGCTGGCTGGTAGAGCGAGCTGGCAGAAGAAGGTCGACATGTCAGATCTGACCCAAAGATGGCAGGTGCTAGACAATCAAGAAGCGGGACGAGGTCAGAATCAGGAAGCCGAGTAAGAATGGTCCTGTAGATGGAGGCCTAAGTCATCCCGGGGTATTATGGAAGCCAGACAAGGTTACCAAAAACAAACAGGAGCAATGAAAGCAGGTGCAGAATACATCTGTAACTGGTGACGCCCCGCAGACTGCTGGGAGATTAATAGGATGTGGCGCTGCCCCATAGGTCACAACACAGGAAGGCAGGGGAGGGTGGGGTAGACGTACTACTGCACTCCCCATACCACTGCACTGGCCGTCCTGGAAGCCGGGGGAAGAGACCACCTATCTGAGGGGGCAGCGGAGGGCAGAGGACCCCATAGGGGACTGTACAGGGAAATGTGTAGTGTTCAGTCCCGGGGTGGAGGGTCGCTGTAACTGCGGTAATACAACTAATCCAAGCCAATAACAATATATTTATTTCATTTTCTTTTAGGACTTTTCTACAATAAATACTTTGTTTCTTTTCAGACATTTTTGTGTTGCCAAATCCTGGCGGCCATAAACCATAAGCGATGTATTGTTACATGGTGACAGTATTCCTCATTGTTCCCATATAATAGACACAACGTCCTGATCAGTCTTTATTACACAAGAATAAGAGGAATAAACTTCATGAATTGTAAGAATAGACGAGATGGAAATAGGAGACTTTGTCCCCGGAGTCTCCACAGAAATCTGTGTATTTCTTATTCCGTCTCAGGATTCTCGGTTCCGGGGTAAAATCTCTATTCAGTTAGGAAACATTGTTCCATCACTGAGATCGGAGGTGACGGCCGCTCCTGATAAGATTCTGTGTAGGGGGAGGGGAGAGGAGGGCGGGGCTAGAGGCCGAGCTTCTCCCATCTACATGGACTCTGACCAGTAGTGACCGTCCTCTCCTATCTCAGTAATGGGACGCGTACACCCGGCGTCAGAGGCTCAATGCAGTGAGGAGGAGAAGCCGCGCGCATGCGGTAGGTTTGTCATGTTCTCAAGCCCCCAAAGCCGTGATGACATGCTAAGTGGGACGACTACTCTGGGGTCACGAGCGCCTCATCGACAAGTCAAAGGCCTCATTTACATATCATAAACTTTAGAAATGCAATACTTTTTCTAAAGATCTGTTTGTGTGTTTAATGTAATAGAGATGTTAGGCGGAGAGTTTATATCTGCAGACACAGCTGCTGCGGGTTCTGGGGGCACAGGGAACAGACAGTTTCCCTTTAAACATAATTTTTAAGGACATATATTTAGTGTTTTGGGCAGGGGCGGATGTATCACATGTGCAGTAGGTTCAGCTGCATATAGACCAAGTAATGTAGGGAGGCTCCAGGGGATAAGGAGGATCCGTGGTGTAGGGAGGCGCCAGGGGATAAGGAGGCTCTGTGGTGTAGGGAGGCTCCAGGGGATGATAAGGATCCGTGGCGTAGGGAGGCTCCAGGGGATAAGGAGGATCCGTGGTGTACGGAGGCTCCAGGGGATAAGGAGGATCCGTGGTGTAGGGAGGCTCCAGGGGATAAGGAGGATCCGTGGTGTAGGGAGGCTCCAGGGGATAAGGATGATTCGTGGTGTAGGGAGGCTCCAGGGGATAAGGATGATTCGTGGTCTAGGGAGGCTCCAGGGGATAAGGAGGATGCATGGTGTAGGGAGGCTCCAGGGGATAAGGAGGATCCGCAGTGTAGGGAGGCTCCAGGGGATGATGAGGATCCTTGGTGTAGGCAGGCTCCAGGGGATGATGAGGATCCTTGGTGTAGGCAGGCTCCAGGGGATGATGAGGATCCGTGGTGTAGGGAGGCTCCAGGGGATGATGAGGATCCGTGGTGTAGGGAGGCTCCAGGGGATAAGGAGGATCCATGGTGTAGGGAGGCTCCAGGGGATAAGCAGGCTCTGTGGTGTAGGAAGGCTCCAGGGGATAAGCAGGCTCTGTGGTGTAGGGAGGCTCCAGGGGATAAGGAGGATCCGTGGTGTAGGGAGGCTCCAGGGGATGATGAGGATCCGTGGCGTAGAGAGGCTCCAGGGGATAAGGAGGATCCGTGGTGTAGGGAGGCTCCAGGGGATAAGGAGGATCCGTGGTGTAGGGAGGCTCCAGGGGATAAGGAGGATCCGTGGTGTAGGGAGGCTCCAGGGGATAAGCATGATTCGTGGTGTAGGGAGGCTCCAGGGGATAAGGATGATTCGTGGTCTAGGGAGGCTCCAGGGGATAAGGAGGATCCATGGTGTAGGGAGGCTCCAGGGGATAAGGAGGATCCGTGGTGTAGGGAGGCTCCAGGGGATGATGAGGATCCTTGGTGTAGGGAGGCTCCAGGGGATGATGAGGATCCGTGGTGTAGGGAGGCTCCAGGGGATAAGGAGGATCCGTGGTGTAGGGAGGCTCCAGGGGATAAGGAGGATCCGTGGTGTAGGGAGGCTCCAGGGGATAAGGAGGATCCGTGGTGTAGGGAGGCTCCAGGGGATAAGGATGATTCGTGGTGTAGGGAGGCTCCAGGGGATAAGGATGATTCGTGGTCTAGGGAGGCTCCAGGGGATAAGGAGGATCCATGGTGTAGGGAGGCTCCAGGGGATAAGGAGGATCCGTAGTGTAGGGAGGCTCCAGGGGATGATGAGGATCCTTGGTGTAGGGAGGCTCCAGGGGATGATGAGGATCCGTGGTGTAGGGAGGCTCCAGGGGATGATGAGGATCCGTGGTGTAGGGAGGCTCCAGGGGATAAGGAGGATCCGGGGTGTAGAGAGGCTCCAGGGGATAAGGAGGATCCATGGTGTGGGGTGGCTCCAGGGGATAAACAGGCTCTGTGGTGTAGGGAGGCTCCGGGGGATAAGCAGGCTCTGTGGTGTAGGGAGGCTCCAGGGGATAAGGAGGATCCGTGGTGTAGGGAGGCTCCAGGGGATAAGGAGGATCCGTGGTGTAGAGAGGCTCCAGGGGATAAGGAGGATCCATGGTGTAGGGAGGCTCCAGGGGATAAACAGGCTCTGTGGTGTAGGGAGGCTCCAGGGGATAAGGAGGATCTGTGGTGTAGGGAGGCTCCAGGGGATAAGGATGATCCGTGGTGTAGGGAGGCTCCAGGGGATAAACAGGCTCTGTGGTGTAGGGAGGCTCCAGGGGATAAGGAGGATCCGTGGGGTAGGGAGGCTCCAGGGGATAAGGAGGATCCGTAGTGTAGGGAGGCTCCAGGGGATAAACAGGCTCTGTGGTGTAGGGAGGCTCCAGGGGGTAAGGAGGATCCATGGTGTAGGGAGGCTCCATGGGATAAGGAGGCTCTGTGGTGTAGGGAGGCTCCAGGGGATAAGGAGGATCCGTGGTGTAGGGAGGCTCCATGGGATAAGGAGGCTCTGTGGTGTAGGGAGGCTCCAGGGGATAAGGAGGCTCTGTAGTGTAGGGAGGCTCCAGGGGATAAGCAGGCTCTGTGGTGTAGGGAGGCTCCAGGGAATAAGCAGGCTCTATGGTGTAGGGAGGCTCCGGGGGATAAGCAGGCTCTGTGGTGTAGGGAGGCTCCAGGGGATAATCAGACTCCGTGGTGTAGGGAGGCTCCAGAGGATAAGGAGGATCCGTGGTGTAGGGAAGCTCCAGGGGATAAGGAGGATCCGTGGTGTAGGGAGGCTCCAGGGGATAAGCAGGCTCTGTGGTGTAGGGAGGCTCCAGGGGATAAGCAGGCTCTGTGGTGTAGGGAGGCTCCAGGGGATAAGCAGACTCCGTGGTGTAGGGAGGCTCCAGAGGATGAGGAGGATCCATGGTGTAGGGAGGCTCCAGGGGATAAGCAGGGTCCGTGGTGTAGTGAGGCTCCAGGGAATAAGCAGGCTCTGTGGTGTAGGGAGGCTCCAGGGGGTAAGGAGGATCCATGGTGTAGGGAGGCTTCAGGGGATGATGAGGATCCATGGTGTAGGGAGGCTCCAGGGGATGATGAGGATCCGTGGTGTAGGGAGGTTCCAGGGGATGATGAGGATCCATGGTGTAGGGATGCTCCAGGGGATGATGAGGATCCGTGGTGTAGGGAGGCTCCAGCGGATAAGGAGGATCCGTGGTGTAGGGAGGCTCCAGGGGATAAGGAGGCTCCGTGGTGTAGGGACGCTCCAGGGGATAAGGAGGATCTGTGGTGTAGGGAGGCTCCAGGGGATAAGCAGGCTCTGTGGTGTAAGGAGGCTCCAGGGGGTAAGGAGGATCCATGGTGTAGGGAGGCTCCAGGGGATGATGAGGATCCGTGGTGTAGGGAGGCTCCAGGGGATGATGAGGATCCGTGGTGTAGGGAGACTCCAGGGGATAAGGAGGATCCGTGGTGTAGGGAGGCTCCAGGGGATAAGGAGGATCCGTGGTGTAGGGAGGCTCCAGGGGACAAGGAGGGTCCGTGGTGTAGGGAGGCTCCAGGGGATAAGGAGGATCTGTGGTGTAGGGAGGCTCCAGGGGATAAGGAGGATCCGTGGGGTAGGGAGGCTCCAGGGGATAAGGAGGATCCGTTGTGTAGGGAGGCTCCAGGGGATAAACAGGCTCTGTGGTGTAGGGAGGCTCCAGGGGGTAAGGAGGATCCGTGGGGTAGGGAGGCTCCAGGGGATAAGGAGGATCCGTAGTGTAGGGAGGCTCCAGGGGATAAACAGGCTCTGTGGTGTAGGGAGGCTCCAGGGGGTAAGGAGGATCCATGGTGTAGGGAGGCTCCATGGGATAAGGAGGCTCTGTGGTGTAGGGAGGCTCCAGGGGATAAGGAGGATCCGTGGTGTAGGGAGGCTCCATGGGATAAGGAGGCTCTGTGGTGTAGGGAGGCTCCAGGGGATAAGGAGGCTCTGTAGTGTAGGAGGCTCCAGGGGATAAGCAGGCTCTGTGGTGTAGGGAGGCTCCAGGGAATAAGCAGGCTCTATGGTGTAGGGAGGCTCCGGGGGATAAGCAGGCTCTGTGGTGTAGGGAGGCTCCAGGGGATAAGCAGACTCCGTGGTGTAGGGAGGCTCCAGAGGATAAGGAGGATCCGTGGTGTAGGGAAGCTCCAGGGGATAAGGAGGATCCGTGGTGTAGGGAGGCTCCAGGGGATAAGCAGGCTCTGTGGTGTAGGGAGGCTCCAGGGGATAAGCAGGCTCTGTGGTGTAGGGAGGCTCCAGGTGATAAGCAGACTCCGTGGTGTAGGGAGGCTCCAGAGGATAAGGAGGATCCATGGTGTAGGGAGGCTCCAGGGGATTAGCAGGGTCCGTGGTGTAGTGAGGCTCCAGGGAATAAGCAGGCTCTGTGGTGTAGGGAGGCTCCAGGGGGTAAGGAGGATCCATGGTGTAGGGAGGCTTCAGGGGATGATGAGGATCAATGGTGTAGGGAGGCTCCAGGGGATGATGAGGATCCGTGGTGTAGGGAGGCTCCAGGGGATGATGAGGATCCATGGTGTAGGGATGCTCCAGGGGATGATGAGGATCCGTGGTGTAGGGAGGCTCCAGCGGATAAGGAGGATCCGTGGTGTAGGGAGGCTCCAGGGGATAAGGAGGCTCCGTGGTGTAGGGACGCTCCAGGGGATAAAGAGGATCTGTGGTGTAGGGAGGCTCTAGGGGATAAGCAGGCTCTGTGGTGTAAGGAGGCTCCAGGGGGTAAGGAGGATCCATGGTGTAGGGAGGCTCCAGGGGATGATGAGGATCCGTGGTGTAGGGAGGCTCCAGGGGATGATGAGGATCCGTGGTGTAGGGAGACTCCAGGGGATAAGGAGGATCCGTGGTGTAGGGAGGCTCCAGGGGATAAGGAGGATCCGTGGTGTAGGGAGGCTCCAGGGGATAAGGAGGGTCCGTGGTGTAGGGAGGCTCCAGGGGATAAGGAGGATCTGTGGTGTAGGGAGGCTCCAGGGGATAAGCAGGCTCTGTGGTGTAGGGAGGCTCCAGGGGATAAGCAGGCTCTGTGGTGTAGGGAGGCTCCAGGAGATAAGGAGGATCCGTAGTGTAGGGAGGCTCCAGGGGATGATGAGGATCCTTGGTGTAGGGAGGCTCCAGGGGATGATGAGGATCCGTGGTGTAGGGAGGCTCCAGGGGATGATGAGGATCCATGGTGTAGGGAGGCTCCAGCGGATAAGGAGGATCCGTGGTGTAGGGAGGTTCCAGGGGATAAGGAGGATCCGTGGTGTAGGGAGGCTCCAGGGGATGATGAGGATCCGTGGTGTAGGGAGGCTCCAGGGGATAAGCAGGCTCCGTGGTGTAGGGAGGCTCCAGGGGATGATGAGGATCCGTGGTGTAGGGAGGCTCCAGGGGATAAGGAGGATCCGTGGTGTAGGCAGGCTCCAGGGGATGATGAGGATCCATGGTGTAGGGAGGCTCCAGGGGGTAAGGAGGATCCGTGGTGTAGGGAGGCTCCAGGGGATAAGAAGGATCCGTGGTGTAGGGAGGCTCCAGGGGATAAGAAGGATCCGTGGTGTAGGGTGGTTAATGGAATAAGGAGGCTCCAGAGGGGACATGGAGGCCCATTTGCACTACAGGTTGCTCACATACTGGAATCGTTGCACTTTCTGCCACTGTAGATTTTTCTTCTCAGACATTGGGAGAAGGACTGCCCTGGGTCCGGTAATTAGGATTTAACCCTGTAATATGATTTTGGTGCTATTTCATTCTTCTAAGGGTTCGTATCATGTCCTTAGTAGGGTTCAGCGAGTATGTTCTGTCCGAGTATGGTCGGACCGAGCTCCAAGTATTTACAGCAGCTCGGTGATAAGGTTAGATCGCTCCCGTGTGTATGATTTGCAACTGTTTGACAGTTTTATTACATGGGAGGAATGTGTAAGAAATAGACATTCCTCACATGTAATAAAGCTGTCAAACAGTCGCAAATCAAGCGATTCAACCATATCACCGAGCAGCTATAAATACTCGGAGCTCGGCCCGAGCATATTCGCCAAAAGGGTTAATAGAACATACTCGCTCAACACTAGTCCTTAGGCATACTGTGGACATGATTACGGTGGCCACCTTTATGAAGCCCACCTTCGTGATTAGACAATCTCATTTGCATGCAGTAATAAAAGATTAAAACTCCATTGTTAATTGTGTGGACACTTTTCTACACTGAGGGCATGATAGGAAGCTTGAGAGAGTGAAATGGCACTGGTGGTACATTAAGGGGGTAAATCCTGATGACAGGTTCCCTTTAAGAACTGTCTATTTGCTGTCTAGTCTCTGCCACCCCTGACTTGTGCCAATGTCACCAGTTTATAAGTGTTATTCACTTTACCCGTCATTGTGTTAATGTTATGGCATGTAGTTGTCTTCCTTATTACCGGTACTTTCACTGACGAGGGTCTTCATTGTGAGATCCAGAAAATACATTCAGAAATCTCTTTTGTGTTGTAGATTAGATGTGATTTTTTTTCTATCTTTCATCCTGATAGGAAATCCTTGTGGGAATAAAGGTTTATCACTAAATTGTAAAAAAGAAGATATCAGGAAGCACTCTAATGGAGAAAACCTCATCACCCTTCCTGCACCTCCTGGACTTTACAGCACTTCACCTTCTTATAATCCTCCTGATCATGAGGAATCATCTCCTGAGCAATCTCACATTGTTACCACAATTCCAGGTGACACAGTGGATACAAGACTTCAGTGTGACAAGCAACTTACTAAAAGCTCAGCTCAGACACAAAGAAAACACAAAGGAGAAAAGCCATACTCCTGTTCAGAATGTGGGAAATGCTTTACAAAGAAATATAATCTTATTACACATCAGAGAAGTCACACAGGAGAGAAGCCATATTCATGTACAGAATGTGGGAAATGCTTTACAGATAAAGGGAATCTTATTACACATCAGAGAATTCACACAGGAGAGAAGCCGTATTCATGTTCAGAATGTGGGAAATGCTTTACATATAAATCAAGATTTATTACACATCAGAGAATTCACACAGGAGAAAAAACATTTTCATGTTCAGTATGTGGGAAATGCTTTACAGATAAAAGGACTCTTATTAGACATCAGAAAACTCACACAGGAGAGAAGCCATATTCCTGTTCAGAATGTGGGAAATGCTTTACATATAAATCAAATTGTGTTATACATGAGAGAATTCACACAGGAGAAAAGACATTTTTATGTTCAGTATGTGGGAAATGCTTTATTGATAAAAAGACTCTTATTAGACATCAGAAAACTCACACAGGAGAGAAGCCATATTCCTGTTCAGAATGTGGGAAATGCTTTACAGAGAAATCAAAATGTGTTAGACATGAGAGAATTCACACAGGAGAAAAGCCATTTTCATGTTTGGAATGTGGGAAGTTCTTCACGGAAAAAGGGAGTCTTTCTACCCATCAGAGAATTCACACAGGAGAGACTCCATATTCATGTTCAGAATGTGGGAAATGCTTTACAGATAAAGGGACTCTTATTAGACATCAGAAAACTCACACAGGAGAGAAGCCATATTCCTGTTCAGAATGTGGGAAATGCTTTACAGAGAAATCAAAATGTGTTAGACATGAGAGAATTCACACAGGAGAAAAGCCATTTTCATGTTTGGAATGTGGGAAGTCCTTCACAGATAAACGGAGTCTTGTGATGCACGAGAGAAGTCACACTGGGGAGAAGCCGTATTCATGTTCACTATGTGGGAAATCTTTTGTAAATAAATCGTATCTTATTAGACATGAGGGAAGTCATACAGGAAAGAAACTGTAATCATGTACACTGTGTGTTTTAAAATTTTTTAAAAAATTGCTCAGAATAATGAGTATACTTCCTTTGATAAGTAAGATTGTCATTAATATCTCACTGAATACCAGAACAATTTCTAAAATTTTCCTTTCCCCCATGACCAGCGCCACACGAGAGAGGGAATTCACCCAATAAGGACAGGAAGCGTACTGAATAAGAGGGCTGCACCTCTACCCCGCATCATTTTGGTTTCCTGTCCATGAGGGAACCTGAAGCTGAAGAATCAGGAGAGGAAAGTTAAAGGAGAAACTTACCCAGGCCTTGCCTGGAAGAAAGGCTCCTTGTCTATAGTGCCGGTGTCGGGTCCTGGAAGCGCCACCGCTGGTCACTTGAGGGCTCATGTAGATGCGAGCGCTGAAGTTCTTTTGGATGCCTGCTGGCCCCAACAATGTCCCAGGCTTGCGCATGTGCAGGAGGCCCTGGTATTGGTGTGCCCTGATGAAGAGCATGCCGGAGACTTCTGACCTGAAGTGTTGGATTTCACTTCCAGGGGGTCTGGGGAAGGCATGTACAAGGGGGTGGGGGAGTTGCTGTGGCTGGTCCCTCTTTTAAAATCAAGCCTGACTGCCAAAAGAGTGGGTTTTCTCTGGCTCTCCTTCCCCATGTGATATGGAGGAACGGCAGTGCCAGGATCAGAGTTCACGCAGCAATGGCAGTCTCATGAGTTGCAGAAGTGACAGTACCACCAACCACGAATAATGGTGTGATTTGATCCAGCCTCTGAATCTGGTACATTATTAAATTCCAGAATGCTGACTGATCTTTGTGAAATTTCACCATGGTAATTAAGTCCCTTTTTCTTGTCTCTAATTACTAGGAACGACTTAAGAAATGTGGCACAAAAGAATAAGGAGTGAACCCTTTGTAGGGATAAGTTACCTGACTTGTGGCAGAAAAGACTCTGTGCAGATTGTATACAGAAAACCGCATGTGAAGAATCCACTAACTTCATGGATTTGAGATCCGTGATCAGGGCACAAGTTAAGAATTCCCTTGAGACCCTTATTCATAAAAAAAGGAATAGAAAGGGAAGGAAAGGGTCCAAAAAACTATCACCTGATTTAGATGAATCTATAAAGTCGGAAGGTGAATGTGGATTGGATTCTTGTTCCTTTTCATTCTTTAATGGCGATACAGGGGGTAGGCCATGCTATCCTATAAAAGTCGCAGATAGGTTGATTAAGGCTGTGAGAGCTACCATGGGCATCTCGGATGCTACGGCCCCCAAATCCATACAAGAGTTCATGTTTTGTAGATTAGAGAAAAAAAAAAGAGACGCATATTTCTAATTAATGAAAAGATTCAGGCTCTCATTAAGAGAAAAAAACGAAGAGAAAGGGTTCACTACCATCATCTTCTAAGAGAAGATACCAAAACAAGACTCATGGAATAAGATCCCAAAGATAGACGTAGCAGTGGCCAATTCATTCAAAAAATCTACCTTGCCTTTTGAGGATGTGGATATTCTGAAAGACCATCTGGATAGAAAGGCCGATGGTTACTTAAGACACACCTGGGAGTCCTCGGTGGGTGCCCTGAAGCCAGCGGTCTCTACGACCTGTACAGCCAGATCTATGATTATCTGGTTGCAACAACTAGAAGGTCAACCGAAGGATAATGTCCCAAGGGAAAAGATCGTGGCTGATGCAGGGAGCATCAGCTTTTATTGCAGATGCCTCAACAGACTCAGTGAGGCTGGCAGCCAGGTTAGCGGGCCTCTTTATTGCCACTCATAGGGCGCTATGGGTAAAAAGTTGGCCTGGGGATGTCCAGTCAAAGACCAAACTGTGTTCAATCCCATGTGATGGGGGCTTTCTTTTTGGTCAAGTTCTGGATGACATCTTGGACAAAGCTGGAGATAAAAAGAAAGGATTCCCCAGTTTGTCTATCCCAGAATACAGGAGTACCTTTTGGAATAGAAGATACGGCCGGAAAATACCTCCTAGGATCAGGGAAAATAGGAAGTCATAAGACTAAAAAAAAAGGTTTCTTGTTTGGGGGGCCGCCTTCAGGTGGAAGGAAGTCTTCCCAGTGATGTCATTCCCCCGGAAGGAGGAATGCTTTCCCTCTTCCTCCATGCGTACAAATAAAATTCATCCCATGTCTGGATTCTAGGGATAGTGGAAGCAGACCTAAAATTGGAATTCCAGACTATCCTTCCACCCCTGCAAACCTTCATGGTGACACCTCTCCGAAGATCTTCCAAGCAATAGTTAGTCCTGGAGGCAGAGTTTTTGGTCCTCTTGGAGGTACCCATAGAAGAATAAGGAAAGGGATTATATTCCCCCCTTTTCTTGATAAAGAAGCTGGATGGCACTTTCAGAGATATAGTAAATTTGAGAGGTCTGAACAGATTTCTGGTATATCAACCCTTCAAGATGAAGTCAAAACAATCGGCTGTAAAACTTCTGTTTCTAGGTTGCTACATCGTGAGGACCTGCGCCGCGGTCAGCTGACTGTGACACGGGTGCCACGTGATGCCGACGGCGCCCCGCCTATCATGACACGGTATGCATCATCAAAGGTCCTCAAACCTATCGATCAGACTATAGACATCCGGTTTTTTACACACGTGGTGATTGGCGTGGGCACATTTAAAAGGGATCACATTGACACTGACACATACCCCCTGACGAAGGTTCGCCGAAACACGCGTTGGGGTAGATGTACACGTGGTGATCACGCTTCAAAAGTTTGGAAATTTCAAGACTGCTGCATCCCTCTGCAAGACAGCTCACAATTTTGGACATTTCAGAGCCCGTCAAAACTCTCTTCTGACTCATTTTGCCAAAGGAAAGGACGTTGCCTAATAATTAAGCACACCTTATATAGGGTGTTGATGTCATTAGTCAACACTCCTCCTCATTACAGAGATGCACATCACCAGATTTACTTAATTGGTAGTTGGCTCTCAATAATATGCAGCTTGGAGTAGGACAGCATGTATAAAAAGTATCATGTGATCAAAATACTCATTTGCCTAATAATTCTGAACACAGTGTATATTCAATAAAGATTTATATATTTTTTACATCTAAGTAATGTTTATGGGCTTTATGTCGCTATTTTTTCCTTGGTCATTTTTCTCAGTTGTTTTTGCGATGCCCTCTCGTTAATCATCCATGAGTCTCCCCGTTGTGGTGGTGTATTAGCTGCGTGATTATGCGGACTCTTCTGTGGTATGTCTTAATGAGAAAAGATGCATACTACCATGTTTCCATCCATACAGAAGCTGAAAAATTCCTGAGAGTGGCCCTATCCATAAACTAGAGAATCAGACATTTTCAGTTCAGGGCCCCGGCCTTTTGGTCTGTCCATGGCTCCGAGAGTATTTACAAAGATCATAGTGGAGATGACAGCGAATCTTTGTGAACAGAACACTCTAATAATTCCATACTTAGACTATTTCCTGACGGTAGGCAGATCACTAGAACCCTGCATATAGGGATGGTGGATCGGCACTCCGTTAGCGTGGTGCACGTGGAGTAGAATATGCAGAAAGGAAGTAATTCCCGGCACTCACGTATTCAGTGAATAATTGCTCACTAGATCGCTCACTCAGCTGCACACGGAGGTAGACACAGGTACGCTTTCTTTAAATCTCTTGTTGGTTTATTAGAATGTGGCATAAACCAACATTGAGTCAATGAAAATAAAACAGCCCTTTGGGCAAAACGGGAAAACAAAAAAATAAATTGGTCACGCAAAACACAGTCCTTGTGTTAGCAGGGGTCCACCTGCTCAGAGTCTAGCAACTCCACAAGGTTCAGGTCAGCTCAACACTAACATGTCTGGAGTTTGCCTCCCCAGACTTACTGAACAAGTAATGCCTCAGCAGACCTTGTATTTAGACCCCAGACCGCACCTTCAGGTGGAGATATGGAGAACAACCTCCCGCCCGCTCTATGGTTGTTCTTATAAAGACATACATTTTACAAGTGGTGACTTAACCCTTCTCAGCAAATAATATGCTGAAGGAAACTTAACGGCTTTATTTCACTAAAGCTAATGGCCTCAGGAAAACATATCTCCCCTCCAGCACTTTACCAGTGACTTTGTCACATCTTTTATTTCATTGCCAATTCCAGTGGACATTTCAGCCCGTCCAAGGCTTTTTTCAGCAATACAGTCATCATACAATCACTAGTTTATAAAGGATTACACCTCAGAAGTGACATCAGATGTAAAACAAAAAACCACCTACCCGATATAATTCTTTATGCATGAATCCCGTATAACATAATTTATTTTTTATTTTATGTATTTTTTGAATTATTATATTATTCACGGCTACGTAGACATTGTTGCATTAAATATAATTAATCAAAGCTATATTGATGAATCATATGCTATACAGAAAGTTTATTCCTTAGAACATTATAGTGTATCAAATCTATTCTATTAGTTATTTTTAAATTAATCCTCTATTAGATTTATTTCTATTCAATTTACTAATATGAAGTTGAAACATGATTATCTCATTATATTATTATTATTATTATTATATCATACGTAAATTATCTTATGAAAATAACTTCCACTTGGACTGTGTCGAGTATCATCATTGAAATTACATCAAGTAGGGATTCATCAATATTAAATCAGTGCAACAATGTTGTCTAAAACAAAGAGATACCGTATTTTTCGGACTATAAGACGCACCTAGGTTTTAGAGGAAGAAAATAGAAAAAAAAAATGTAAGCAAAAAATGTGGTCATGATGCCCTGTTAAGGGGGAGGGGGTCTGCTGCTGACACTGTTATAGGGGTAATGTCCCCCAATTCTGTTAATATTCCCCATCCTGGTCTGTATGGCCCCCTCCTTCCTGTTATACGTGGCCCTCATCACCATCCGGATATGCATGGCACCCCTCAACCCCATCCTGATATGCGTGGCACCCCTCATCCCCATCCTGGTCTGCATGGCACCCCAATCCCCCATCTTTGTATGCATGGCACCCCAATCTCCTATCCTGGTATGCATGGCACCCCTTGATCCCCATCCTGATATGCTAGGCACCCCTCATCCTGGTAGGCATGGCACCCCTCATCCTGTTATGCATGGTCCCCCTCATCTTGGTATGCATGGCACCCCTCATCCCTCTTCCTGGTATGCATGGCACCCCTCATCCCTCTTCCTGGTATGCATGACACCCCTCATCCTGGTATGTGTAGCATCGGCGTCTCTGCTCCCTGCCAGGCAGAGACGCCGTCCCTCTCACCGCCGCGCTCCCTGCCCGGCATCCTCCAGCGCTCCTCTTCCTCCTTCTGCCGGCGTGCGCAGCTTCCCGGGCACTGTGCTTAGGGCGCGCGCGCTCCCCCCCTCTTAAAGAGGCCGCGCGCGCCGCCCTAAGGAGTCCCCGGCCAATTGCCGGAGGTCCTCCCATATATAAAGCACCTCCTCCAAAATGGAGGTGCCCGAGCAATAGTTGATGCACAGTGTACTTACCTCTGCTTCAGCCCTCAGGTCCCGCTGCTAGCCTGACTACTAGTCCAGCCCGCCAGCCCGACTATCAGTCCAGTCCACCAACCTGACTACTCTCCAGCCCGACAGTCTGTCTTCCGTCCAGTCCGCCAGTCTGTCTATGGGCTTTGCCCACCTGCTTACCTGGAAGCACCTGCCTGTTACCTGTCAGCCTACCTGGAGGCTCCTGCCCGTCACTTGCCGTGACCACCTGTCTGCCTACCTGGAGGCTCCTGCCCGTCACTTGCCATGACCACCTGACAGCCTACCTAGAGGCTTCCGCCTGTCACTTGCCGTGACCACCTGACAGCCTACCTAGAGGCTCCTGCCTGTCATTTGCCATGACCACCTGACAGCCTACCTGGAGGCTCCCGCCTGTCGCCTGCTGTCTCTGCCACTTCATCTACCCGGATCTCTCATCAGCCGGCCTGCTGTGCCCATCTGCAGTATCGGTCAGTCTCAGCCATCTGACGCGTGGGAGTCACCTGCTCTCTTACAAGGTCGTCCCCAGAGTAGCACCTGGTCCCTCCCTGGTCACGGAGTCGTTAGCCGCCGTACGACCTTGGTCGGTCCGAGTTGATACTTAGCTACGCCCCTCTGGGTCCCTCCTTGTTCTGCAGCACAGAGGTTCCACCATCCGGATCCGTAACAGTATGCATGGCACCCCTCATCCTAGTATACAAGGCCACCCCCTGATCCCCATCACGCTGCACACACAAAAATAAACAATTATAATCACCTCCTCTCTCCTCCAGCCCTACGTCCCACTCTGCTGTCGACACTCTCACTATGAAAGGTGCACATGGCGTCCCTGCCATGCGCCCTCACAGTGTGAGATGCTGTTCTGGAATAGTTACTGCTCCCTGCGCCAGAACTGTGTGTGTGGGTAGCAGTGACCATTAACTCACACGGTACCTGCAGCACAGCTCCTGCTGCGGACGGCAGTCTTTGTGTCCACTATTAAAGACCATGAATATTCACTACAACCCATGGGAGTGGATTGTAGTGAATATTCATGGTCTTTAATAGCAGGAACATAAACCGGATAGCGGCAGCAGGAGCCGCACTGCGGCTACAGTGTGCGCGTTTTTGAGGAAAATTAATCATTGTTCTCCACGCTCATGGGCGTGTGGAGCAGTGAATATTCATTTTCTTTAGCAGCGGGCACAGTGTAGGCTGCAGCAGGCAGCAGCTGCCTCCTGTGCCCTCGCCGCCGCTCCCCCCACACCCCTCACCACCCACAGCCATAGATATATAGTACGGGGCACAGTTCGGACTATAAGACACCCCCACTTTCCTCCAAAATTTTGGAGGAAAAAAGTGCGTCTTATAGTCCAAAAAAATACGGTATATTTTTTAATCACAAACAAATTTAAGGTAAACATAAAAGATAAAATTTCATATATTGCGACTCATTTCATAACCTTTATTAATACATTCGGGGATAACGTTTTTACATTATATATCCAATACGCCTCACTTCGGAGGAGCATTGTCTTTATATTACCACCCCTCCTAGGAATTCTAGGAATTATCATCTGTTCCAGCTCTTGGTATTTTAATTGTGCGATAGTATGTGTGTTTTTTTTTTCCTGAAAATGTGCTGGAAGAGGTAATGGCAATACCAATAAAGGTAATATCTCCGCACCTTATTGTGGATTTGTGCTTATTAATCTTTGTACCAACTGATTGCGTGGTTTCTCCACTATAAGCTAAACCACAGGGACATTTTATCATATAAATCACGTTATTGAAGAGGCAAGTAAAAAAAAATTTTCTTTTTCGTGGTTGTCCAGTTTGAGAGTCATAAAAAAGAATTCTCCTTTAGCAACATTATTACATTGGAAACATCCCAAACATGGATATGTACCGTTTTTTCCTACTAGAAATAAAGGTTTGTTTAGATTCTCTCTTTTCACTACCTAGGTCCGCACGCACTAATTTATCTTTAATATTAGTCAACTTTTTGTTACAAATCAATGGGAGATTCTCAAACTGTGATATCTGAGGATACGCATGATGTCAGATATGCCGATGTTTTTTAACAATATGATCAACTTTTAAATTGATTGGATGATAATCCCTGACAAAAGGTATCCTGTGTGATAATGCACTTCTAGATCTTTTATTAGACAGAGAATCCTCTTTAACTTTCTCTAACAGGTGGCGTGGATAACCTCTCGCCATAAAATCATGTCGCATTTCAGTAAGTCTCTGTTCACAAAGAGATGGTTCGGACACAATTCTGCATATCCTTTGTAACTGTGATTTAGGGATAGCCCTCTTAAGAGAATAAGAGTGCGCACTTTCAAAGTATAAAACACTATTTTTGTCCGTATTTTTTTTCTATATAAATCTGTATCCAGACTATTATCATTTTTAATAATTGATGTATCTAAAAAAAGTTTATTCTTCCCAAATCGTTTGTCGTGGTAAAATTTAATTCATCCCAAATATTATTCAGATATTTTTCAAAATCTTGCATTGCCTCTAGTGTGGCCCCTCCCATATGCAAATGACATCGTCAATATATCTATACCACGTTTTCACGTGTGTTTGAAATAAAGTATGTTTGTATATAAATCGTTCTTCAAAGAATGCCATATATGCATTAGCATATGGGGGGGCCACATTAGCACCCATCGCCAAACCCCTCCGGTGACAATAGAAAGTGTCCTGAAAGAGAAAATAGTTCTCATTGAGGACTAGAGTCAAAAAAACGATAATGCAATCAATTTGGAAGTGTGTAAATTCATTTAAATTCAAAATCCAGTGGATCGCCTCAAGTCCCTTGTGATGTCCTCTAGAAGTGTATAAATTAGCTCGATCAATGGTAACTAATATAGTATCATCTCCACTATCATCAATCATTTTAATTTTTTTCAAAAAAATCTTTAGTATCCAGAAGAAATGCTTTTGTTTTTTTTTTGATTAAAGGTGTGAGGAGGATCCTACCAACATGATTGATAACAGGGATAATACCGAGTTAGTTGATGCCACAATTGGCCTTGCCGGAGGATCAATTAAGGTTGTATGCACCTTTGGCAGTTTATAAAATACAGGTGTAAGGGGATCCGTCTTCACCAAAAACTCCGCTAATTTATCATCAATAATACCCAGGTTTTTATATTTATCAATCATGTTGGAAATTTTCCTCTGAATTTTGGGCAAGGGATCATGGCTCAGTGGTACATAGGTCGTCTGATCTGACAATTGTCGCAAGATTTCTTTTTTTAATATTTGTAACGATCCATTACCACCACTGAACCACCCTTGGCTGCCGGTTTAATTTCGATCGAATCGTCATGCGTTAAAGAAGTCAATGCTTGTCTCTCTCTAAAACCCAAATTCATTCTTGGATAAGGACCACTTTGTCTATCTGCATACGTGAATTTTGGGTGGAGAGAAAAAGCTTCTTTGTCTTAATCCCAGTTCAGATGCAGTAAAGCATTTCACCTGTAATACAGGTAAAGTGCGCGCAGGTGTAATCACATTTGAAAAATACGTTTTAATCTGACATTACGGAGAAACTTAATGTCCAAATCAAGTTGAAATGTATTAAGTTTGGACATAGCACTAAATGAAAGTCCTTTCTGCAATACTTGCATCTGAATTGCCAAAAAAGTTTTTGATGAAATGTTTATAACAAGGGACTCCTCTCTACCCGAGATCTTGTTTGCATCGCAGGTGTAGCTGTGTCGGTGATGGCGACCTGCTCTCCTCCTCTTCTTGTGATGTTCTGCTTCTTTGTTCTCGCGGAAAAAGGACGTGGATTCCTCCAGGATCCTGAGAACTCGCTGCTAGATTCAGATGAATAAAAATCATTCCTAAAACATTGTCTGGGATTTCTAATCCTATTGAAAGTTTGCTCTCGCCATCTATAAACTTTATTAGAAAGATAGTCTTCAGTGTCACGAGTAAATTTCCTTCTTTTTCTCTCTTGTAAATCCTTTCAATGAATATCCTGAACAGAATTCAAAGATTCCTTCATAATGGAAAGTTTATCAGATTTCAAACAGGAGGTTAATTGCTCTTCAATATTAGCACTCTGAACTTTAAGGTCAGCGATGGCTTTATGCAATCTGTCAATAGTTAGTAACATCAAATCCATAGAGCATTTATTAAGCACTTGCTCAAAATCATCGCAGAATATATTATCTTCTGAAAACAGCATCGAACGTAGGTTAAACCCTTAAGTCCTGCTGTATTTTCTTTTCTCGATAATATTCTACAAGTGTTTCAGCATGCAACTCGTATGAAATCAACCTCTTAGTTTCCCCTCTCAAAGTCCCGTCTTTTGAACTCACTTGTTGGGATTTTCAGGAAATCTGTTGATATTGTGGATTGCGCCATAATTCTAGCGGCTTCTTCCTAATTGAAAATCCGACTTGTTGCAGTGATGGTGAAAAATGTGTGCTCGTATCCCAATATGAATACAGGGATGGTGGATCGGTGGTGGTGGTGCACGTGGAGTAGAATATGCAGAAAGGAAGTAATTCCCAGTACTCACGTGTTCAGTGAATAATTGCTCTTTTATTTCATTGCCAATTCCAAAGGATGTTTTAGGCTGTCCCAGGCTTTTTTCAACAATGCAGTCATCATACAATCACTAGTTTATATTAAATTAGATTAGATTAGATAAGTCGCATTATTATTTTTTATTATTATAGCACTATTAATTCCATGGCGCTTTACATGTTTAAAAGGGGTATACACAGCAAACAACAAGTACAATAATTGGAACAAAAACAAGTCAGCAACTGGTACAGGAGGAGAGAGGACCCTGCCCGCGAGGGCTCACAATCTATAAGGGATGGGTGAGGATACAGTAGGTGAGGGTAGAGCTGGTCGTGCAGCAGTGTGGTGGAGCAAGGGTTACTGCAGGTTGTAGTCTTGTCGGAACAGGTAGGTCTTCAGGCTCCTTTTGAAGGTTTCCACGGTCGACGAGAGTCTGATGTGTTGGGGTAGAGAGTTCCAGAGTAGGGGGGATGCACGGCAGAAATCTTGTATGCGATTGTGGGAAGAGGAGATAAGAGAGGAGTAGAGAAGGAGATCTTGTGAGGATCAGAGGTTGCGTGCAGGTAAGTACCGGGAGACTAGGTCACAGATATATGAAGGAGACAGACTGTGGATGGCTTTTTATGCCATGGTTAGGGTTTTGAACTGGAGTCTCTGGGCAATGGGGAGCCAGTGAAGGGATTGACAGAGAGGAGAGGCCGGGGAATAGCGGGGGGGCAGGTGGATTAGTCGGGCAGCAGAGTTTAGGATAGATTAGAGTGTTAGAAGGGAGGCCACAGAGCAGGAGGTTGCAGTAGTCGAGGCGGGAGATGATGAGGGCATGCACGGGTGTTTTTGCAGATTCGTGGTTGAGGAATGTGCGGATCCGGGAAATATTTTTGAGTTGGAGTCGGCAGGAAGTGGAAAGGGCTTGGATATGAGGTTTGAAGGAGAGATCAGAGTCAAGGGTTACCCCGAGGCAGCGAGCTTGCGGGACTGGGGAGAGTGGACAGCCATTGACTTTGATAGATGGGGGGTTGAGCGAGATGGTGGAAAGATGATGAATTCAGTTTTATCCATATTAAGTTTTAGAAATCTAGAGAAGAAAGATGAAATAGCAGACAGACATTGTGGGATTTTGGTTAGTAAGGAGGTGATATCAGGTCCAGAGAGGTAGATCTGTGTGTCATCGGCATAGAGGTGATACTGAAAGCTGTGAGACTCTATGAGCTGTCCCAGGCCGAAGGTGTAGATGGAGAAGAGCAGGGGTCTTGGAACTGAGCCTTGGGGAACACTGACAGATACGAGGCGAGGTGAGGAGGTGGTGTGTGAGTGGGAGACGCTGAATGTCCGGTCTGTTAGGTATGAAGAGATCCAAGATAGGGCCAAGTTTGTGATGCCAAGAGATGATGGTCTACTGTGTCAAAGGCAGATGACAGGTCCAGAAAGAGAAGGGCAGAGTAGTGTCGCTTGGATTTGGCGGTCAGTAGGTCGTTGGTGTCTTTAGTCAGGGCAGTTTCAGAAGAATGGTGCGGTCGGATGCCAGATTGGAGGCGGTGAAAGAGGGAGCAGGAGGAGAGGTGGGAGAACAGCTCAAGATGGACGTGTTGTTCCAGTAGTTTTGAGGCATAGGGGAGAAGCAATATAGGGCAATAGCTAGTCAAAGAGGATGGGTCAAGGGATGGATTTTTGAGGATGGGTGTGATCGAGGCATGTTTGGAGCATGAGGGGAAGACACCAGTTGCTAGTGACAGGTTGAAGAGGTGGGTTAGGGTTGGGATGAAGACTGCAGGTTTGGGATGAGGTGGAACGGGATTGGGTCAAGTTCACAGGTGGTGAGATGTTACTTGGAGAGAAAAGTTGATCTTCTGTGATGGCGGAGAAGCTGGTTTTGGAGGAGGAGAGTTGAGTAGATATGAAGAGGGACTGTGGGGACTTATGGCATTATATGAAATTTTATCTAATAGAGGAGGATTCATTTAAAAAGAACTAATAGAATAGATTTGATGCACTATTATATTCTAAGGAAAAAAACTTTCTGTATAGTAGTATATGATTCATCAATATAGCTTTGATTAATTGTATTTAATGCAATAATGTCTATGTAGCTGTGAATAATATAAAAAATATACAGTACAGACCAAAAGTTTGGACACACCTTCTCATTTAATGATTTTTCTGTATTTTCATGACTATGAAAATTGTACATTCACACTGAAGGCATCAAAACTATGAATTAACACATGTGGAATTATATACTTAACAAAAAAGTGTGAAACAACTGAAAATATGTCTTATATTCTAGGTTCTTCAAAGTAGCCACCTTTTGCTTTGATGACTGCTTTGCACACTCTTGGCATTCTCTTGATGAGCTTCAAGAGGTAGTCACCGGAAATGGTTTTCACTTCACAGGTGTGCCCTGTCAGGTTTAATTAGTGGGATTTCTTGCCTTATAAATGGGGTTGGGACCATCAGTTGTGTTGTGCAGAAGTCAGATGGATACACAGCTGATAGTCCTACTGAATAGACTGTTAAAATTTGTATTATGGCAAGAAAAAGCAGCTAAGTAAAGATAAATGAGTGGCCATCAGTACTTTAAGAAATGAAGGTCAGTCAGTGCGAAAAATTGGGCAAACTTTGAAAGTGTCCCCAAGTGCAGTTGCAAAAACTATCAAGCGCTACAAAGAAACTGGCCCCCAGGAAAGGAAGACCAAGAGTCACCTCTGCTTCTGAGGATAAGTTTATCCGAGTCACCAGCCTCAGAAATCGCAGGTTAACAGCAGCTGAGATTAGAGACCAGGTCAATGCCACACAGAGTTCTAGCAGCAGACACATCTCTTCAACAACTGTTAAGAGGAGACTTTGTGCAGCAGGCCTTCATGGTAAAATAGCTGCTAGGAAACCACTGCTAATGACAGGCAACAAGCAGAAGAGACTAGTTTGGGCTAAAGAACACAAGTAATGGACATTAGACCAGTGGAAATCTGTTCTTTGGTCTGATGAGTCCAAATTTGAGATCTTTGGTTCCAACCACCGTGTCTTTGTGCGACGCAGAAAAGGTGAACGGATGGACTCTACATGCCTGGTTCCCACCGTGAAGCATGGAGGAGGAGGTGTGATGGTGTGGGGGGGCTTTGCTGGTGACACTGTTGGGGATTTATTCAAAATTGAAGGCATACTGAACCAGCATGGCTACCACAGCATCTTGCAGCGGCATGCTATTCCATCCAGTTTGCGTTTAGTTGGACCATCATTTATTTTTCAACAGGACAATGACCCCAAACACACCTCCAGGCTGTGTAAGGGCTATTTGACCAAGAAGGAGAGTGATGGGGTGCTACGCCAGATGACCTTGCCTCCACAGTCACCAGACCTGAACCCAATCGAGATGGTTTGGGGTGAGCTGGACCGCAGAGTGAAGGCAAAAGGGCCAACAAGTGCTAAGCATCTCTGGGAACTCCTTCAAGATTGTTGGAAGACCATTTCCGGTGACTACCTCTTGAAGCTCATCAAGAGAATGCCAAGAGTGTGCAAAGCAGTCAACAAAGCAAAAGGTGGCTACTTTGAAGAACCTAGAATATAAGACATATTTTCAGTTGTTTCACACTTTTTTGTTAAGTATATAATTCCACATGTGTTAATTCATAGTTTTGATACTTTCAGTGTGAATGTACAATTTTCATAGTCATGAAAATACAGAAAACTCTATAAATGAGCAGGTGTGTCCAAACCTTTGGTCTGTACTGTATATAGTTTTGTTTTATGTATTTTTTGAATTAACGTTATACGAGATTTATGCATAAAGAATTTTATTGGGTAGGCATTTTTTTGTTTTACATATGATGTCACTTCCGAGGTGTAATCCTTTATAAACTAGTGATTTTATGATGTCTAGTAGATGTGATCAGAGTCTTCGTTACAGGATCCATCGCTCATGGATGGTGATGTCTTGTAGATGTGATCGGAGCCTTAGTTACAGGATCCATCGGTCGTGGTTGGTGACGTCTTGTGGATGTGATCGGAGCCTTAGTTACTGGATCCATCGGTCGTGGTCGGTGACGTCTTGTAGATGTGATCAGAGCCTTAGTTACAGGATCCATCGCTCGTGGTCGTTGATGTCTTGTAGATGTGATCGGAGCCTTAGTTACAGGATCCATCGGTCGTGGTCGTTGATGTCTTGTAGATGTGATCGGAGCCTTAGTTACAGGATCCATCGGTCGTGGTTGGTGTCATTTTGTCGATGTGATCAGAGCCTTAGTTAAAGGATCCATGTCACGACACAGCTGTCGGGTGACCACGGATCAGGGGTTCCTATCCTGACCCTAACACTAGGGGGCGCCTTAGCTGACCCTATTCCCCAGGATACCTCTGAAGGTGAGGATGCCGAGGCCTCCACCCTCGCTCTAACTCCTGAGTTAGCCCTCCGCTTGTTCTCCCCCACTCGGGGAAGAGGGGTGCTACTGTGCACCGAAGTACACCCACCCGACAAACAGGGCAGCACAGACAGGGATAAACAGAAAACTCCAGGCACACAAAATATTCTCTCATGGGGAGCAGTGACTATTCCAGCACAGAGTGGGACACAGCGCTGGAGGAGAGAGGGGGTGAGTGTAATTGTTTATGGTTTTTTTTTGTGAAGTGCTACGAGGATCAGGGGGTGCCAAGCATACCAGGATGAGTGGGGTCATACATACCAGGAGTCGCACTACAGGCACAGTGTGCCGGCTATTAAGGAAAATGAATATTCACTGCTCCCCACGCCTATGGACGTGGGGAGCAGTGAATATTCATTTTATTTAGTAGCGGCACAGTGTAGGCTGCTGCAGGCTGCTGCCTCCTGTGCCCCGCTACTCCGCCGCTGTCGCTTCCCCTACATACCCCACCACCCACAGCCACAGTATTTATGTATATCGGACTATAAGACGCCTTCCCCCCACACTTTCCTCCAAAATTCTGGAGGAAAAAAGTGCGTCTTATAGTCCGAAAAATATGGTCATTTATTTCAGTTCTTCAATGCAAAAGTGAAACTCCAAGGCTTTACTCACGTAAGAGATGGCAGAAGGAAGGCGACTCCCTGCTCCCCGCGGAGTTCTGCGGCCACCAGGAACGGGGGTCCGACAACCTCCGAGTAAGTCCAGCGTTCAATCAGGACCCCGCACCAGAGTGTTCCTGAACTACAGACCGTATCCTTTCCTGTCTGTGTGTGTAGATAGGCCGGGTCTCCCTCTGAACTCCTCTCAGAAAAAGGGCACTGGTGGCAGCTCCGCTCCCTCCGATACCCGGTGGGATCCTCAGGGCCTACCGGGCTTTCCCGACCAGGACGTGGAGTAGCAAGGTCGCGTGTCGGGGGCCGCTACCCCTCTTGCAGCCAGACTCCCTCTGAATATATCAGGTGGTGAGGACAGGTGGCGTACACCGCTCCGTCTGCATCCTCCCTGGGATCCATTTGCTGTGGAGCTACACTCCTAAGCTCCGGGCCTTCTTGGTCGTGGTCCTTGACCGGGTTGAGACATTCCTTGTCTACAACCTTCCCCTCGACCCAAGGCCAAGGTACGAGGGCTGTGTCTCCATCCGCTGCAGGTCCACACAGGATCCACGTTCAGGGTGGGAGATCACAATCAAAAGACAGAAAAGGACCAAAACCAAAGATGGCTTTTTATTAAATATGGAATTTTAAGTGTCACTAAAATGTGAGTCCTCCACCCTCACCCACTAAATGGTTCCCCTAGCTCTTGGTTCCCCAGTCTCCCTGGAACCAGTAGGGCAGCACCTAGTGCATTCTAGCCCCCTCTGGTGGAGAAAGTGTGGTGTTGGATGTGGAGGTGGAGTCCTGACCATCACACTGTTCTTACCTCAGAGGAGGAACACTACACTCCATTAAAGAAGTGCAGCATCTCTGTGGCGGTTGAACCCTCAGGGGCGCCACAACAGCACTCCATCAACCGCTGGAAGGTTCCTGGGGCGTTGCAGAGCCCAAATGGCATACAGTTGAATTCACTGAGGCGCATCGGGGTGGTGAATCTTTTCCTTATCCGCCTCTGCTACAGGAACCTGCCAGTACCCACTAGCAAGATCCAAAGTAGAGAAATAATTAGCAGATTTAATGCAGTTAGTGACTCCTCTATCCTGGGTAGCGGGTATGCGTCTTTATGTGTTATGCGGTTAATTTGCCTGTAGTCTACACACATTCTCATTGTGCCATCTTTTTTCTTTACAAGAACTAATGGAGCTGCCCAGGGGCTACAACTGTCTCTTATTACCCCAGCCTCCTTCATCTCTCGTAACATCCCTTTGGCATTTTGGTAGTGTGCTGGCGGTACAGGCCGGTACTTTTCTTTAATGGGTGGATGGTCTCCCGTGGGGATATGGTGTTGAACCCCTTTTACCTGCCCGAAGTCGAGTGGGTGTTTACTGAAGACCCTTTCATACTCCTGGACCACCCGGTATACTCCTTGTTTTTGGTGCTGAGGGGTGGAGTCAGTGCCCACATGCAGCTTCTGACACCAGTCCTCCATCTGTCCCTTGGAGCCATTATCCTCCGCCTGTTGGGATGGAGGTAAGGGTTCCACTGTCGTTATAGAATTTTGGTTAACGGTGAATAGCTTGGCTAGGGTGGCATACCGGGGCAAATGGACTTATTTTTCACCAATGTTCAGGATGCGGACTGGCACTCTCCCATGGCGGCCATCAACCACCCCCCTGGCTGTCAAAATGGTGGGCCTACTGTCAGAGTAGACGGGGCTCTACCAGGGCCTGGTAATCTCTACCCCTTAGACCGATGGCTGCCCGGCACCATATCAGCATTTCACTTCTTCTCACCACCAGACAGTTCTACCTGTTGTCTTCTTATCAGGGCTCTGATCTCCCTCTGTAGAACCCGCTGCTGGCTGGAACTGGCAGTCTCCGCAACCTGCTGTAACAAGACAATTATTTCTGCAAGACAATTTTCAATGACCTTAGTGCCTAAAGTTATCATGGGATGACTTTCTCGGCGATCAATGTCGACAATTATCAGTCCTTGTGCTGGCAGCTCGACTTTGCCAACCTTTTATGGTCACTTCCTTGTACCCCATCTGAGGTACGGGTTGACCATTGCTAGCATAAATAGTCAAATGTTCATCTGGACAGCGGGTAATGTCCGAATCAGTCTAGTACCGTTTGAAAAGAATGTAGGGGATGGTGGTCACCTGCGATCCAGTGTCCAGCAACGCGCTCATTGGAAAGCCATCCAGCACGACAGGTAGGACTGGTCGTCCTCACACATATTTGTCTCGCCAGCTTGATGGGCCTGGTGGTCTTACTCCTGGGGGTTGGCCCTCTGCCCCAGGTTTTGCTTGTTTAAATGACAGTACCTTGCATAATGTCCTGGCTGGTTGCAGCGGCGGCAGATGGGTTGTCAGTCCTGGTCATAGCGGTCGCTGTTCCTCCCTCTAGACGGGACGTCCTCCGGACTGGAAGCCAACTGGATCTTTCCTTTAGGATGCACCTGCAAGGACTGCACAGTTTTGGTTAGTGCAGCTACACTTTTAGTCAGCTCTTGGACCTGATGGTGCAGGTCTGTAGACGGGGCATTGTCTCCTACAGGCTCCGGGGAAAAGGGTGCCACCTCCTGGTGGTAGGTGATAGCTGGGCGCCGGTGAGCTGTAGCGCCACCTGGTGCTGGTTCTCGTAGCACCCGGATGGCCCTTTCCTTAAATTGAGCAAAGTCCAACTCAGGGTTTTGCAGAGCCATTATGCGCAGCTGGGTTCGGTGGGCGCTGGACAGTAAACCCTCAATAAATTGCTCAGTTAATAGTCTGTTTTCATCATGCACACTGTCAGGGTCTATCTGTTTGATGGCCCTCAGCGCCTCCTGCAGGTTTAAAGCATAGTCCCGTACACTGTCCTGTGCCCATTGTTTGCACCCATAAAACTTTATCTTTATCTCTGCTGCAGTACAGGTGTCAAAAGTGTCCTTTAGACGGGCCAGTATCTCTTTCACAGTCCCTTTTTCCCTGGCTGACCAGGATTTTACTTCTCTCTGGGCTGCACCAATCAACTGGCCTATGAGGATGCTCACTTTCTGCTCCTCGGACAGGGGGTATACTTTAAATAAACTGCTTAGTCTCACCTTGAAGTCACTCAGGGTGTGCGACTCTCCTGAGTACTGGGGCAACCACGCTGCCCCCGGTATGTAAGGCATGGTGAATGGCATTACTGTGGCAGCGGCTGTGCCGGTGGTTGAAGTTCCCTCTATATCGGGCGTCTTCCTCCCCCCTAGTGAACCGTGGCCTACCTTCCTTCTCTTTTCTTCCGTAGGCCGCAGTTCCGCAGGTGATGATCTCTGTCGAGGACCTGGCTGCGCACGCGTCTGACGTCAGAGCTCGCTGGGCTCCTTCCAGGACCTGGCGTTGCGTCAGTGTGTGGGGCGGGGCTTTGGACTTCACGCGCTTCCAGTGGTTCCGCCCCTCTTCTTCCCGAGCGGCGACCCAAAAACGGCGGACTATGGCGGGAAAACAGCGGCAATGGCGGGAAAACTTCACCACAGTATGCGACACAGTTCTTGAAGGCGCGCAGTACCCGGTGGTAGCGGGCACGTAATCCTGCCGACTACGCCAAAGTTGACGCGCCCCTGGGCTGTGGGGTACCCGGAGCCGGGCCTGTAGATGCTGGGGGTTGTAGTCACTGTGGCGGTGACCCGGTCCGTGACCCAGGTGGTCAATCCAAGGCGTATTTATGTATAGGTTATTTATAATGTCCGACTACGCCACCTGTGGAATGCAGTCAATAGAGACCGCCGCTGCGGAACAGTCCTCTGAAGCTGATGGTTTGGCAGCAGGGTAGTATAACTCCCCACAGAAAGAGTGTTGCTTCAGGGCAGTGTGTGTGGATGATGATGGTAGTAGTGCAAGGTATCAGTAATGACAACATGGAGTCTTTGCAGTGCAGTCCCAGGGTCTTTACTATTGGCAATTATATGGGCCCCAACGGGAGTACCGGCTAGTGATAAAGGCCTGATCAGTCTGGGAGCAATCCTAGAGTCCTCCTGGCCAGGTGGAGTTGTAGGCCTGCCGTTCTGACTGTACTCTTTGGCTATCCCGCTTATAGTCGTGTTGTGGCCCACGTCCCTGAGTGTAACGTGCTCTGCTCACCCGTATGGCTGGCGACTCGGGCCTAGTGTATTCCTCGCTCCTCTGTGGCGGTATTGGTCCTTTCGTGTGGCTGAGCCTCCGGGCTTCTGATGGGGCCAGGAGCCCTGCAATCTCCTGCCCTGCGGTATCTGCTGCTGGGTATGCAATCCCCACAGCCTCGGACTCCTGTGTCCGGTCCTCTGTGTAAACCGTCCAGGACGAGCTATCTCCAGCTCCAGTCCCTGGCTTCTTGCTCCTGCGCGTCCCACTCGACTCCTCACACTAGACTAGACTGCCTAGACTAGACTGCTCTAACCCCGCCTCCAGACCCAGTTATAAAGGGCAGGATCCTCCCCTTTCTGGTCTGGGGCAGGAGGTGTTGCATGTACTGTGTTCCTGACCAGGAACCCCCTGTTTTGCTCCCAGACATGGTATTACTACCACTGTGGCAGCCAGACCCTCTGGGGTGCCACACAGCCTTGATTCTTACAAAACTAAATGGTTTTTCCCAAAATTCTAAGTTGTTCCATATCAATAATAAAACTTACTAATCGTTTGGGGTCCAACCACTGGCCCCCTTAGCAATCCAGACAATGGGTCCCTAGATCCCAGGAACCAGGCTCTGCATAGCCCTGTATTGAATGGAGTGGAGGTGTACATGCTAGACCACAACTTTATTCATTGTCTATAAGACTGTCAGATTACAGCCCCGACTATTCCCTACAGTCCCATAGGGAATAAATGATGATTTTTGGAATAACCTTTTTAATCTAAGCAGCTTTAAATGTTTATTGGAATCTCGCACTTCCTGTCTGCCGTGTAAGTGACGCAGCTCTAATGATTGTGTTATATCGCACTTCCTGTCTGCGGTGTAAGTGAGCGCAGCTCTAATGATTGTGTTATATCGCACGTCCTGTCTGCGGTGTAAGTGACGCAGCTCTAATGATTGTGTTATATCGCACTTCCTGTCTGCCGTGTAAGTGACGCAGCTCTAATGATTGTGTTATATCGCACGTCCTGTCTGCGGTGTAAGTGACGCAGCTCTAATGATTGTGTTATATCGCACTTCCTGTCTGCCGTGTAAGTGAGCGCAGCTCTAATGATTGTGTTATATCGCACGTCCTGTCTGCGGTGTAAGTGACGCAGCTCTAATGATTGTGTTATATCGCACTTCCTGTCTGCGGTGTAAGTGAGCACAGCTCTAATGATTGTGTTATATCGCACTTCCTGTCTGCTGTGTAAGTGACGCAACTCTAATGATTGTGTTATATCGCACTTCCTGTCTGCGGTGTAAGTGACGCAGCTCTAATGATTCTGCTTCTTGTGTTATATCGCCGGGTCTAAGTCTAGGAAGAGAGGACTGAATCCACCCGATTCTGAAACTCTCCTCTCCACATCCTGTTCATGCAGTTCTCATTATTGTTTGACGACATTAAATTATTTTAATACAACGTTGGACTGTGATGATCCTGATTTAGTAATAGGAGACGGTGAATGTGGTTGAACCAACAGGTCCACGAGCCGATATTAGAAAGCCGACAGATTTGTAGTTGTAGAAAAGAGAAAAGTAGAAAAATCAAATCAAAATAAAAACCAAAAGACGAGATAAGCCGGAATTACAGCTAGAATGTAAAGCTGCCATAAGGTTGCTACATGGATTTCTATACACATTTTTGGCATGCTACTTTTATTTTTCTTAGAAAAGCTGCCTTCCTAAAGGTGCTGGTGAGTGACCCGCCTGCTGTCTGCTGAGCGGGGGCCGTGTGCCGGAACCTCTTCATTTACAGGACCCCACAAATTATAAGTTACAATTAGTCAGAAGTGTTCACTGTCCCTTTATAAAGAATTGTTACTAAATAACAGGACGGTTTATTAAAGAGGTCGTCCTCTGCAATCAATAATGCCCCCATCCATTTCAATTTGGAAACAAGTTTTTTTGTGATTCCCTTTGGTTGTTATAAGGGTCTGTGAGGGGCGCTATCGCTGACGGCTCATTGGGCATCTCTGACCCCGGCTACAGCCGGCTCTGACCCCGCTGAGGTCATGTCACATTCCAGATTCATGCCGGCGTGACCCAGTGGCGCCACCTCCTGTCACAGCCCAGCATCCACCGCGCGCTCTCCCTCTCCTCTGCATTCATCTAGCAATTAAAAGACTATATACGGTACATAAATATATATCAGCAGGCCGCTGTGAATAAAGCACATACGTCATTACAGTAAATATTGCAGGAATCCTTCATCATCTCCCCTCCAGATTATAAGCAGTGTAATGATTGCAGTAATCATCCATACCATCCACCCCAGTTTATTACCATAGTAACATCATTGTCAGCTATCATCCATTCTATGCCATTCACCATGCTCGCTGCTCCCTATGGTTTATTGTCACAGACAGTCACCATGACGACCGGCACTAATCATTCATCACATACTCTTATGTTTCCCAATAACTGTGCAGTGTAAACTGCTGCCAATCACCCAATGAACACGTGTAAAGAGGTGGTCCGCTACATTGTAAAATGCCCCCATCCATTTACACCTTTTAACTAACTATTTTTGGAAATACCTTATGTAGCCAGATGTGCCTGTGGGTGGCGCTATCCCTTCTTGCTCAGTCCACATCACGTGACCTCGGCTGATGTCACCTCAACTTCCGGATTTCTTGGATTCACCTAGGCATGACCCAGTCGCACGCACTAAACCCCCCGCCACGATTGACTGGGTTGTGAACGGCGTTTCACCGCACGTCACATCCCAAAAGGCCTCCACACAGGAAGTGCAGGAGCGCCCTTACTGCCATTCCCCATAAGGACTCAGCTGAATATGCATCCCCACTGGGATCTCTCTCATATGGTTTGGACCATCACAGCCTTACTCAGAGCGACTATGTGAGCGAGGCCCAGGAGCGGACCGAAACGTAAAAGTCGCCTCTAAACAAAAGAACTGTTTTTTGTCGCCACTTGCAGGTTTTTCTAAATATCATTAAAACTTTTGCATTGGATCTCCTGAGTGTGCGGTGGAAGTTTCTATCCTCTAGTGATTGTGGGGTCTGCAGCCCCCTTCCACCGGCCCCTCACTCTATAGCTGGGGGCAGGACAATTATTGTAATCGTGAACATCCCAAAATCCAGAGAGCGCTTGCGGCCGATGAAAGCAGAGGAGAGAGGGAAAGCGCGCACTTGATTTTGGAGCGATACTGGATGGAAGGGGGCATTATAGAATGTAGCGGACCACCTCTTTAAGCTTAAAAAGAATCATTCTCAGAATTATATCGTCCTGTAAGCAAGAGATGTGCTGTCAAGAAAAATGACCGTCTATGTGCAGACAATGATGTGTTACTGATAGGGATGTGTGGATCCATGGATGTTCAGGTTCGGCAGATTCTACCAAGCTACAGTTAAAAGTTTGGTTTTGGACCGAACTTGACCCCGAACCCAATAGAAGTCAATAGGGACCCTAACTTCAGTGCTTAAAAAGATCTGCAAAATGTTCATAGTAAGGGCTAAGGGGCTGCAAAAGGAAGCCAAATGGGGGTAAGTGCAGGACAATTGCCCTGAAAACAAATGTTGATAGGAAAATGACTTAAAATAACATAATAAAAAAAAGAAACAATTATAATCTTGAACCAGGAGGCAGAGGTCCAAGTGAAGCAGGAGGTTGAGGAGGAGGACGAGGTGGAGGTGGCGGTGTAGGTGGAAAAAGTGGAGGAGGAGTAGGTAGCCAAAACTGTATTTTTTGTTTTTGTTTTTTTTAGGGGGTACTCTGAAAACAGGCAGTGTAATAATCTGCGAGCCCCTCTCTCTCTGAATACAGGCAGTGTAATAATCTGCGAGCCACTCTCTCTCTGAATACAGGCAGTGTAATAATCTGCGAGCCACTCTCTCTCTGAATACAGGCAGTGTAATAATCTGCGAGCCACTCTCTCTCTGAATACAGGCAGTGTAATAATCTGCGAGCCACTCTCTCTCTGAATACAGGCAGTGTAATAATCTGCGAGCCACTCTCTCTCTGAATACAGGCAGTGTAATAATCTGCGAGCCACTCTCTCTCTGAATACAGGCAGTGTAATAATCTGCGAGCCACTCTCTCTCTGAATACAGGCAGTGTAATAATCTGCGAGCCACTCTCTCTCTGAATACAGGCAGTGTAATAATCTGCGAGCCACTCTCTCTCTGAATACAGGCAGTGTAATAATCTGCGAGCCACTCTCTCTCTGAATACAGGCAGTGTAATAATCTGCGAGCCACTCTCTCTCTGAATACAGGCAGTGTAATAATCTGCGAGCCACTCTCTCTCTGAATACAGGCAGTGTAATAATCTGCGATCCACTCTCTCTCTGAATACAGGCAGTGTAATAATCTGCGAGCCACTCTCTCTCTGAATACAGGCAGTGTAATAATCTGCGAGCCACTCTCTCTCTGAATACAGGCAGTGTAATAATCTGCGAGCCACTCTCTCTCTGAATACAGGCAGTGTAATAATCTGCGAGCCACTCTCTCTCTGAATACAGGCAGTGTAATAATCTGCGATCCACTCTCTCTCTGAATACAGGCAGTGTAATAATCTGCGAGCCACTCTCTCTCTGAATACAGGCAGTGTAATAATCTGCGATCCACTCTCTCTCTGAATACAGGCCGTGTAATAATCTGCGAGCCACTCTCTCTCTGAATACTGGCCGAGTAATACTCTGCAGTTTTTTGGGTTGAAAACAAAGCGGAGAGCATCAAATAGATGTGTCAGTTTTGCTGGTGGTGGTGAATGTAGCTGCTGCGGGGAGAGAAAGGCCGTGGTCGATCTGTGTCGGCTACGTGCCCAAATGAAACACCTTCCTTTGCTGCAAGTAGGCGACAGGATGCTCTGTGTAATTTCGTAGGCCCGAGTATCGTTGGATGAATGGTGAGGCCAGAACAAGTAGAAGTGGTTTTAGGTTGGTTGGCTGAGAGTGCCTTCAGTCCCATTGCTTTGTCTTCCACCTAATCCCCTGCTGAAAGCGCAGATTTGGCACCTGCGGCTCATGGGCATCTGTCTTCCACCTCACCCCCTGGCAAGCAGTCTGAGCCCCAAGTCATGCAGCGGGATCTCCTGCTTTTTGATGACTGCTGGCTGTGGTTCCGTGGGCCATCCATCTGGCCCTGGCCAACAATTGGAAGAGATTGAGTGCACTGATGCCCAACCACTTGTTTTGTTGGAGGATGTGTACGTGGGATGGGTGGTGTAAACGGTCAGCAGACCGCTGCAGCCCATCTCTGATGATGCTGACGATGAAACACTGTGCCAACTACTGCTGCAGCTTCCTGCAGTGTGCACACCGGCATGGAGGGCAGGGGTGAAGACTGGGTGGAACATCATGTGGGGGATTATTGTTATTATTTATTTTTAGAGCACCATTGATTCTATGGTGCTGTACATGAGGAGGAGTTACATACAAACACAAATAGAAATTGCAATGAACAAACTAATAGTGACGGACAAGTACAAAGGGGAGAGGACCCTACCATTGCGGCCTTACATTCTACAGGATAATGGGGAAGGATAGTAGTCTTGGGGGGTGCAACAGCTCTGCTGTTGGTAAGGTGGCAGTGGGGTCATTGCAGGCTGTAAGCTGTTCTGAAGACATGGGTTTTAAAGTTCCGCTTGAAAGTTCCAAATGAGGGGATAATCGGATGTGTTGGGCCACAGAATTCTACAGGATGGGGAATACTCGGGAGAAGTCTTGCAGGCGATTGGATGAGGAACGTACGATTGTGGAGGAGAGAAGGAGGTCTTGGGAGGACCAGAGATTACGTGGTGGGAGATATCAGCAGATTAGTTCAGAGACAGGGGCGGACCTACCGCTGGTGCAGCTGCACCGGAGCCTGGCCGTGCAAGGGTGCAGGGGGGCCCTTACCGGGCGGTTAATATTGAGGGCAATCTGGCCTGCTTCTCGGAGCCCCAGGCTCTGGGGGGCCCATGGCCAGATTGCCCTCTCATGTGCGGCGAGCAGCGAGCGATCCCTCCAGCTCCGCTGCTGACAGAAGGAAAATGGCAGTGGAGCTGAGGAATCCGTTCTCTGCTTCCTGCCCGGCGCTTCCTCCCTGACACAGGCTCGTACAGCTTGATGACGTCATCAAGCAGCTCGGGCCTGTGTAAGGGAGGAAGTTACCGGCAAGAAGGAGGATGCTGCGGGAGCGTGCTGAGAGGTAAGTTGTGTTTTTTGTTTTGTTTTTTTTTGTACTGATACACTGGGGAGAGGAACAGGAGAATGAGGGGAGGTGGGGGGAGAGCAATGATGGGCAGAGCAATGATGGGCAGAGCAATGATGGGCTGATCAGTGATGGGAAGAGCAGTGATGAGCAGAGCAGTGATGGGCAGAGCAATGATGGGGACAGCAATGATGGGAGAGCAATGATGGGAGAGCAATGATGGGGACAGCAATGATGGGGACAGCAATGATGGGGACAGCAATGATGGGAGAGCAATGATGGGAGAGCAATGATGGGAGAGCAATGATGGGCATAGCAGTGATCGGCAAAGCAATGATGGGGAGAGAAATGATGGGCAGAGCTATGATGGGGACAGTGGGGATGAGCAGAGCAATGATGGGGATGGGGAAAGCAAAGATAAGGATGGTGGGGATGGGGAGAGCAATGATGGGGATGGTGGGGATGGGGAGAGCAATGATGAGGATGGTGGGGATGGGAGAGCAATGATGAGGATGGTGGAGAAGGGGAGAGCAATGATGGGGATGGTGGGGATGGGTAGAGCAATAATGGGGATGGTGAGAATGGTGGGGATGGGGAGAGCAATGATGGTGCTGGGGAGAGCAATGATGGGGGTTGCTGGGAGAGAGCAATGATGGAGGTGCAGTGCTGGGAGAGAGCAATGATGGGGTACTGGGAGAGAGCAATGATGGGGGTGCTGGGAGAGCAATGATGGGGGTGCTGGAAGAGAACAATGATGGGGTGCTGGGAAAGAGCAATGATGGGGGTGCTGGGAGAGAGCAATGACAGGGGTGCTGAGAGAGAGCAATGATGGGGGTGTTGGGAAAAAGCAATGATGGGGTGCTCGGAAAGAGCAATGATGGGGGTGTTTGGAAAGAGTAATGACTGGGGTACTTGGGGAGAGCAGTGATGGGGGTGCTGGGAGAGAGCAATGATGGGGGTGCTGGGAGGGAGCAATGATGGAGGTGCTCGGAAAGAGCAATGACGGAGGTACTTGGGGAGAGTAGTGATTGGGATGCTGGGAGAGAGCAATGATGGAGGTGCCTGGAAAGAGCAATGCGGGGGGTACTGGGAGAGAGCAGTGATGGGTGTGCTGGGGGAGAGCAATGATGGGGGTGCTGGGAGAGAGCAGCGATGGGGGTTTCACTTTGCTTGTACTGTAAAACCTGGTATATTTTCCGTGTGCACATAGCCTTACAGTTAATTGGGGAGAGTCACAGAGACTGAATAATTTATACTATTGGTCGGTGGAGATTATAGTTAATGGGGGACACAGTGCTGCTTATCACTTTATATTTTGATTACTAAGTGGCTAATAGTATATTAATGGGAGGGGGGTCTACATATCTGTATTCAGGGGCCCAGTGTGGGGGAAACACGTGTATGTATACAATATATGTGACCTTGTTATTTTCTAGACTGGAGATCATCGTGACAAGACGAGTCGTGGCTGGGAGATGTCGACATGAAGGTCCGACCAGATGGAGAAGAAGCAGCAGAAACCGGCTCTGATCAGATGAGACGTCAGCGGTAAGTGCCTGGATGTAAATATTATTCTGTATCTGCACTGTGTGACTTGGAGTGATAATGTTATCTGTAAAATCCCTTAGGCCACATTCTCACATTTGTGTGAAATGTCCATGTGCTGTAAGATTTTTTTATCGGATGATCCACGGACTCGTAGAGTTTTATAGGTCCATTCACAAATCCATGAAAATCATGGATCTGAGAATAAGATCTGTGAGGGTCACAGAATGTCCAGTTGTGATCTGATTTTGAGGATCAGAATAGGACATGCTCAATGCAGGAATGTAGCCTTATTATGTATAGCACAGTCAGGCTTGGACTGGCCCACAGGAGAACAGGAGAATCTTTCGGTAGGCCCTTGTGCAAGAGTGCAGGGTCGGCGTCAGCACCTGGTGCACCCCGGCAAGTGCCGGGGCCCTGAGCAGGCGGGGGGGCCACTCACTGTCGGGCACCCCGCTGCGCTATGGGACCCGTGAGCGGAGGAGAGCGGTGTCAGTGCCCACTCCCCCTCGCTTGCTCAGGGCCCCGGCAGCCGGCGGCACAATACTTACCTCTTCCCAGGCCTCTGCAGCAGCTCCTGTCTCTTCTGCGTCCTCTGACTGTGATGTCTCAGGTCAGAGGGTGTGGTGACCGCTTTCCACCGCGCTCTATCCTGAGCCGTCACAGCGCAGAGCAGAAAGAGGCTGGCGACGCGGGTGAGGGGTCTGGAGCAGCGGCAGCAGGTGAGAAGTGTGGTGAGTATTTCATTTTTTTTTAATGTATGGAGGCATGGGGCATTATAAGGGATGGGGGTGTGACATACTGCAAGGGGCATTAAAAGGGAGGAAATGAAATACTGCATGGGGCATTATAAGGGAGGGGGGTGACATCCAGCATGGGGCATTAAAGGGGGGGAGTGACATCCTGCATGGGGCATTATAAGGGGGGGGGAGTGACATCCTGCATGGGGCATTATAAGGGAGGGTGTGTGTGACATCCTGCATGGGGCATTATATGGGGGGGAGTGACATCCTGCATGGGGCATTATAAGGGGCGGGGGTGTGACATCCTGCATGGGGCATTATATGGGGGGGAGTGACATCCTGCATGGGGCATTATAAGGGGCGGGGGGTGACATAATGCATGGGGCATTATAAGGGGGCGACATCCTTCATGGGGCATTATAAGGGGGGTGACATCCTGCATGGGGCATTATAAGGGGGGCAACATCCTTCATGGGGCATTACAAGGGGGGTGACATCCTGCATGGGACATTATAAGGGTGGGTGACATCCTGCATGGGGCATTATAAGGGGGGAACAGCCTGCATGGGGCATTATAAGGGGGGAACAGCCTGTGTGGGGCATTATGTGGGGGGAACAGCCTGCATGAGGCATTATGTGGTGGGAACAGCCTGCATGGAGCGTTATATGGGGGTCAGTATTCTGTATGGAGCTATATATGGGGCCAGTATCCTGTATGGGGCCTTATATGGGGGCCAGTATTCTGTGTGGAGTGTTTCGCCGGTTTCTGAGCTATTGTTGAATTTACAATAGATATCACTCATGTAATGTAAGAAGTGAAATCTTTGGCATTGTACTATATATATATATATATATATATATATATATATATCTGCGGTATCTGTGCATCATGAATCGTAGTATGTGTTAAAGGGGCCACTGAGACTCTTTCGCCCGGGGCCCAGAAAAGCCTGGAGCCGGCCCTGCAAGAGTGTCCACCACCCTCTTATATGAGCAGCACTTGGCACAATATAATTGACTCTCTATGTACAGACAAAGGGAGAATCTTATTCATTTACCAATCTACCCCGTTCATTGTTATATATATTTGTAATTGAGAATAACGTCATATTTGCATGAAGCTGAAACGTGGGGCCCTGGAGTTGGATAGTGGGGGGCCACTTGGCACCACAGTCAGACTCTGCTTGTGTCTCTTGTATTCGGGGGCTCTGTGTCCGGTCTTCAGTCTTCGATCAGGTAGTTTGTTGTGCAGGACATATACTATTTTAGTGCCCTGCCCCCATCACAGAGATTGACCCCCGTAACACTTGTAATGTAACTTGGGACAGGAGCTGACATTATGATACCACAATGGGTGGAGATTGACGTGGTCTGCCGTCTGTAAATGGCGCCCCCATAATTCCTGGTTCTACTTCAGGAATATTGAGGGTAGTAATGGCCACTTCCATCATTGTAACTGGGTAAACACAAAAAGTCAAGACAAAAAAACTCACATGACACTTTTATTTTCTTTCTTTTTATTTTTTTATTGGAATAGCAATAAGCAACATTGTAATAAAAATATTACTGGCCCCTTAAGAAATTAAACTCTGATCACAATGACTCTCAGATCAGGCTCCATAGAGACCACAGAACTGGCTGTGGTCATTGAGGACTGGCTGAGAGCCAGTGGACCCAAAGATCCAGAGGAAGGCGAAGAAACCCCCCGGAGAGCTCTGCCTCAGGGGGGAAAAAAATTCCTTCCTGACCCCAGTGGTGGCGATCGGATATTTCCCTGGATCATGTCTGTCCTGCTGCATATTGCTGTATATCTACATGTATTATAAGCTCAGGCAAAGGAAAAGACAAATACACCCTGCTGAAGAGGAGCTTACAATCTAATATACAGGCTGCTCCTGAGGGCATGCAGAATAATGTACACCCTGTCCGAGGAGCTTACAATCTAATATACAGTATACAGACTGCTCCTGAGGGCATGCAGAATAATGCACACCCTGTCCTAGGAGCTTAAAGCCTAATATACAGTATACAGACTGCTCCTGAGGGCATGCAGAATAATGCACACCCTGTCCTAGGAGCTTACAATCTAATATACAATATATAGACTGCTCCTGAGGGCATGCAGAATAATGCACACCCTGTCCGAGGAGCTTACCATCTAATATACAGTATACAGACTGCTCCTGAGGGCATGCAGAATAATGTACACCCTGTGCTAGGAGCTTACAATCTAATACAGTGTGGAATGCACGCACGTGTCCTATTCAGCAAAGTGTCCTGTTCGACAAGTGTCTGACAGTAATTTCAATGGCAAGCGACTAATGTCCATCCATCTCTTCTATCTTCACAAAGGTATAACATCTCTGCTTGCTGTATCTATGTCATCTGCTGAACTCTCATCTTGAAACAATTTCTATGGTATAACATCTCTGCTTGCTGGATTTATGTCATCTGCTGAACTCTCATCTTGAAACAATTTCTATGGTATAACTACTCTGCTTACTGGATCTATGTCATCTGCTGAACTCTCATCTTGAAACCATTTCTATGGTATAACATCTCTGCTTACTGGATCTATGTCATCTGCTGAACTCTCATCTTGAAACCATTTCTATGGTATAACATCTCTGCTTCCTGGATCTATGTAATCTGCTGAACTCTAATCTTGAAATCATTTCTATGGTATAACTACTCTGCTTACTGGATCTATGTCATCTGCTGAACTCTCATCTTGAAACAATTTCTATGGTATAACTACTCTGCTTACTGGATCTATGTCATCTGCTGAACTCTCATCTTGAAACCATTTCTATGGTATAACATCTCTGCTTGCTGGTTCTATGTCATATGCTGAACTCTCATCTTGAAATCATTTCTATGGTATAACATCTCTGCTTGCTGGATCTATGTCATCTGCTGAACTCTCATCTTGAAACCATTTCTATGGTATAACATCTCTGCTTGCTGTATCTATGTCATCTGCTGAACTCTCCTCTTGAAACCATTTCTATGGATAACATCTCTGCTTGCTGGATCTATGTCATCTGCTGAACTCTCATCTTGAAACCATTTCTATGGTATAACATCTCTGCTTGCTGGATCTATGTCATCTGCTGAACTCTCATCTTGAATCCATTTCTATGGTATAACATCTCTGCTTGCTGGATCTATGTCATCAGCTGAACTCTTATCTTGAAACCATTTCTATGATATAACATCTCTGCTTGCTGGATCTATGTCATCTGCTGAACTCTCATCTTGAAACCATTTCTATGGAATAACATCTCTGCTTGCTGTATCTATGTCATCTGCTGAACTCTCCTCTTGAAACCATTTCTATGGTATAACATCTCTGCTTGCTGGATCTATGTCATCTGATGAACTCTCCTCTTCAAACCATTTCTATGGTATAACATCTCTGCTTGCTGGATCTATGTCATCTGCTGAACTCTCATCTTGAAACCATTTCTGTGGTATAACATCTCTGCTTGCTGGATCTATGTCATCTGCTGAATTCTCCTCTTGAAACCATTTCTATGGTATAACATCTCTGCTTGCAGGATCTATGTCACCTGCTGAACTGTCATCTTGAAACCATTTCTATGGTATGCCATCTCTGCTTGCAGGATCTATGTTATCTGCTGAACTCTCATCTTGAAACCATTTCTATGGTATAGCATCTCTGCTTGCAAGATCTATGTCATCTGCTGAACTCTCCTCTTTAAACCATTTCTATGGTATAACATCTCTGCTTGCTGGATCTATGTCATCTGCTGAACTCTCCTCTTGAAACCATTTCTATGGTATAACATCTCTGCTTGCTGGATCTGTGTCATCTGCTGAACTCTCATCTTGAAACCATTTCTATGGTATAACAAATCTGCTTGCTGGATCTATGTCATTTGCTGAACTCTCATCTTGAAACCATTTCTATGGTATAACATCTCTGCTTGCTGGATCTATGTCATCAGCTGAACTCTCATCTTGAAACCATTTCTATGGTATAACAGCTCTGCTTGCTGGATCTATGTCATCTGCTGAACTCTCATCTTGAAACCATTTCTATGGTATAACATCGCTGCATGCTGGATCTATGTCATCTGCTGAACTCTCATCTTGAAACCATTTCTATGGCATAACATCTCTGCTTGCAGGATCTATATCATCTGCTGAACTCTCATCTTGAAACCATTTCTATGGTATAACATCTCTGCTTGCTGTATCTATGTCATCTGATGAACTCTCATCTTGAAACCATTTCTGTGGTATAATATCTCTGCTTGCTGGATCTATGTCATCTGCTGAACACTCATCTTGAAACCATTTCTATGGTATAACATCTCTGCTTCCTGGATCTATGTCATCTGCTGAACTCTCATCTTGAAACCATTTCTATGGTATAATGTGTCTGCTTGCTGGATCTATGTCATATGCTGAACTCTCATCTTGAAACCATTTCTATGGTATAACATCTCTGCTTGCTGGATCTATGTCATCTGCTGAACTCTCATCTTGAAACCATTTCTATGGTATAACATCTCTGCTTCCTGGATCTATGTAATCTGCTGAACTCTCATCTTGAAACCATTTCTATGGTATAACATCTCTGCTTGCTGGATCTATATCATATGCTGAACTCTCATCTTGAAACCATTTCTATGGTATAACATCTCTGCTTGCTGGATCTATGTCATCTGCTGAACTCTCATCTTGAAACCATTTCTATGGATAACATCTCTGCTTGCTGGATCTATGTCATCTGCTGAACTCTCATCTTGAAACCATTTCTATGGATAACATCTCTGCTTGCTGGATCTATGTCATCTGCTGAACTCTCATCTTGAAACCATTTCTATGCTATAACATCTCTGCTTGCTGGATCTATGTCATCAGCTGAACTCTCATCTTGAAACCATTTCTATGGTATAACATCTCTGCTTGCTGGATCTATGTCATCTGCTGAACTCTCCTCTTGAAACCATTTCTATGGTATAACATCTCTGCTTGCTGGATCTGTATCATCTGCTAAACTCTCATCTTCAAACCTTTTCTATGGTATAACATCTCTGCTTGCTGGATCTATGTCATCTGCTGAACTCTCCTCTTCAAACATTTCTATGGTATAACATCTCTGCTTGCTGGATCTATGTCATCTGCTGAACTCTCATCTTGAAACCATTTCTATGGTATAACATCTCTGCTTCCTGGATCTATGTCATCAGCTGAACTCTCATCTTGAAACCATTTCTATGGTATAACATCTCTGCTTGCTGGATCTATGTCATCAGCTGAACTCTTATCTTGAAACCATTTCTATGATATAACATCTCTGCTTGCTGGATCTATGTCATCTGCTGAACTCTCATCTTGAAACCATTTCTATGGAATAACATCTCTGCTTGCTGTATCTATGTCATCTGCTGAACTCTCCTCTTGAAACCATTTCTATGGTATAACATCTCTGCTTGCTGGATCTATGTCATCTGATGAACTCTCCTCTTCAAACCATTTCTATGGTATAACATCTCTGCTTGCTGGATCTATGTCATCTGCTGAACTCTCATCTTGAAACCATTTCTGTGGTATAACATCTCTGCTTGCTGGATCTATGTCATCTGCTGAATTCTCCTCTTGAAACCATTTCTATGGTATAACATCTCTGCTTGCAGGATCTATGTCACCTGCTGAACTGTCATCTTGAAACCATTTCTATGGTATGACATCTCTGCTTGCAGGATCTATGTTATCTGCTGAACTCTCATCTTGAAACCATTTCTATGGTATAGCATCTCTGCTTGCAAGATCTATGTCATCTGCTGAACTCTCCTCTTTAAACCATTTCTATGGTATAACATCTCTGCTTGCTGGATCTATGTCATCTGCTGAACTCTCCTCTTGAAACCATTTCTATGGTATAACATCTCTGCTTGCTGGATCTGTGTCATCTGCTGAACTCTCATCTTGAAACCATTTCTATGGTATAACAAATCTGCTTGCTGGATCTATGTCATTTGCTGAACTCTCATCTTGAAACCATTTCTATGGTATAACATCTCTGCTTGCTGGATCTATGTCATCAGCTGAACTCTCATCTTGAAACCATTTCTATGGTATAACATCTCTGCTTGCTGGATCTATGTCATCTGCTGAACTCTCATCTTGAAACCATTTCTATGGTATAACATCGCTGCATGCTGGATCTATGTCATCTGCTGAACTCTCATCTTGAAACCATTTCTATGGCATGACATCTCTGCTTGCAGGATCTATATCATCTGCTGAACTCTCATCTTGAAACCATTTCTATGGTATAACATCTCTGCTTGCTGTATCTATGTCATCTGATGAACTCTCATCTTGAAACCATTTCTGTGGTATAATATCTCTGCTTGCTGGATCTATGTCATCTGCTGAACACTCATCTTGAAACCATTTCTATGGTATAACATCTCTGCTTCCTGGATCTATGTCATCTGCTGAACTCTCATCTTGAAACCATTTCTATGGTATAATGTGTCTGCTTGCTGGATCTATGTCATATGCTGAACTCTCATCTTGAAACCATTTCTATGGTATAACATCTCTGCTTGCTGGATCTATGTCATCTGCTGAACTCTCATCTTGAAACCATTTCTATGGTATAACATCTCTGCTTCCTGGATCTATGTAATCTGCTGAACTCTCATCTTGAAACCATTTCTATGGTATAACATCTCTGCTTGCTGGATCTATGTCATATGCTGAACTCTCATCTTGAAACCATTTCTATGGTATAACATCTCTGCTTGCTGGATCTATGTCATCTGCTGAACTCTCATCTTGAAACCATTTCTATGGATAACATCTCTGCTTGCTGGATCTATGTCATCTGCTGAACTCTCATCTTGAAACCATTTCTATGGATAACATCTCTGCTTGCTGGATCTATGTCATCTGCTGAACTCTCATCTTGAAACCATTTCTATGCTATAACATCTCTGCTTGCTGGATCTATGTCATCAGCTGAACTCTCATCTTGAAACCATTTCTATGGTATAACATCTCTGCTTGCTGGATCTATGTCATCTGCTGAACTCTCCTCTTGAAACCATTTCTATGGTATAACATCTCTGCTTGCTGGATCTGTATCATCTGCTAAACTCTCATCTTCAAACCTTTTCTATGGTATAACATCTCTGCTTGCTGGATCTATGTCATCTGCTGAACTCTCCTCTTCAAACATTTCTATGTTATAACATCTCTGCTTGCTGGATCTATGTCATCTGCTGAACTCTCATCTTGAAACCATTTCTATGGTATAACATCTCTGCTTCCTGGATCTATGTAATCTGCTGAACTCTCATCTTGAAACCATTTCTATGGTATAACATCTCTGCTTGCTGGATCTATGTCATATGCTGAACTCTCATCTTGAAACCATTTCTATGGTATAACATCTCTGCTTGCTGGATCTATGTCATCTGCTGAACTCTCATCTTGAAACCATTTCTATGGATAACATCTCTGCTTGCTGGATCTATGTCATCTGCTGAACTCTCATCTTGAAACCATTTCTATGGATAACATCTCTGCTTGCTGGATCTATGTCATCTGCTGAACTCTCATCTTGAAACCATTTCTATGCTATAACATCTCTGCTTGCTGGATCTATGTCATCAGCTGAACTCTCATCTTGAAACCATTTCTATGGTATAACATCTCTGCTTGCTGGATCTATGTCATCTGCTGAACTCTCCTCTTGAAACCATTTCTATGGTATAACATCTCTGCTTGCTGGATCTGTATCATCTGCTGAACTCTCATCTTCAAACCTTTTCTATGGTATAACATCTCTGCTTGCTGGATCTATGTCATCTGCTGAACTCTCCTCTTCAAACATTTCTATGGTATAACATCTCTGCTTGCTGGATCTATGTCATCTGCTGAACTCTCATCTTGAAACCATTTCTGTGGTATAACATCTCTGCTTACTGGATCTATGTCATCTGCTGAATTCTCCTCTTGAAACCATTTCTATGGTATAACATCTCTGCTTGCAGGATCTATGTCACCTGCTGAACTCTCATCTTGAAACCATTTCTATGGTATAACATCTCTGCTTGCAGGACCTATGTTATCTGCTGAACTCTCATCTTGAAACCATTTCTATGGTATAGCATCTCTGCTTGCAGGATCTATGTCATCTGCTGAACTCTCCTCTTGAAACCATTTCTATGGTATAACATCTCTGCTTGCTGGATCTATGTCATCTGCTGAACACTCCTCTTGAAACCATTTCTATGGAAAACATCTCTGCTTGCTGGATCTATGTCATCAGCTGAACTCTCATCTTGAAACCATTTCTATGGTATAACATCTCTGCTTGCTGGATCTATGTCATCTGCTGAACTCTCCTCTTGAAACCATTTCTATGGTATAGCATCTCTGCTTGCAGGATCTATGTCATCTGCTGAACTCTCCTCTTGAAACCATTTCTATGGTATAACATCTCTGCTTGCTGGATCTATGTCATCTGCTGAACTCTCCTCTTGAAACCATTTCTATGGTATAACATCTCTGCTTGCTGGATCTATGTCATCTGCTGAACACTCCTCTTGAAACCATTTCTATGGAAAACATCTCTGCTTGCTGGATCTATGTCATCAGCTGAACTCTCATCTTGAAACCATTTCTATGGTATAACATCTCTGCTTATTGGATCTATGTCATCAGCTGAACTCTCATCTTGAAACCATTTCTATGGTATAGCATCTCTGCTTGCAGGATCTATGTCATCTGCTGAACTCTCCTCTTGAAACCATTTCTATGGTATAACATCTCTGCTTGCTGGATCTATGTCATCTGCTGAACTCTCATCTTGAAACCATTTCTGTGGTATAGCATCTCTCCTTGCTGGATCTATGTCATCTGCTGAACTCTCCTCTTGAAACCATTTCTATGGTATAACATCTCTGCTTGCTGGATCTAGGTCATCAGCTGAACTCTCATCTTGAAACCATTTCTATGGTATATTATCTCTGCTTGCTGGATCTATGTCATCAGCTGAACTCTCCTCTAGAAACCATTTCTGTGGTATAGCATCTCTGCTTGCTGGATCTATGTCATCTGCTGAACTCTCCTCTTGAAACCATTTCTATGGTATAACATCTCTGCTTGCTGGATCTATGTCATCAGCTGAACTCTCATCTTGAAACCATTTCTATGGTATAACATCTCTGCTTGCTGGATATATGTCATCAGCTGAACTCTCATCTTGAAACCATTTCTATGGTATAACATCTCTGCTTGATGGATCTAGGTCATCAGCTGAACTCTCATCTTGAAACCATTTCTATGGTATAACATCTCTGCTTGCTGGATCTATGTCATCAGCTGAACTCTTCTCTTGAAACCATTTCTATGGTATAACATCTCTGCTTGCTGGATCTATGTCATATGCTGAACTCTCCTCTTGAAACCATTTCTATGGTATAACATCTCTGCTTGCTGGATCTATGGCATCTGCTGAACTCTTCTCTTGAAACCATTTCTATGGTATAACATCTCTGCTTGCAGGATCTATGTCATCTGCTCAACTCTCATCTTGAAACCATTTTTATGGTTTAAGATCTCTGCTTGCAAGACCTATGTCATCTGCTGAACTCTCATCTTGAAACCATTTCTATGGTATAACATCTCTGCTTGCCGGATCTATGTCATCTGCTGAACTCTCATCTTGAAACAATTTCTATGGTATAACATCTCTGCTTGCTGGATCTATGTCATCTGCTGAAATCTCATCTTGAAGCCATTTCTATGGTATAAGATCTCTGCTTGCTGGATCTATGGCATCTGCTGAACTCTCATCTTGAAACCATTTCTATGGTATAACATCTCTGCTTGCTGGATATATGTCATCAGCTGAACTCTCAACTTGAAACCATTTCTATGGTATAACATCTCTGCTTGCTGGATCTATGTCATCTGCTGAACTCTCATTTTGAAACCATTTCTATGGTATAACATCTCTGCTTGCTGGATCTATGTCATCTGCTGAACTCTCATCTTGAAACCATTTTATGGTATAACATCTCTGCTTGCTGGATCTATGTCATCTACTGAACTCTCATCTTGAAACCATTTCTATGGTATGACATCTCTGCTTGCTGGATCTATGTCATCTACTGAACTCTCATCTTGAAACCATTTATATGGTATAATATCTCTGCTTGCTGGATCTATGGCATCTACTGAACGCTCATCTTGAAACCATTTCTATGGTATAACATCTCTGCTTGCTGGATCTATGTCATCTACTGAACGATCACCTTGAAACCATTTCTATGGTATAACATCTCTGCTTGCAGGATCTATATCATCTGCTGAACTCTCATCTTGAAACCATTTCTATGGTATAACATCTCTGTTTGCAGGATCTATATCATCTGCTGAACTCTCATCTTGAAACCATTTCTATGGTATAACATCTCTGCTTGCTGTATCTATGTCATCTGATGAACTCTCATCTTGAAACCATTTCTGTGGTATAATATCTCTGCTTCCTGGATCTATATCATCTGCTGAACTCTCATCTTGAAACCATTTCTATGGTATAACATCTCTGCTTGCTGTATCTATGTCATCTGCTGAACTCTCATCTTGAAACCATTTCTATGGTATAACATCTCTGCTTGCTGTATCTATGTCATCTGCTGAACTCTCATCTTGAAACCATTTCTATGGTATAACATCTCTGCTTGCTGGATCTATGTCATCAGCTGAACTCTCATCTTGAAACCATTTCTATGGTATAACATCTCTGCTTGCTGGATCTATGTCATCTGCTGAACTCTCATCTTGAAACCATTTCTATGGTATAGCATCTCTGCTTGCTGGATCTATGTCATCTGCTGAACACTCCTCTTGAAACCATTTCTATGGTATAACATCTCTGCTTGCTGGATCTATGTCATCAGCTGAACTTTCATCTTGAAACCTTTTCTATGGTATAACATCTCTGCTTGCTGGATCTATGTCATCAGCTGAACTCTCCTCTTGAAACCATTTCTGTGGTATAGCATCTCTCCTTGCTGGATCAATGTCATCTGCTGAACTCTCCTCTTGAAACCATTTCTATGGAAAACATCTCTGCTTGCTGGATCTATGTCATCAGCTGAACTCTCATCTTGAAACCATTTCTATGGTATAACATCTCTGCTTGCTGGATCTATGTCATCAGCTGAACTCTCATCTTGAAACCATTTCTATGGTATAGCATCTCTGCTTGCAGGATCTATGTCATCTGCTGAACTCTCCTCTTGAAACCATTTCTATGGTATAACATCTCTGCTTGCTGGATCTATGTCATCTGCTGAACTCTCATCTTGAAACCATTTCTATGGTATAGCATCTCTGCTTGCTGGATCTATGTCATCTGCTGAACACTCCTCTTGAAACCATTTCTATGGTATAACATCTCTGCTTGCTGGATCTATGTCATCAGCTGAACTCTCCTCTTGAAACCATTTCTGTGGTATAGCATCTCTCCTTGCTGGATCTATGTCATCTGCTGAACTCTCCTCTTGAAACCATTTCTATGGTATAACATCTCTGCTTGCTGGATCTAGGTCATCAGCTGAACTCTCATCTTGAAACCATTTCTATGGTATATTATCTCTGCTTGCTGGATCTATGTCATCAGCTGAACTCTCCTCTAGAAACCATTTTTGTGGTATAGCATCTCTGCTTGCTGGATCTATGTCATCTGCTGAACTCTCCTCTTGAAACCATTTCTATGGTATAACATCTCTGCTTGCTGGATCTATGTCATCAGCTGAACTCTCATCTTGAAACCATTTCTATGGTATAACATCTCTGCTTGCTGGATATATGTCATCAGCTGAACTCTCATCTTGAAACCATTTCTATGGTATAACATCTCTGCTTGATGGATCTAGGTCATCAGCTGAACTCTCATCTTGAAACCATTTCTATGGTATAACATCTCTGCTTGCTGGATCTATGTCATCAGCTGAACTCTTCTCTTGAAACCATTTCTATGGTATAACATCTCTGCTTGCTGGATCTATGTCATATGCTGAACTCTCCTCTTGAAACCATTTCTATGGTATAACATCTCTGCTTGCTGGATCTATGGCATCTGCTGAACTCTTCTCTTGAAACCATTTCTATGGTATAACATCTCTGCTTGCAGGATCTATGTCATCTGCTCAACTCTCATCTTGAAACCATTTTTATGGTTTAACATCTCTGCTTGCAAGACCTATGTCATCTGCTGAACTCTCATCTTGAAACCATTTCTATGGTATAACATCTCTGCTTGCCGGATCTATGTCATCTGCTGAACTCTCATCTTGAAACAATTTCTATGGTATAACATCTCTGCTTGCTGGATCTATGTCATCTGCTGAAATCTCATCTTGAAGCCATTTCTATGGTATAATATCTCTGCTTGCTGGATCTATGGCATCTGCTGAACTCTCATCTTGAAACCATTTCTATGGTATAACATCTCTGCTTGCTGGATATATGTCATCAGCTGAACTCTCAACTTGAAACCATTTCTATGGTATAACATCTCTGCTTGCTGGATCTATGTCATCTGCTGAACTCTCATTTTGAAACCATTTCTATGGTATAACATCTCTGCTTGCTGGATCTATGTCATCTGCTGAACTCTCATCTTGAAACCATTTTTATGGTATAACATCTCTGCTTGCTGGATCTATGTCATCTACTGAACTCTCATCTTGAAACCATTTCTATGGTATAACATCTCTGCTTGCTGGATCTATGTCATCTACTGAACTCTCATCTTGAAACCATTTATATGGTATAATATCTCTGCTTGCTGGATCTATGGCATCTACTGAACGCTCATCTTGAAACCATTTCTATGGTATAACATCTCTGCTTGCTGGATCTATGTCATCTACTGAACGCTCATCTTGAAACCATTTCTATGGTATAACATCTCTGCTTGCAGGATCTATATCATCTGCTGAACTCTCATCTTGAAACCATTTCTATGGTATAACATCTCTGTTTGCAGGATCTATATCATCTTCCGAACTCTCATCTTGAAACCATTTCTATGGTATAACATCTCTGCTTGCTGTATCTATGTCATCTGATGAACTCTCATCTTGAAACCATTTCTGTGGTATAATATCTCTGCTTCCTGGATCTATATCATCTGCTGAACTCTCATCTTGAAACCATTTCTATGGTATAACATCTCTGCTTGCTGTATCTATGTCATCTGCTGAACTCTCATCTTGAAACCATTTCTATGGTATAACATCTCTGCTTGCTGTATCTATGTCATCTGCTGAACTCTCATCTTGAAACCATTTCTATGGTATAACATCTCTGCTTGCTGGATCTATGTCATCAGCTGAACTCTCATCTTGAAACCATTTCTATGGTATAACATCTCTGCTTGCTGGATCTATGTCATCTGCTGAACTCTCATCTTGAAACCATTTCTATGGTATAGCATCTCTGCTTGCTGGATCTATGTCATCTGCTGAACACTCCTCTTGAAACCATTTCTATGGTATAACATCTCTGCTTGCTGGATCTATGTCATCAGCTGAACTTTCATCTTGAAACCTTTTCTATGGTATAACATCTCTGCTTGCTGGATCTATGTCATCAGCTGAACTCTCCTCTTGAAACCATTTCTGTGGTATAGCATCTCTCCTTGCTGGATCAATGTCATCTGCTGAACTCTCCTCTTGAAACCATTTCTATGGAAAACATCTCTGCTTGCTGGATCTATGTCATCAGCTGAACTCTCATCTTGAAACCATTTCTATGGTATAACATCTCTGCTTGCTGGATCTATGTCATCTGCTGAACTCTCATCTTGAAACCATTTCTATGGTATAGCATCTCTGCTTGCTGGATCTATGTCATCTGCTGAACACTCCTCTTGAAACCATTTCTATGGTATAACATCTCTGCTTGCTGGATCTATGTCATATGCTGAACTCTCCTCTTGAAACCATTTCTATGGTATAACATCTCTGCTTGCTGGATCTATGGCATCTGCTGAACTCTTCTCTTGAAACCATTTCTATGGTATAACATCTCTGCTTGCAGGATCTATGTCATCTGCTCAACTCTCATCTTGAAACCATTTTTATGGTTTAACATCTCTGCTTGCAAGACCTATGTCATCTGCTGAACTCTCATCTTGAAACCATTTCTATGGTATAACATCTCTGCTTGCCGGATCTATGTCATCTGCTGAACTCTCATCTTGAAACCATTTCTATGGTATAATATCTCTGCTTGCAAGACGTATGTCATCTGCTGAACTCTCATCTTGAAACCATTTCTATGGTATAACATCTCTGCTTGCCGGATCTATGTCATCTGCTGAACTCTCATCTTGAAACAATTTCTATGGTATAACATCTCTGCTTGCTGGATCTATGTCATCTGCTGAAATCTCATCTTGAAACCATTTCTATGGTATAATATCTCTGCTTGCTGGATCTATGGCATCTGCTGAACTCTCATCTTGAAACCATTTCTATGGTATAACATCTCTGCTTGCTGGATATATGTCATCAGCTGAACTCTCAACTTGAAACCATTTCTATGGTATAACATCTCTGCTTGCTGGATCTATGTCATCTGCTGAACTCTCATTTTGAAACCATTTCTATGGTATAACATCTCTGCTTGCTGGATCTATGTCATCTGCTGAACTCTCATCTTGAAACCATTTTTATGGTATAACATCTCTGCTTGCTGGATCTATGTCATCTACTGAACTCTCATCTTGAAACCATTTCTATGGTATAACATCTCTGCTTGCTGGATCTATGTCATCTACTGAACTCTCATCTTGAAACCATTTATATGGTATAATATCTCTGCTTGCTGGATCTATGGCATCTACTGAACGCTCATCTTGAAACCATTTCTATGGTATAACATCTCTGCTTGCTGGATCTATGTCATCTACTGAACGCTCATCTTGAAACCATTTCTATGGTATAACATCTCTGCTTGCAGGATCTATATCATCTGCTGAACTCTCATCTTGAAACCATTTCTATGGTATAACATCTCTGTTTGCAGGATCTATATCATCTGCTGAACTCTCATCTTGAAACCATTTCTATGGTATAACATCTCTGCTTGCTGTATCTATGTCATCTGATGAACTCTCATCTTGAAACCATTTCTGTGGTATAATATCTCTGCTTCCTGGATCTATATCATCTGCTGAACTCTCATCTTGAAACCATTTCTATGGTATAACATCTCTGCTTGCTGTATCTATGTCATCTGCTGAACTCTCATCTTGAAACCATTTCTATGGTATAACATCTCTGCTTGCTGTATCTATGTCATCTGCTGAACTCTCATCTTGAAACCATTTCTATGGTATAACATCTCTGCTTGCTGGATCTATGTCATCAGCTGAACTCTCATCTTGAAACCATTTCTATGGTATAACATCTCTGCTTGCTGGATCTATGTCATCTGCTGAACTCTCATCTTGAAACCATTTCTATGGTATAGCATCTCTGCTTGCTGGATCTATGTCATCTGCTGAACACTCCTCTTGAAACCATTTCTATGGTATAACATCTCTGCTTGCTGGATCTATGTCATCAGCTGAACTTTCATCTTGAAACCTTTTCTATGGTATAACATCTCTGCTTGCTGGATCTATGTCATCAGCTGAACTCTCCTCTTGAAACCATTTCTGTGGTATAGCATCTCTCCTTGCTGGATCAATGTCATCTGCTGAACTCTCCTCTTGAAACCATTTCTATGGAAAACATCTCTGCTTGCTGGATCTATGTCATCAGCTGAACTCTCATCTTGAAACCATTTCTATGGTATAACATCTCTGCTTGCTGGATCTATGTCATCTGCTGAACTCTCATCTTGAAACCATTTCTATGGTATAGCATCTCTGCTTGCTGGATCTATGTCATCTGCTGAACACTCCTCTTGAAACCATTTCTATGGTATAACATCTCTGCTTGCTGGATCTATGTCATCTGCTGAACTCTCCTCTTGAAACCATTTCTGTGGTATAGCATCTCTCCTTGCTGGATCTATGTTATCTGCTGAACTCTCATCTTGAAACCATTTCTATGGTATAGCATCTCTGCTTGCTGGATCTATGTCATCTGCTGAACTCTCATCTTGAAACCATTTTTATGGTATAACATCTCTGCTTGCTGGATCTATGTCATCTACTGAACTCTCATCTTGAAACCATTTCTATGGTATAACATCTCTGCTTGCTGGATCTATGTCATCTACAGAACTCTCATCTTGAAACCATTTGTATGGTATAATATCTCTGCTTGCTGGATCTATGGCATCTACTGAACACTCATCTTGAAACCATTTCTATGGTATAACATCTCTGCTTGCTGGATCTATGTCATCTACTGAACGCTCATCTTGAAACCATTTCTATGGTATAACATCTCTGCTTGCAGGATCTATATCATCTGCTGAACTCTCATCTTGAAACCATTTCTATGGTATAACATCTCTGTTTGCAGGATCTATATCATCTGCTGAACTCTCATCTTGAAACCATTTCTATGGTATAACATCTCTGCTTGCTGTATCTATGTCATCTGATGAACTCTTATCTTGAAACAATTTCTGTGGTATAATATCTCTGCTTCCTGGATCTATATCATCTGCTGAACTCTCATCTTGAAACCATTTCTATGGTATAACATCTCTGCTTGCTGTATCTATGTCATCTGCTGAACTCTCATCTTGAAACCATTTCTATGGTATAACATCTCTGCTTGCTGTATCTATGTCATCTGCTGAACTCTCATCTTGAAACCATTTCTATGGTATAACATCTCTGCTTGCTGGATCTATGTCATCAGCTGAACTTTCATCTTGAAACCTTTTCTATGGTATAACATCTCTGCTTGCTGGATCTATGTCATCAGCTGAACTCTCCTCTTGAAACCATTTCTGTGGTATAGCATCTCTCCTTGCTGGATCAATGTCATCTGCTGAACTCTCCTCTTGAAACCATTTCTATGGAAAACATCTCTGCTTGCTGGATCTATGTCATCAGCTGAACTCTCATCTTGAAACCATTTCTATGGTATAACATCTCTGCTTGCTGGATCTATGTCATCTGCTGAACTCTCATCTTGAAACCATTTCTATGGTATAGCATCTCTGCTTGCTGGATCTATGTCATCTGCTGAACACTCCTCTTGAAACCATTTCTATGGTATAACATCTCTGCTTGCTGGATCTATGTCATCAGCTGAACTCTCCTCTTGAAACCATTTCTGTGGTATAGCATCTCTCCTTGCTGGATCTATGTCATCTGCTGAACTCTCATCTTGAAACCATTTCTATGGTATAGCATCTCTGCTTGCTGGATCTATGTCATCTGCTGAACACTCCTCTTGAAACCATTTCTATGGTATAACATCTCTGCTTGCTGGATCTATGTCATCAGCTGAACTCTCCTCTTGAAACCATTTCTGTGGTATAGCATCTCTCCTTGCTGGATCTATGTCATCTGCTGAACTCTCCTCTTGAAACCATTTCTATGGTATAACATCTCTGCTTGCTGGATCTAGGTCATCAGCTGAACTCTCATCTTGAAACCATTTCTATGGTATATTATCTCTGCTTGCTGGATCTATGTCATCAGCTGAACTCTCCTCTAGAAACCATTTCTGTGGTATAGCATCTCTGCTTGCTGGATCTATGTCATCTGCTGAACTCTCCTCTTGAAACCATTTCTATGGTATAAGATCTCTGCTTGCTGGATCTATGTCATCAGCTGAACTCTCATCTTGAAACCATTTCTATGGTATAACATCTCTGCTTGCTGGATATATGTCATCAGCTGAACTCTCATCTTGAAACCATTTCTATGGTATAACATCTCTGCTTGCTGGATCTATGTCATCAGCTGAACTCTCCTCTTAAAACCATTTCTGTTGTATAGCATCTCTCCTTGCTGGATCTATGTCATCTGCTGAACTCTCCTCTTGAAACCATTTCTATGGTATAACATCTCTGCTTGATGGATCTAGGTCATCAGCTGAACTCTCATCTTGAAACCATTTCTATGGTATAACATCTCTGCTTGCTGGATCTATGTCATCAGCTGAACTCTTCTCTTGAAACCATTTCTATGGTATAACATCTCTGCTTGCTGGATCTATGTCATATGCTGAACTCTCCTCTTGAAACCATTTCTATGGTATAACATCTCTGCTTGCTGGATCTATGGCATCTGCTGAACTCTTCTCTTGAAACCATTTCTATGGTATAACATCTCTGCTTGCAGGATCTATGTCATCTGCTCAACTCTCATCTTGAAACCATTTTTATGGTTTAACATCTCTGCTTGCAAGACCTATGTCATCTGCTGAACTCTCATCTTGAAACCATTTCTATGGTATAACATCTCTGCTTGCCGGATCTATGTCATCTGCTGAACTCTCATCTTGAAACCATTTCTATGGTATAATATCTCTGCTTGCAAGACGTATGTCATCTGCTGAACTCTCATCTTGAAACCATTTCTATGGTATAACATCTCTGCTTGCCGGATCTATGTCATCTGCTGAACTCTCATCTTGAAACAATTTCTATGGTATAACATCTCTGCTTGCTGGATCTATGTCATCTGCTGAAATCTCATCTTGAAACCATTTCTATGGTATAATATCTCTGCTTGCTGGATCTATGGCATCTGCTGAACTCTCATCTTGAAACCATTTCTATGGTATAACATCTCTGCTTGCTGGATCTATGTCATCAGCTGAACTTTCATCTTGAAACCTTTTCTATGGTATAACATCTCTGCTTGCTGGATCTATGTCATCAGCTGAACTCTCCTCTTGAAACCATTTCTGTGGTATAGCATCTCTCCTTGCTGGATCAATGTCATCTGCTGAACTCTCCTCTTGAAACCATTTCTATGGTATAACATCTCTGCTTGCTGGATCTAGGTCATCAGCTGAACTCTCATCTTGAAACCATTTCTATGGTATATTATCTCTGCTTGCTGGATCTATGTCATCTGCTGAACTCTCCTCTTGAAACCATTTCTGTGGTATAGCATCTCTGCTTGCTGGATCTATGTCATCTGCTGAACTCTCCTCTTGAAACCATTTCTATGGTATAACATCTCTGCTTGCTGGATCTATGTCATCAGCTGAACTCTCATCTTGAAACCATTTCTATGGTATAACATTTCTGCTTGCTGGATCTATGTCATCTGCTGAACTCTCATCTTGAAACCATTTCTATGGTATAGCATCTCTGCTTGCTGGATCTATGTCATCTGCTGAACACTCCTCTTGAAACCATTTCTATTGTATAACATCTCTGCTTGCTGGATCTATGTCATCAGCTGAACTCTCATCTTGAAACCATTTCTATGGTATAACATCTCTGCTTGCTGGATCTATGTCATCAGCTGAACTCTCCTCTTGAAACCATTTCTGTGGTATAGCATCTCTCCTTGCTGGATCTATGTCATCTGCTGAACTCTCCTCTTGAAACCATTTCTATGGTATAACATCTCTGCTTGCTGGATCTAGGTCATCAGCTGAACTCTCATCTTGAAACCATTTCTATGGTATAACATCTCTGCTTGCTGGATCTATGTCATCTGCTGAACTCTCCTCTTGAAACCATTTCTATGGTATAACATCTCTGCTTGCTTTATCTATGGCATCTGCTGAATTCTTCTCTTGAAACCATTTCTATGGTATAACATCTCTGCTTGCAGGATCTATGTCATCTGCTCAACTCTCATCTTGAAACCATTTTTATGGTTTAACATCTCTGCTTGCCGGATCTATGTCATCTGCTGAACTCTCATCTTGAAACCATTTCTATGGTATAACATCTCTGCTTGCGGGATCTATGTCATCTGCTGAACTCTCATCTTGAAACCATTTCTATGGTATAACATCTCTGCTTGCCGGATCTATGTCATCTGCTGAACTCTCATCTTGAAACCATTTCTATGGTATAATATCTCTGCTTGCAAGACCTATGTCATCTGCTGAACTCTCATCTTTAAACGATTTCTATGGTATAACATCTCTGCTTGCGGGATCTATGTCATCTGCTGAACTCTCATCTTGAAACCATTTCTATGGTATAATATCTCTGCTTGCTGGATCTATGACATCTGCTAAACTCTCATCTTGAAACCGTTTCTATGGTATTACACCTCTGCTTGCTGGATCTATGTCATCTACTGAACTCTCATCTTGAAACCATTTATATGGTAAAATATCTCTGCTTGCTGGATCTATGGCATCTGCTGAGCTCTCATCTTGAAACCATTTCTATGGTATAACATCTCTGCTTGGTGGATCTATGTCATCTGCTGAACTCTCATTTTGAAACCATTTCTATGGTATAACATCTCTGCTTGCTGGATGTATGTCATCTGCTGAACTCTCATCTTGAAACCATTTTTATGGTATAAAATCTCTGCTTGCTGGATCTATGTCATCAGCTGAATGCTCATCTTGAAACCATTTCTATGGTATAACATCTCTGCTTGCTGGATCTATGTCACCAGCTGAACTCTCATCTTGAAACCATTTCTATGGTATAACATCTCTGCTTGCTGGATCTATGTCATCTGCTTAACTTTCATCTTGAAACCATTTCTATGGTATAATATCTCTGCTTGCTGGATCTATGTCATCTGCTGAATTCTCATCTTGAAGCCATTTCTATGGTATAATATCTCTGCTTGCTGGATCTATGTCATCAGCTGAACTCTCATCTTGAAACCATTTCTATGGTATAACATCTCTGCTTGCTGGATCTATGTCATCTGCTGAACTCTCATCTTGAAACCATTTATATGGTATAACATCTCTGCTTGCCGGATCTATGTCATCTGCTGAACTCTCATCTTGAAACCATTTCTATGGTATAACATCTCTGCTTGCTGGATCTGTGTCATCTGCTGAACTCTCATCTTGAAACCATTTCTATGGTATAACATCTCTGCTTGCAGGATCTATGTCATCTGCTGACCTCTCATCTTGAAATCATTTCTATGGTATAATGTGTCTGCTTGCTGTGTCTGTGCTCTGTTATTTGATGCAATGTATTCAATAGTCACTGTCTGTCCATCCATCATTGTAGACTTTATCTGATGGTGAAAGATGTTATACTGTGTCAGGCATAGTGTGTTAGGTCTGTGTCTTTGATCAGCTCTCCACTCCCTGGTGAGCTGAGCAGCTGCCAATTTAGTCACAAGCAGCTCCCACAATCCCTCTCACCTGATGCTATAGTCCTTCCTATAAATCTAGATGCATCATAAGGGGTGCACGCACGTGTCCTCTTCAGCAAAGTGTTCTGTTCAACAAGTGTTTGACAGTCATTTCAATGGCAGTCATTCAGGACAGGAGTCAGGTAACCGACACTTTATACTCTCTTCTAACTATGTACTTTACTCCTGCATCCATATTCCTGTGTCCTTTTTTTCATCCACATTGACCGCCCTATCCCCCCTCCATCACCATATCTGCCCCTCTCTCCTTCCCTCTCCTATGTACAGCTCCCATGCTCTTTTGAACTTCCTGAAAAATCTCACTCTATCTTATCCAAAGGTATTGCACAGGAAATCATGTCACAAATCCAAAAACTATCTGCTCTTTCTCTTTTAACTGCTACTACTCATTTCAGGGGATATCTCTTCTAGCCCCGGACCACCCTCCACCAACCTCAACCTCTCCCTTACCTCACATCGAAACCCTGCTAACCTTATTAACATCAGCTGTACTCCTTCATCTACTTCCTTCAATTGCGCACTGAGGAATCCACGGTCTATATGCAACAAGCTTCCTTTCCTGCAGAATTACTTTCTGACCAACGCTTTCAATCTGCTGGCCCTCACTGAAACCTGGATCCAGGATTCTGACACTGTCTCCCCTGTTGCTATTTCTCATGGCGGCGTGCATTTTTCCCATTCCCCGAGACCTGCAAACAGACTTGTTGGTGGGGTCGGCATACTCCTGTCCCCACATTTAACCTTCCAGGTCATCCCCCCCAGTACCATCACTCTCATTCCCTTCTTTTGAGGTCCACACAATCAGGCTCTTCCATCCTCTCTCCCTCAGAGTAGCGCTCGTATACCGTTCCCCAGGCTCACCCACCCAGTTCCTTGACCATTTTTCTGCCTGGCTGCCGCACTTCATGTGCTCAGATTTACCAACCCTTATCCTGGGAGACTTCAACATCCCCATAAACAGCCCCACCTCCTCATCCGCATCCCAGCTTCTATCTTTAACCACTTCTCTTGGCCTCTCACAGCTTTCAACTTCTGAGACACACAAAGATGGAAACACCCTTGATCTGGTCTTTGTCCGGCTTAGTTCAATCCCCCACCTAAATAACTCCCCTCTCTGATCATAACATTCTCTCCGTCACACTCACAAATCCTCGCCTGCCCCAGCACACTCCTACCTATCACACATTCAGAATTCTACAAGCCATTAACCCTCATACACTTACAGACTCCCTTCACTCATCACTGTCCCCAATCTCCTCTTTTTCCTGTCCTGATGTGGCTGTAAACCACTACAATGACACCCTCAGAAGCACACTGGACCAAGTAGCGCCCGTCACCCTCAGAACCTCTAAACACAGAGCAAAACAGCCCTGGCTCACACCGCAAAGCCGATTTCTCCAGCATTGCTCTAGAAGTGCCGAACGCCTATGGAGGAAAACTCAGAGACTAGAAGACTTTATCCACTACAAACTTATGTTAAAAACATATAACTCTGCCCTTCAAAGTGCAGGCCCCCATCACGGACATTTGTGCCGAGTACTTGGCCTCCTACTTCACAGAGAAATTAGACACCATCCATCAGGAAATCAACTCCCAGCCACCAAGAGCCGTGACTCCCATCCCTCCCCACATCCCCTCTGCATCACTCTCCACATATGACGCAGTCACAGAAGACAAAGTCTCCAGGCTCCTCTCTTCTTCCCATCCCACTACATGCACCACTGACCCCATCCCCTCACATCTACTCCAGTCTCTTTCTTCAGTCGTCTCTACTCGCCTAACTAAAATCTTCAACCTCTCCCTCTCTTCTGGTATCTTCCCCTCCTACTTCAAACACTCCATCATTACTCCATTATTAAAAAAGCCCTCTCTTGACCTTTCCTGCACAAACAACTACAGACCAGTCTCCAATCTTCCCTTCATCGCTAAACTCTTGGAGCGCCTGGTCTACTCCCGCCTTACCAGTTACCTCTCCACTCACTCTCTTCTAGACCCATCACAGTTCGGCTTCCATCCCCTATTTTCTACAGAAACTGCACTCATCAAAGTAACCAATGACCTTCTGACAGCAAAATGTAATGGTGACCCTCATTCTTCTTGACCTCTCTGCAGCCTTTGACACCGTTGACCACCACCTCCTACTCTCTACGCTCCACTCAATCGGCATTAAGGACACTGCTCTCTCCTGGTTCTCCTCCTACCTATCTGACCGCTCTTTCAGTGTATCGTTCGCTGGCTCCACTTCTTCCCCTCTTCCTCTCACTATTGGGGTTCCTTAGGGTTCAGACCTTGGCCCTCTTCTATTCTCTCTCTACACAGCCCCAGTTGGACAGACCATCAGCAAACTTGGTTTTCAGTACCATCTTTATGCTGATGACACACAACTATACACCTCATCCCCTGACCTTACCCCCGCTGTACTACAGAACACCAGTGACTGTCTGGCTGCAGTTTCTAACATCATGTCTGCTCTCTACCTGAAACTCAACCTTTCCAAAACTGAACTTCTTCTACTCCCGCCGTCTACTCACCTCTCTAAATCTGACATCTCTCTCTCCGTGTGTGGCACCACAATAATGCCGAGCCAGCAGGCACGTTGTCTGGGCCTTGTGTTTGACACCAATCTCTCCTTCACCTTCCACATACAATCTCTTGCCCACTCTTGTCGCTTGCACCTGAAGAACATCTCTAGAATCCGCCACTTTCTCACCTTGAAAACAACAAAAACCCTCACTGTTGCCCTGATCCACTCCCGCCTCGACTACTGTAACTCTCTATTAATTGGCCTCCCCCTCACTCGACTTTCCCCCCTCCAGTCCATCTTTAATGCTGCTGCCAGGGTCATCTATTTGGCTAACCGTTACTCAGACTCCTCCGCTCTGTGCCAGTCATTGCACTGGCTGCCCATGAATTATAGGATCCAATTTAAATTGCTTGTTCTCACCCACAAAGCTCTCCACAGTGCGGCACCACCCTACATCTCTTCCCTCATTTCTGTTTATCGGCCTACCCGTTCTCTACGCTCCGCAAGCGACTTTCGACTAACATCCACACTAATTCGTACCTCCCACTCCCTGCTTCAAAACTTCTCCTGAGCTGCACCTATTCTTTGGAATGCTCTACCCCAAGAAATTAGGATGAACCACAATTTACACAGTTTTAGGCGCTTCCTAAAACACACTTGTTTAGGGCGGCCTATCACCTTCCCTAATCGAAGTCCTTTTATCTTCTTATAACCCATCCCTTGTTTCTCCACACAACTCTCCACTGAACCAAAAAGCACCAGAAATACTGGCTGGTGATGAGCTCATGCAGCCTTTATCTATCCCTCATCCCCTCAAGATGGCTGGACCATCCTTGCAAATAAGCCATTGTACTTTGTGTCACCCCCACCTCATTGTAGATTGTAAGCTCTTACGAGCAGGGTTGCCATTATTTTTGCTGTAATTATTGTATTATCTTTAGCTATGTTACTTATGACTGTTGTTTATGAACCTGTGAATTGTTAAGAGCTGCGGAATATGTTGGCGCTATATAAATAAAGATTATTATTATTATATTATACAAGCTGCTCCTGAGGGCATGCAGAATAATGTACACCCTGTCCTAGGAGCTTACAATCTAATATAGAGTATACAGACTGCTGCTGAGGGCATGCAGAATAATGCACACCCTGTCCTAGGAGCTTACAATCTAATATACAATATACAGACTGCTCCTGAGGGCATGCAGAATAATGCACACCCTGTCCTAGGAGCTTACAATCTAATATACAATATACAGACTGCTCCTGAGGGCATGCAGAATAATGTACACCCTGTCCTAGGAGCTTACAATCTAATATACAATATACAGACTGCTCCTGAGGGCATGCAGAATAATGTACACCCTGTCCTAGGAGCTTACAATCTAATATACAATATATAGGCTGCTCCTGAGGGCATGCAGAATAATGCACACCCTGTCCTAGGAGCTTACAATCTAATATACAATATACAGGCTGCTCTTGAGGGCGTGCAGAATAATGTACACCCTGCACTAGGAGCTTACAATCTAATATACAATATACAGGCTGCTCCTGAGAGCATGCAGAATAATGTACACCCTGTCCTAGGAGCTTACCATCTAATATACAATATACAGGCTGCTCTTGAGGGCATGCAGAATAATGCACACCCTGTCCTAGGAGCTTACAATCTAATATACAATATACAGACTGCTCCTGAGGGCATGCAGAATAATGTACACCCTGTCCTAGGAGCTTACAATCTAATATACAGTATACAGACTGCTCCTGAGGGCATGCAGAATAATGCACATCCTGTCCTAGGAGCTTACAATCTAATATACAATATATAGGCTGCTCCTGAGGGCATGCAGAATAATGTACACCCTGTCCTAGGAGCTTACAATCTAATATACAATATACTGACTGCTCCTGAGGGCATGCAGAATAATGTACACCCTGTCCTAGGAGCTTACAATCTAATATACAATATACAGACTGCTCCTGAGGGCATGCAGAATAATGCACACCCTGTCCTAGGAGCTTACAATCTAATATACAATATACTGACTGCTCCTGAGGGCATGCAGAATAATGTACACCCTGTCCTAGGAGCTTACAATCTAATATACAATATACAGACTGCTCCTGAGGGCATGCAGAATAATGTACACCCTGTCCTAGGAGCTTACAATCTAATATACAGTATACAGACTGCTCCTGATGGCATGCAGAATAATGTACACCCTGTCCTAGGAGCTTACAATCTAATATACAATATACAGACTGCTCCTGAGAGCATGCAGAATAATGCACACCCTGTCCTAGGAGCTTACAATCTAATATACAGTATACTGACTGCTCCTGAGGGCATGCAGAATAATGTACACATGTACATAGTGTAGCTTACTGAGGGGTGGTTGCGGTGGAGCGCGGTCACAGGAGGCCGGTGTCGGCGGGCCCTGGGCTCTCATAAGATGTCGGCGCCGGTGAGCAGAGTAGCTTTTCCCATTTATTGCCCTGTAGTGGGCTTTGGGAAAATGGACGCTTGAGGCGGCGCATGCATCTCCCGAGATCTCAATCTGCACATGCGTCACCTCCAGCAGCCATTTTCCCAAAGCCTACTGCAGGGCAATCTATAGGAAAGGGGACTCTGCTCACCGGCGCCGACATCTTATGAGAGCCCAGGGCCCGCAGCATCGCCCCACTCCTGTCGCCGCCGACTGCCTAAAGAAGTGGCCCTGCCTCCTGTTACCCCGCTCCACCACCGCCGCCCCCTGGTAACCTACTGTTAAACGGACTATAAGAGGCACCACCATTTTATTTAAAAAAATGATTTTCCACCCCAAAATTTGGGGTGCGTCTTATAGTCTGCAAAATATGGCAATGGCAATGCAAGTCTATGCGCTTGTGGAAAAATTGGACCGCGCTTTGACATCGGAGTGTGGTCCGATTTTCACCGACTTGCAGAAGGGAGAAGGTGAGAAACCTTTTCTTTCTCCTCTCCATGTCCGAGAAAACCTGATACCACTCTGATGAAAGTCTGATCAGAGTCTGTCCCTCTATTATACCAGGTGCCGCTGCTTCAATTCTGCTCTTGATTTCCTGTGGTTCCAGTTCTGGTCTTCCTGCTGCCATCAAGCCACGGCGTTCTCCGTTGTTTCTGCTCGGCCATCCTGCTGCGCCGCCGTCATCTGTCCGTGCTTCATTACTGCTGCTCATCTGAACTAGATGAGACATAACACCTATCATTACAAAAAAGAGGATTACATGATAGGTCCTATTTAAGGAATCATCCTGATGCACAAGAGAGAACACGTCGCTCAGAGATGTTTGCTGAGATTATTTTAGGGGTAAATGATGAAGTTCTAAACTTCACCACAAACTCCCCACAGCTACACAATGTGTGAATAGGGCCTTAGTGCTAAGTGAAGAGCTACCTACATAGACTTGTCTACCTCAAGATGCCGCCTCTGGGACACAAGATGGTTCAGGATTAGAACTTTACACATTCTGTACCAACTGTGATGTCATGTGATATCTCTGATGTCATGTGCCCTGTGATGTCATGTCCCCTGTGATGTCATAATAACTGCCACTGCTGTGTTATGTATCGAGTTTCCAACATCAAGGAAGAGTTGAATTAATAAAAAGAAATCACCGACTGCAAATAACCACCGGCCTCATTATTAATTGAGTCATGACTCAGATAATAACCGAAACATTTCCACTCTTTTATTCTAATCCGCATCACCTACTGCTCTATGACCTAAAGGGAAACACCGGCGCCATCCTGCAACTCCTGATCACCATAAACCGTCAGCTCCCGGTCACCCCTGATCCAGCAGGACCATGAGAGCGGATAATGGAGAACTGGACCCGTCTGCTATTAAATGGATGTTCTGAAAACGCTAGGTTCTGACAACATTAATGGCAAAGCTGCCCAAAAATGGAGCCAAATGGGGGGGTGTCAGCCGGCGCTCCCCTTTCTATATGCTTTTATTACAGCACATGGGTGTCATAGAGGGCAAAGCCAGCCGATTGCTGAGGGTCTTCAAGACCAGTGATACATGATCAGGTGATGGCCAGCAAGTCCTCATTTAGTGAAGGGTTTCTCCAGATTGGTAGCCCCTGTTAGGCCGGGCTCACACTGCTTTACTAAAGCCCCCAAATGATTTTCCATGGAATCTGCTCAATAACATTTTTTTGTAAATCATAGACTCATTCTAACAATCCCAGCACGGGACACAGGATCCAGAGCCATCTGCTGAGATTTTCAGGTTAATGATGCAGTTCTGAATCCCACTACTAGCCCCCCATCTATACAATGTATGAGTGAGGTCATAGGTGAAGAGTTCCCGACCTGGACTTGTCACCTTCCAGCAGTCAGCCTGGAATGACACAAGATGGCTCAGGAGTTACACTCTGTACATTCTATACCAATTGTGATGTCATAGGATGTCTATGATGTTTATGTGCTTTGTGATGTCATCAGAACTGCCTGTTTAACCCCTTCCAACCCAATGACATACTTTGATTTTGTGAACAGGTTATTTGGATGCAACAGCGCAGACAATGAAGGGACAATAGTAATCATCCAAAACTATAACTATAGGGACACATACACACACAGCTGAAACCAGAAGTTTCCATCCACTATATAAAAAGACGCAGGTTTTTCTCAATATCTGACATGAAATCAGAATAAACCTTTCCCGTTTTAGGTCAATTAGGATTTTACCATCATTTTTAATATTTGCCAAATGCCAGAATAATGAGAGAGAGAAGGTTTTAAGGCATTTTTATTACTTACTGATTCCAGTGATTCAGCTCCAGGTGCGATATCACAGTGTTCAGGATCCAGCAGGATGGATCAGTGTTCTGGTCAGTATGAGGAGTGAGCCGCTGTCTGCAGCTGGAGAGATTCAGTGACCCGTGCACTGCTCTCCCGGGATGTCTAATGCTGGGAGGAGCAGTCAGCAGCACTCAGCGCACTAGCACATGACATGCTGCAAGCACGGCAACTCACACGTGTCACTGATTACTATTCACCGCTCCTCCCAGCATTAGACATCCCGGCAGAGTACGGGAGTCACTGGATCTGTTCTGCTGCAGTGCAGACAGCAGATCACTTCAGGGACTGACTGATCGCTGATCAATAATGCTGAATCTCTGCCTCTGCGATACCGCACCTGGAGCAACCAGGGAGAGCGGTGCTGCTGCTGGTAAGTCTAATAGTGATTGGCAGCATCGCAGCCAATCAGTGTTAGTTTTGTTTGTGGCCTCTTCCCCGTGCTGACAGCAGAGCTGAGGTAATGAGCCATGATGTGCTGAGTAACAGCGCTCCTCCCTAACTGTGTCACAGGCTGACAGTGAGAAGCACAGGGAGATGGATGGCCGCCTGCTACACCACTCACCAAAGGTCAGATATATGTAGCTGAGCAGGATTATCACATAACTAAGTGACCCCCATCAACACCAACAGTGAGGGGCTTTACTCATTGGTGATAGAGGGTGAGAGGGCTCAGTCACTAAGGGAGGATTTCCCTCAATGTTTTGTTTCACCCCTGACTGACTGAGCCTTCCCTGTATTACCCCTGAGTGCCCCTGTATCAACCCTGACTGATGCCCACCCTGTACCACCCCTGACTGATATAATGTCCCCCATCGTGGGCTCCATGCTATAACCATGTCCCCCTTCTGATATAATGTCCGTCATTCTGGTGTAATGTCACTCATCCTGGTATATTGTCCCCATCTTAATATAATGTTCCCAGCCTGGTATCTTATCTCCCATCCTGATATAATGTCCTTCATTCTGATATAATTCCCCATCCTTATGTAATGTCCGTCACCCCAATATAATGTCCGCCATCCCAGTGTAATGTCCGCCATCCTGGTATAAGGTCCGCCATCCTGGTATAAGGTCCTCCATCCTGGTATAAGGTCCGCCATCCTGGTATAATGTTCCCCCAGCCGGTAGCTGACTTCTGCAGGCCGCCAGCACCTGCTGCTTGCCTCTGATTGGCTGGCAGCATGTCTTGAAGTGCAGGGAGCCGGCGGGTCTCTGCGTCACAATACATTTCAGCAGAATGTGTGTCAGAGAATGCACATCCAGGTGAAATTGGTGTCGTCGGGCCACGCACAAGCATGGGTCTGGTCCCGGTTGTACCCTCTATGACCGCGATCATTACGCCCCTGCTTGTTTTGTATGTTTTAATATAACAGTAACAGTATTGCGGTATATAGTGGAAATAATGATCCCATATGAATCCAGCCTAATGCTGGATATCACAGGAGTATCAAGATGGGTGCGCACAGCTGAATGGTCACCATACAGGCACATGCCCGCTGTATGTTATGTATGCACAGCTGAATGGTCACCATACAGGCACATGCCCGCTGTATGTTGCGTGTGCACAGCTGAATGGTCACCATACAGGCACATGCCCGCTGTATGTTGCGTGTGCACAGCTGAATGGTCACCATACAGGCACATGCCCGCTGTATGTTGCGTGTGCACAGCTGAATGGTCACCATACAGGCACATGCCCGCTGTATGTTGCGTGTGCACAGCTGAATGGTCACCATACAGGCACATGCCCGCTGTATGTTGCGTGTGCACAGCTGAATGGTCACCATACAGGCACATGCCCACTGTATGTTGCGTGTGCACAGCTGAATGGTCACCATACAGGCACATGCCCGCTGTATGTTGCGTGTGCACAGCTGAATGGTCACCATACAGGCACATGCCCGCTGTATGTTGCGTGCGCACAGCTGAATGGTCACCATACAGGCACATGCCCGCTGTATGTTGCGTGCGCACAGCTGAATGGTCACCATACAGGCACATGCCCGCTGTATGTTGCGTGTGCACAGCTGAATGGTCACCATACAGGCACATGCCCGCTGTATGTTGCGTGAGCACAGCTGAATGGTCACCATACAGGCACATGCCCGCTGTATGTTGCGTGTGCACAGCTGAATGGTCACCATACAGGCACATGCCCGCTGTATGTTGCGTGTGGACAGCTGAATGGTCACCATACAGGCACATGCCCGCTGTATGTTGCGTGTGCACAGCTGAATGGTCACCATACAGGCACATGCCCGCTGTATGTTGCGTGCGCACAGCTGAATGGTCACCATACAGGCACATGCCCGCTGTATGTTGTGTGAGCACAGCTGAATGGTCACCATACCGGCACATGCCCGCTGTATGTTGCGTGCGCACAGCTGAATGGTCACCATACAGGCACATGCCCGCTGTATGTTGCGTGTGCACAGCTGAAAGGTCACCATACAGGCACATGCCCGCTGTATGTTGCGTGTGCACAGCTGAATGGTCACCATACAGGCACATGCCCGCTGTATGTTGCGTGTGCACAGCTGAATGGTCACCATACCGGCACATGCCCGCTGTATGTTGCGTGTGAAGTGGTCTCCACTCCTGAGCCAACTCCACACACGTGGACCCTGCTGTGGACGTACTGGTACTGTATGTTCATCTGTGCCAAGGGATTAATATATTTCTAATTGATTTTATGTATGTGCCTGGGGACAGGAGCACCCTGGCACCGGCTGTCTTAAAAAAGGCACGGAACAAATGCATTCATATTAAAACCATTTTTACATGCAGAAAAAGTTGCAATTTGTACAAAATTATATTACTATGCAACATTTGACCCACTGGATGTCAGCTCTTTTTTAGCATTGAGACGTGTGCTACCATGCTTAAAATGTTCTGCTTAAATAATTTGCACCAAATGTATCATTAGTGACGAAATGTGATAAATATGGAATAATGGAGTTGAAGTGAGTACAAAAGATTTTGCTCAAATTCTGCCATTTTTGATAAATGTGAACCATTGTGTTTTTATGTTACACCACAATACTAGCATATTTTATCTCACAATTGGTGGGCTTGTATTATTTCTATGTAGTTACATATTGGGCCCCAGGAATAATTTCCTCTGGTGGGCCCAAGGCTCAGCAGTACGACGCTGCACCTGAGTATGGAGCTAGCATTGGAGCGCCCCCCTCTGCTCTGCGATCTTGCCCCTCTGTCTGATACACTGTGACTGGCAGCCACCTACAGGCCTGTGTCTAGTGTCTCTGAGGGGGCAGCAGCTGCCTACAGGCCTGTGTCTGGTGTCTCTGAGGGGGCAGCAGCCGCCTACAGGCCTGTGTCTAGTGTCTCTGAGGGGGCAGCAGCCGCCTACAGGCCTGTGTCTAGTGTCTCTGAGGGGGCAGCTGCCTACAGGCCTGTGTCTAGTGTCTCTGAGGGGGCAGCAGCTGCCTACAGGCCTGTGTCTAGTGTCTCTGAGGGGGCAGCAGCTGCCTACAGGCCTGTGTCTAGTGTCTCTGAGAAGGCAGCAGCCGCCTACAGGCCTGTGTCTGGTGTCTCTGAGGGGGCAGCAGCCGCCTACAGGCCTGTGTCTCGTGTCTCTGAGGGGGCAGCAGCTGCCTACAGGCCTGTGTCTAGTGTCTCTGAGGGGGCAGCAGCCACCTACAGGCCTGTGTCTAGTGTCTCTGAGGGGGCAGCAGCTGCCTACAGGCCTGTGTCTGGTGTCTCTGAGGGGGCAGCAGCTGCCTACAGGCCTGTGTCTAGTGTCTCTGAGGGGGCAGCAGCTGCCTACAGGCCTGTGTCTAGTGTCTCTGAGGGGGCAGCAGCTGCCTACAGGCCTGTGTCTAGTGTCTCTGAGGGGGCAGCAGCTGCCTACAGGCCTGTGTCTGGTGTCTCTGAGGGGGCAGCAGCTGCCTACAGGCCTGTGTCTCTGAGGGGGCAGCAGCTGCCTACAGGCCTGTGTCTGGTGTCTCTGAGGGGGCAGCAGCTGCCTACAGGCCTGTGTCTAGTGTCTCTGAGGGGGCAGCAGCCGCCTACAGGCCTGTGTCTAGTGTCTCTGAGGGGGCAGCAGCTGCCTACAGGCCTGTGTCTGGTGTCTCTGAGGGGGCAGCACCTGCCTACAGGCCTGTCTCTAGTGTCTCTGAGGGGGCAGCAGCCGCCTACAGGCCTGTGTCTAGTGTCTCTGAGGGGGCAGCAGCCGCCTACAGGCCTGTGTCTAGTGTCTCTGAGGGGGCAGCAGCCGCCTACAGGCCTGTGTCTAGTGTCTCTGAGGGGGCAGCAGCCGCCTACAGGCCTGTGTCTAGTGTCTCTGAGGGGGCAGCAGCCGCCTACAGGCCTGTGTCTGGTGTCTCTGAGGGGGCAGCAGCTGCCTACAGGCCTGTGTCTAGTGTATCTGAGGGGGCAGCAGCCGCCTACATGCCTGTGTCTAGTGTCTCTGAGGGGGCAGCAGCCGCCTACAGGCCTGTGTCTAGTGTCTCTGAGAGGGCAGCAGCGGCCTACAGGCCTGTGTCTAGTGTCTCTGAGGGGGCAGCAGCCGCCTACAGGCCTGTGTCTGGTGTCTCTGAGGGGGCAGCAGCCGCCTACAGGCCTGTGTCTAGTGTCTCTGAGGGGGCAGCAGCCGCCTACAGGCCTGTGTCTGGTGTCTCTGAGGGGGCAGCAGCTGCCTACAGGCCTGTGTCTAGTGTCTCTGAGGGGGCAGCAGCCGCCTACAGGCCTGTGTCTAGTGTCTCTGAGGGGGCAGCAGCCGCCAACAGGCCTGTGTCTAGTGTCTCTGAGGGGGCAGCAGCTGCCTACAGGCCTGTGTCTGGTGTCTCTGAGGGGGCAGCAGCTGCCTACAGGCCTGTGTCTAGTGTCTCTGAGGGGGCAGCAGCCGCCTACAGGCCTGTGTCTAGTGTCTCTGAGGGGGCAGCAGCCGCCTACAGGCCTGTGTCTAGTGTCTCTGAGGGGGCAGCAACTGCCTACAGGCCTGTGTCTGGTGTCTCTGAGGGGGCAGCAGCCGCCTACAGGCCTGCGTCTAGTGTCTCTGAGGGGGCAGCAGCCGCCTACAGGCCTGTGTCTAGTGTCTCTGAGGGGGCAGCAGCCGCCTACAGGCCTGTGTCTAGTGTCTCTGAGGGGGCAGCAGCTGCCTACAGGCCTGTGTCTGGTGTCTCTGAGGGGGCAGCAGCCGCCTACAGGCCTGTGTCTAGTGTCTCTGAGGGGGCAGCTGCCTACAGGCCTGTGTCTAGTGTCTCTGAGGGGGCAGCAGCAGCCTACAGGCCTGTGTCTAGTGTCTCTGAGGGGGCAGCAGCCGCCTACAGGCCTGTGTCTAGTGTCTCTGAGGGGGCAGTAGCCGCCTACAGGCCTGTGTCTAGTGTCTCTGAGGGGGCAGCTGCCTACAGGCCTGAGTCTAGTGTCTCTGAGGGGGCAGCAGCCGCCTACAGGCCTGTGTCTAGTGTCTCTGAGGGGGCAGCAGCCGCCTACAGGCCTGTGTCTAGTGTCTCTGAGGGGGCAGCAGCCGCCTACAGGCCTGTGTCTAGTGTCTCTGAGGGGGCAGCAGCCGCCAACAGGCCTGTGTCTAGTGTCTCTGAGGGGGCAGCAGCCGCCTACAGGCCTCTGTCTAGTGTCCCTGAGAGGGCAGCAGCTGCCTACAGGCCTGTGTCTAGTGTCTCTGAGGGGGCAGCAGCTGCCTACAGGCCTGTGTCTGGTGTCTCTGAGGGGGCAGCAGCTGCCTACAGGCCTGTGTCTGGTGTCCCTGTGGGGGCAGCAGCCGCCTACAGGCCTGTGTCTAGTGTCTCTGAGGGGGCAGCAGCTGCCTACAGGCCTGTGTCTAGTGTATATGAGGGGGCAGCAGCTGCCTACAGGCCTGTGTCTAGTGTCTCTGAGGGGGCAGCAGCCGCCAACGGGCCTGTGTCTAGTGTCTCTGAGGGGGCAGCAGCCGCCTACAGGCCTGTGTCTAGTGTCTCTGAGGGGGCAGCAGCCGCCAACAGACCTGTGTCTAGTGTCTCTGAGGGGGCAGCAGCCGCCTACAGGCCTGTGTCTGGTGTCTCTGAGGGGGCAGCAGCCGCCTACAGGCCTGTGTCTAGTGTCTCTGAGGGGGCAGCAGCCGCCTACAGGCCTGTGTCTAGTGTCTCTGAGGGGGCAGCAGCTGCCTACAGGCCAGTATCTAGTGTCTCTGAGGGGGCAGCAGCCGCCTACAGGCCTGTGTCTAGTGTCTCTGAGGGGGCAGCAGCCGCCTACAGGCCTGTGTCTAGTGTCTCTGAGGGGGCAGCTGCCTACAGGCCTGTGTCTAGTGTCTCTGGGTGGGCAGCAGCAGCATTCTGACACCCCTTTCAGACAGCTCCAACAAGCGCCTGGGGCAAGATGTTCATCTCACCTCATGACAGAAGCAGCCCTGGTTGACATATAGAGAATGAGTAGAAGGAATGATGGTGCAGAGAACCGGTACAGTACAGACCAAAAGTTTGGACACACCTTCTCATTTAAAGATTTTTCTGTATTTTCTTGACTATGAAAATTGTACATTCACACTGAAGGCATCAAAACTATGAATTACCACATGTGGAATTATATACTTAACAAAAAAGTGTGAAGCAACTGAAAATATGTCTTATATTCTAGGTTCTTCAAAGTAGCCACCTTTTGCTTTGATGACTGCTTTGCACACTCTTGGCATTTTCTTGATGAGCTTCAAGAGGTAGTCACCGGAAATGGTCTTCCAACAATCTTGAAGGAGTTCCCAGAGATGTTAGCACTTGTTGGCCCTTTTGTCTTCACTCTGCGGTCCAGCTCACCCAAAACATTCTCGATTGGGTTCAGGTCTGGTGACTGTGGAGGCCAGGTCATCTGGCGTACCCCCCCATCACTCTCCCTCTTGGTTAAATAGCCCTTACACAGCCTGGAGGTATGTTTCGGGTCATTGTGCTGTTGAAAAATAAATGATGGTCTAACTAAACGCAAACCGGATGGAATAGCATGCCGCTGCAAGATGCTGTGGTAGCCATGCTGGTTCAGTATGCCTTCACACCTCCTCCTCCATGCTTCACGGTGGGAACCAGGCATGTAGAGTCCATCCTTTCACCTTTTCTGCGTCGCGCAAAGACACGGTGGTTGGAACCAAAGATCTCAGATTTGGACTCATCAGACCAAAGCACAGATTTCCACTGGTCTAATGTCCATTCCTTCTGTTCTTTAGCCCAAACAAGTCTCTTCTGCTTGTTGCCTGTCCTTAGCAGTGGTTTCCTAGCAGCTATTTTACCATGAAGGCCTGCTGCACAAAGTCTCCTCTTAACAGTTGTTGTAGAGATGTGTCTGCTGCTAGAACTCTGTGTGGCATTGACCTGGTCTCTAATCTGAGCTGCTGTTCACCTGAGTTTTCTGAGGCTGGTGACTCAGATAAACTTATCCTCAGAAGCAGAGGTGACTCTTGGTCTTCCTTTCCTGGGGCGGTCCTCATGTGAGCCAGTTTCTTTGTAGCGCTTGATGGTTTTTGCAACTGCACTTGGGGACACTTTCAAAGTTTGCCCAATTTTTCAGACTGACTGACCTTCATTTCTTAAAGTAATGATGGCCACTCGTTTTTCTTTACTTAGCTGCTTTTTTTCTTGACATAATACAAGTTCTAACAGTCTATTCAGTAGGACTATCAGCTGTGTATCCACCTGACTTCTGCACAACACAACTGATGGTCCCAACCCCATTTATAAGGCAATAAATCCCACTTATTAAACCTCACAGGGCACACCTGTGAAGTGAAAACCATTTCTGGTGACTACCTCTTGAAGCTCATCAAGAGAATGCCAAGAGTGTGCAAAGCAGTCATCAAAGCAAAAGGTGGCTACTTTGAAGAACCTAGAATATAAGACATATTTTCAGTTGTTTCACACTTTTTTGTTAAGTATATAATTCCACATGTGTTAATTCATAGTTTTGATGCCTTCAGTGTGAATGTACAATTTTCATAGTCATGAAAATACAGAAAAATCTTTAAATGAGAAGGTGTGTCCAAACTTTTGGTCTGTACTGTATATACCATATTTTTCAAACTATAAGACGCACAGGACCATAAGACTCACCTATGTTTTAGAAGAGGAAAATAAAAAAATAAAAATTTAAGCAGAAAAAGGGGTCATGATGCACTTTTAAGGGGGAGGGAGTCTTCTGCTGACACTGGCATAGGGGTAATGTCCCCCAATTCTGACAATATCCCCCATCCTGGTATATATGCCCCCCCCCTTCCTTTTATACGTGGTCCCCATCCCCATCCTGGTATGCCTGGCATCCCTCCATCCTGGTATGCATGGCACCCCTCATCCTTATCCTGGTATGCATGGCACCCCTCATCCCTGTCCTGGTATGCATGGCACCCCTCATCCCTATCCTAGTATTCATGGCACACCTCATCCCTATCCTGGTATGCATGGCACCCCTCATCCCCATCCTGGTATGCATGGCACAGCAATCCCCATCCTGGTATGCATGGCACCCCTCATCCCCGTCCTGGTATGCATGGCACCCCTCATCCCTATCCTGGTATGCATGGCACCCCTCATCCCTGTCCTGGTATGCATGGTACCCCTAATCCCTATCCTGGTATGCATAGCACCCCTCATCCCCATCCTAGTATGCATGGCACAGCAATCCCCATCCTGGTATGCATGGCACCCCTCATCCCTGTCCTGGTATGCATGGCACCCCTCATCCCTGTCCTGGTATGCATAGCACCCCTCATCCTTATCTTGGTATGCATGGCACCCCTCATCCTTATCCTGGTATGTATGGCCCCTCATCCTTATCCTGGTATGTATGGCCCCCTCATCTTTATCCTGTTATGTATGCTCCCATCAGGGTTATCCTGGTATGCATGGCACCCCTCATCCTTACCCTTGTATGTATGGCCCCCTCATCCTGATCCTAGTATGCATGGTCCCCCTAATCCCCACCAGGCTACACATAAAAAAATAAACACTCCTACTCACCTTTCTTCTCTTCTCCAGCGCTGCATCCTGTCTGCCCGCACTGATCTCTCCATGTGGGCCGCGCATGACGTCACTGCCATGCGCGGCTCACATGGAGAGATCAGCTGCCGGAAGTCACTGCTCCCCACGCCAGAACTGTGGGCGCAGGGAGCAATGACTTCATGCTCCTTAATAGCCGGCACGCAGCGTAGCCGCAGCTGCCGGGCTATTGCGTGTGTCCGCTTATTAAAGTGCATGAATATTCACCCCTCTCCACTCCCATGGGCGTGGAGAGAGGTTGAATATTCATGCCCTTTAACGGCGAGCACAGGTAATTCCGGCAACAGCAGGAGCCGCGCTGCGGCTACACTGTGTGCCGCTATTAAGGAGCATGAATATTCACTGCTCCCCACGCCCCATGGGCATAGGGAGCAGTGAATATTCATTTTCTTTAGCAGCGGGGACAATGTAGGCTGCAGCGGGCGGCTGCTGCCTCCTGTGCCCCGCTCCTCCGCCATTACCGCTCCCCCCACACCCCACACAGTGTATATATATCCCCCCCCCCCCAACATTCGGACTATAAGATGCACCCCCCATTTTCCTCCAAAATTTTGGAGGAAAAAAGTGCTTCTTATAGTCCGAAAAATATGGTAACTGTATGTGGGAGATTTACTGTAATCAGTGTGAAAGAAATAAGGAGTTGATGCTCATGGCAGCAAATCAGATTAAGCATCTAATTTTTCAATTTTACAGAGAATCATTTGCAAAAAAAGTAATTGATAGCTTTGGCCACCATGACAGATTTCCTTTGCACTTCTTTTATATAATCTCCCCCTATCTTTCCAGTTGTTTGACATAGTTGAAATAGAGCTTTAATGTAATTGGACGGAGTATTGTTACTATCTTCAGATGTCTCTTCATCTAATTCTGCTGGTTTTGCGGAGCCGATGTTGGTGCATCGTAAATTCCATTGATAATGACAAACCGGTGCTGATTTATCAGACGGTTAGGCGCGTCCACAGTCGTCATCACTGAGAAGAAATCCGCATGGATTCCGGAACAGTGTGTCAGCGCAGCCTGAATGCTCTCAAAAAATTGCAGACTGGCATCTAAACATTTAGATTGTGAGCCCCAATGGGGACAGCGACGATAATGTCTGTAAAGCGCTGTGGAATTAGTGGTGCTATATAAGTGAGTAAAATAAATAAAAAATGTGAACTTATTATTTCACCAGTCTGCAATTGTTTTTAGATCATTCAGGGTGCGCTGACACACTGTTCCGGAATCCATGCTGATTTCTTTTCAGTGATGATGTCTGTGGACATGGCGAACCATCTGATTAAATCAGCACTAGTTTGTAATTATTAATGGAATTTAAGATGCACCAACACACTGTTCCAGAAGCTGTGACAAAGAACGCCAGATCGTTAAAAAGGCGTAGCACTGTCCACCTACCCCCCATACCCTTTCCTCATGGGTGTAATTTTTAACATGGACTAATTAAAAACATCTTTTTCCTTGGAGCTGGATACCACATCTTCTGTGACGTCATTACTGAGGCCGGAGCTCCACTGCTCCTGGATGTACGGCCGCCTTTGTAATTAGTCAATCTCATTTATGTATGATACTGAAATATTAAAAAGTAATTGTTAATTACGTGGACACTTCTCTACACTGAGGGCATGATAGGAAGCTTGAGAGAGTGAAATGGCACTGGTGGTACATTACGGGGGTAAATCCTGATGACAGGTTCCCTTTAAGAACTGTCTATTTGCTGTCTAATCTCTGCCACCCCTGACTTGTGCCAATGTCACCAGATTATAAGTGTCATTCACTTTACCCGTCATTGTGTTAATGTTATGGCATGTAGTTGTCCTCCTTATTCCCAGTACTTTCACTGACGAGGGTCTTCATTGTGAGATCCAGAAAATACATTCAGAAATCTCTTTTGTGTTGAAGAAAAAAGTCACATCTAATCTATCTTTCCTCCTTATAGGAAATCCTTGTGAGAATAACGGTTTATCACTAAATTGTAAAAAAGAAGCTATCACGAAGCACTCTAATGGAGAAAACCTCTTCACCCTTCCTGCACCTCCTGGACTTCACAGCACTTCACCTTCTTATAATCCTCCAAATCATGAGGAATCATCTCCTGAGCAATCTCACATTGTTACAACAACTACAGGTGACACAGTGGATAAAAGATTTCAGTGTGACAAGCAACTTACTAAAAGCTCAGATTCTTTAACACAAAGAAAGCACAAAGGAGAAAAGCCATACTCCTGTTCAGAATGTGGGAAATGTTTTACATGTAAATCAAAATATGTTATATATGAGAGAATTCACACAGGAGAGAAGCCGTTTTCATGTTCAGAATGTGGGAAAGTATTGGCACCCCTGCAATTCTGTCAGATAATACTCAGTTTCTTCCTGAAAATGATTGCAATCACAAATTCTTTGGTATTATTCTTTTCATTTAATTTGTCTTCAATGAAAAAAACAGAAAAAGAATTGTCTTAAAGCCAAATTGGATATAATTCCACACCAAACCTAAAAAAGGGGGTGGACAAAAGTATTGGCACCCTTTGAAAAATCATGAGATGCTTCTCTAATTCGTGTAATTAACAGCACCTGTTACTTACCTGTGGCACCTAACAGGTGTTGGCAATAACTAAATCACACTTGCAGCCAGTTAACATGGATTAAAGTTGACTCAACCTCTGTCCTGTGTCCTTGTGTGTACCACATTGAGCATGGAGAAAGGAAAGAAGACCAAAGAACTGTCTGAGGACTTGAGAAACCAAATTGTGAGGAAGCATGAGCAATCTCAAGGCTACAAGTCCATCTCCAAAGACCTGAATGTTCCTGTGTCTTCCGTGCGCAGTGTCATCAAGAAGTTTAAAGCCCATGGCACTGTGGCTAACCTCCCTAGATGTGGACGGAAAAGAAAATTGACGAGAGATTTCAACGCAAGATTGTGCGGATGGTGGATAAAGAACCTCGACTAACATCCAAACAAGTTCAAGCCGCCCTGCAGTCCGAGGGTACAACAGTATCAACCCGTACTATGCGTCGGCGTCTGAATGAAAAGGGACTGTATGGTAGGATACCCAGGAAGACCCCACTTCTTACCCCAAGACATAAAAAAGCCAGGCTGGAGTTTGCCAAAACTTACCTGAGAAAGCCTAAAACGTTTTGGAAGAATGTTCTCTGGTCAGATGAGACAAAAGTAGAGCTTTTTTGGAAAAAGCATCAACATAGAGTGTACAGGAAAAAAAAGAGGCATTCAAAGAAAAGAACACGGTCCCTACAGTCAAACATGGCGGAGGTTCCCTGATGTTTTGGGGTTGCTTTGCTGCCTCTGGCACTGGACTGCTTGACCGTGTGCATGGCATTATGAAGTCTGAAGACTACCAACAAATTTTGCAGCATAATGTAGGGCCCAGTGTGAGAAAGCTGGGTCTCCCTCAGAGGTCTTGGGTCTTCCAGCAGGACAATGACCCAAAACACACTTCCAAAAGCACTATAAAATGGTTTTAGAGAAAGCACTGGAGACTTCTAAGGTGGCCAGCAATGAGTCCAGACCTGAATCCCATAGAACACCTGTGGAGAGATCTCAAAATGGCAGTTTGGAGAAGGCAACCTTCAAATATCAGGGACCTGGAGCAGTTTGCCAAAGAAGAATGGTCTACAATTCCAGCAGAGCATTGTAAGAAACGCATTGATGGTTACCGGAAGCGGTTGTTCACAGTTATTTTGGCTAAAGGTTGTGCAACCAAGTATTAGGCTGAGGGTGCCAATACTTTTGTCCGGCCCTTTTTTGGAGTTTTGTGTGAAATGATCTAGGATTTGATTTTTGCTTCATTCTCTTTTGTGTTTTTTCCTTGCAAGCAAATTAAATGAAGAGAATAAGACCAAAGAATTTGTGATTGCAATCATTTTCAGGAAGAAACTGAGTATTATCTGACAGAATTGCAGGGGTGCCAATACTTTTGGCCAGCACTGTAAATCACACCTTGTTGCACATGAGAAAATTCATACAGGAGAAAAATCATTTTCCTGTTCAGAATGTGGGAAATGTTTTATATATAAATCAAATCTTGTAAAACATGAGAGAAGTCATACAGGAAAGAAAGTGTAATTATGTTCACTGTGTTTCATAAATTTAATAAACATTGCTCAGCATAAATAAGTACACCCCCTTTGATAAGTAAGATTTTATTTAATATCTCACTGAATAAATTTCTAAAATTTTGCCAGCACTGAGTTTCATAGAACATTTTTTTTGTAATCAAAACATGAAAGTAATAATATAACTCTCATTAGAAAATCTTCAGTTTTACTCAAATTAGTTGGTGCAAAAATGAGTACACCCCACATCAAAAGCTACTACATCTAGAATTTTGTATGGCCTCCATAATTTTAAAGGACGGCACCAAGTTTTCTAGGCCTGGAATGAACAAGTTAGTGACAATACTATATCTATCTTTTTTCTCTTTTTCGATAACGAGCTCTTAGAGCCTGGATGCCGGATGGAGTGATGACAACTTGTCTCTTCAGAATTCCCCATAGGTGTTTGGTTGGGTTCAGATCAGGAGACACTTGGCCACTGAATCACTGTCACCCTGTTCTTCAGAAATGTAACAGTGGCCTTTGATGTGTGTTTTGGATCATTGTCATGTTGAAGTGCAGGTCTACCAAGGGCATGGAGTGATGGCAGCATCTTTTCTTCCACTATAGAGTAACGCTGTTGCCGGCGCCCTCGCATGGTGTCCCCTTCTCCCTCCATGCAAAGACGCTTTCTCACCGCTCCGGCCGTGGGCGTGGTTCCTGGCGCTCTTCTTGTCCTCTGTTCCTGTGAATGCGTTGCAACTCCTGGTGCTGTCTAGTATGCGCTTGTTTCCCTGTTCTTAAGGGGCAGTGCGCGCCTTATGCTAAATGCATTTAGCATAAGTAGTATACCTGCAAGATGGCTCCCAACCAATAGCTGGGAGGCATCTTGTATAAAAGACTCACTCTCCCCTTAGCAAGGTGTACTGCTAGTGGCTTGTGAGGTCCCCTGGTCTTGGGGTGACCAGGGTCCTGAGTCCGTAAACCACTGGTCCCGCTGTGGCCAGAGTCCTGTACCCGAATCCCTGGTCCTAGAGTGGCCCGGGCCTAAAACCTCGTCCCCTGGTCCTGGAGCAGCCAGTGCCTGAACCCTCATCCCCTGGTTCTGGAGTGGCCGGCGCTTGTACCATCGTTCCTTGGTCCTGGAGAGATCAATGCCTGTACCCTCGTCCCCTGATCCTGGAGTGTCCAGTGCCTGAACCCTCATCCCCTGGTTCTGGAGTGGCCAGTGCCTGTACCTGTCACGCTGTCTCAGTGTACTGGAGGTAGGGGGCATAAGCTGACCCTAAGCTGGGGCCCTGACTAATCCCTCAACCTGGAGGTACTGTTAAAGGTACAGAGGTCCAGGCCGCCAGCGTAACCCCTACCTCCTGAGGATCCCTGCACCTAAGTAATCTAGTCCTGAGAAGGACCCCGATCACCACAAAAGGGGACAAGTAATAATATGCCCACACACAGTACTAAGACGAACGAGACAGTACAAGGGTAAAACCAAAACCACCTTGCATACAAAAACTACACAACTGCAACAGAGGGAACACCAACGGGAAAGGAGATAAATGATAAAGCGAGGAAGGGAAAAAACTCTCCAAATACACTTATCTCTGAAACTCCAAAAACCACGATCCGCTCTGTTAGTCTGCATGAAATGCTTTCACCGACACTTCCCTAACAGACCAGCAGGCATTTGAAGGAGTCTCACTACAGCAGCATTGATTGCAGCTGGGCGAGGCTGGACCTCGTCTAGCACAGAGAGAGAGAGAATTAACTCCCTCACTGCCGAAAAACACAAAGCACCAAAAACTCAGCTGTGAGAAGTCAGGCTGTGTAATCGTGACGATCTTCGTGGCGACACACCCGTGACAGTACCCCCCCTTCTACGAGGGGGCCTCCGGACCCTCAGGGCCAGGTTTATCCGGGTGAGTCGTGTGGAAGGCCCGAACTAATCGGTCTGCGTTAATATCCGACGCAGGAACCCACATCCTCTCCTCAGGACCATACCCTTTCCAATGAACCAGGTACTGAAGGGACCGGCGATTAAAGCGTGAATCGATGACCCTCGATACCTGGAACTCCAAGTTACCCTTGACCACCACTGGAGGGGGAGGTAAAGGTGACGGTACCACCGGCGCCACATACCTCTTAAGCAACGATCTGTGGAACACGTTGTGAATTTTAAACGTAGGGGGGAGGTCAAGACGGAATGCCACCGGATTAATTATAGAACTGATCCTGTACGGCCCGATGAAACTGGGACCCAGTTTCCAGGAGGGAACCTTAAGTTTTATATTCCTGGTAGACAACCATACCCGATCGTTCACACTTAGGTCCGGACCAGACACTCTCCTCCTATCAGCCATACGTTTGTATCGGTTCCCCATAGTATTCAGATTCTTCAGCACCCCTCTCCATACTGAAGCGAGTGATGAGGAAAATCGTTCCTCCTCAGGAACCCCCGAAGAGCCCCCCCTACTGAAAGTACAAAACTGGGGGTGAAAACCATATGCCCCAAAAAACGGGGACTTACCAGTGGACTCGCTCCGCCTATTATTAAGAGCAAACTCCGCCAGAGGTAAGAAAGAAGCCCAGTCCTCCTGGTTCTCTGACACAAAACACCGGAGATATGTCTCCAAGCTCTGGTTCATACGTTCCGTCTGACCATTGGTCTGAGGATGAAAAGCCGATGAGAATGACAAATGCATCCCCCGCCGTGCACAAAACGCCTTCCAGAACTTGGACACAAACTGAGACCCCCGATCAGACACCACCTCGGAGGGTACCCCGTGAAGCCTCACAATCTCCCCAATGAACACCTGCGCAAGAGTTTTAGCATTAGGGAGAGCCGGAAGAGCGATAAAATGTGCCATCTTGCTGAACCTGTCCACTACAACGAGTATGACCGTTTTACCCGAAGACGGAGGGAGGTCCGTAATAAAGTCCATAGACAGATGAGTCCAAGGACGCTCCGGGATCTTCAAAGGTAAGAGGGCCCCAGACGGACGGGTATGTGAGGTCTTAGAGCGCGCACAAACCCCACAGGACGCGACAAAAGTTACCACCTGCTTATGTAAGTTAGGCCACCAAAACCGACGCGAGAGGAGATCCACAGTTGCTCTACTCCCCGGGTGTCCTGCAAAAACTGAGTTATGGTGTGCCTCGATCACCTTTTGTCGCAACTGATCTGGAACAAACAGTCTCCCCGGAGGTCCAACAGGGGCGTCCCCCTGAGCCTCCAATACCTCCTCCTCAAGCTCGGAGCATACTGCCGAAACCACCACCCCCTCCTGAAGGATAGGAATCGGGTCGTCAGTATTCCCGGCCCCAGGGAAACTACGAGATAAGGCATCCGCCTTTACATTTTTTGACCCAGGACGATATGTAACGACAAAATTAAACCTGGTAAAAAACAATGACCACCTAGCTTGTCTGGGATTCAGACGTTTTGCGGACTCCAGATATAGCAGGTTCTTGTGATCGGTGATGACGGTGACCGGATGGACTGCCCCCTCCAAAAAATGGCGCCACTCCTCAAAAGCTAACTTAATGGCCAAGAGTTCCCTATTGCCGACATCGTAATTCCTCTCAGCGGACGACAATTTTTTAGAGAAAAAGGTGCACGGATGCCACTTACCAGGGGACGAACCTTGTGACAATACTGCTCCCACCCCTACCTCGGAAGCGTCTACCTCTACAATGAATGGCTGTGACGCATCAGGTTGAATGAGTATGGGTGCCGAGGCAAAACATTTTTTCAAGGAGGAGAATGCTTGACAAGCCTTGTCAGACCACCTAGAAAAATCCGTCCCCTTTTTAGTCATGTCTGTGAGAGGCTTAACCATGGACGAGAAATTACGAATGAACTTCCGGTAATAATTAGCAAACCCCAGGAAACGTTGTAGTGCCTTAAGATTCTCTGGCCGATCCCACTCAAGAACTGCCCGCACTTTCCCAGGGTCCATACGAAAACCGGACGCTGAAACCAGGAAGCCTAAAAACTGGAGTTCCTGTACGGCGAACACACACTTTTCCCATTTGGCATACAGTTTATTATCCCGCAAGATCTGTAACACCTGCCTAACGTGCTCCTGATGAGACACCAGATCCGGCGAGTAAATTAAGATATCATCCAGATATATGACAACAAACTGTCCCACCAGGCGGCGAAAAATGTCATTAACAAAGTGTTGGAACACCGCCGGGGCATTAGTCAGACCGAATGGCATGACAAGGTTCTCATAATGCCCCTCCGGAGTGTTAAACGCCGTCTTCCACTCATCCCCCTCCTTCATTCTAATCAGATTGTACGCCCCCCTGAGATCCAACTTAGAGAACCATTTGGCGCCCACGATCTGATTAAAGAGATCGGGAATAAGTGGGAGCGGATACGGATCTCGGACCGTAATCCGATTAAGTTCACGGAAATCCAGGCAAGGGCGTAGGCCTCCATCTTTCTTCTTAACAAAGAAGAACCCCGCAGCCACCGGTGAAGATGAAGGTCTAATATGCCCCTTAGCCAGACTTTCTGAAATATAATCCTTCATGGCCTGCCTCTCAGGACCAGAAAGGTTATACAACCTAGCTTTAGGTAACTTGGCCTCAGGGAGCAGTTTTACAGAACAGTCATACTCGCGATGAGGAGGTAGTTCCTGACACCCTTTCTCCGAGAATACATCCTCAAAGTCTGCCAGAAATGGAGGTAAGACCCAAGGAGTAACCGCACCGATGACCGTGTTCATGCAGTTTTTATTACAGAATTTACTCCATTGGCTTATTTCTCTGGTTTGCCAATTAATAACCGGGTTATGCTTAGTTAACCAAGGAAGGCCCAACACTATAGGAGTGGGAAGACCCTCCAACACGTAGCAAGACAACAGTTCTTTATGTATCGCCCCCACTTGAAGTTTTACGTCATGCACAGCTTGCAAAAAACTTCCCTGACCGAGAGGCCTGGCATCGATCGAGAATATGGGGATGGGTTTAGCCAACTCACTCAATCGCATACCTTGAACCCGGGCAAACCGAGCATCAACCAGATTAGCCCCGGCCCCACTATCCAGAAGAACAGATATCCTCTCAGTTCTCGTACCCACCACCACCTCCGCCGGTACGAGAAACTGAGACGAACCTAGGGACGAAATACCTACTCCCAGATTGCCGTCCACCACACAACCTGGGATCAACAGTTTTCCGACGACTCTTCACTCTGCAAGGGACGGGATGGACACCCCCCAATAAAATGTCCCTTTCTCCCGCAGAAGAAACACCTTCCTATCTTATGGCGCACCACCGGTCCCCTCCCCCGAAATGATGTCCCTCCTAATTGCATAGGCTCCTCTGGACTGACCAGGGGAACCACCATATGAGGGGACCTTGTAGGAGGTGGAGTCATCACAGGGGGTAGAGTTATCCCGTACCTCTCCCGAAGCCGTCTGTCAACGCGAATAGCAAGGGCCATAGCGGCTTCCAGTGACGCGAGAGAGTCATACTGTGCCAACACATCCTGTAATTTGTCGGATAAACCTTGACAAAACTGGCTCCTAAGAGCCGGGTCATTCCACTGGGTGTCCGTGGCCCACCTACGGAACTCCGAACAGAATTCCTCCGCCGGACGATCTCCCTGCTGGATCCTACGTAACTTAGACTCAGCAAGGGAGATCCGATCTGGGTCATCATATACGAGTCCCAGAGCAGCGAAAAACCTTTCCACTGACTGGAGAGCCGGGGAGCCCGGGGAAAGAGAGAACGCCCAAGATTGTGGGTCCCCTTGTAGGAGCGAGATGACAATTCCCACCCTTTGTTCTTCACTCCCCGATGACCGAGGCCGCAGCCGAAAGTACAACTTGCATGCCTCCCGGAAAACAAAAAACTTGTCCCGCCCCCCAGTGAACCTGTCAGGGAGAGCTACTTTAGGTTCTGGTCCGGCTTGCTCCCGACGATACAAAACCTTGGACCTAACGTCCGCCAGCTCCATGGACAAACTCTGCAACTGCCGAGCTAGACCGGCTACTGGATCCATGGTAGCTGGAGAAAATCTAAGTGGTCGGTGAAAATGTCACGCTGTCTCAGTGTACTGGAGGTAGGGGGCCTAAGCTGACCCTAAGCTGGGGCCCTGACTAATCCCTCAACCTGGAGGTACTGTTAAAGGTACAGAGGTCCAGGCCGCCAGCGTAACCCCTACCTCCTGAGGATCCCTGCACCTAAGTAATCTAGTCCTGAGAAGGACCCTGATCACCACAAAAGGGGACAAGTAATAATATGCCCACACACAGTACTAAGACGAACGAGACAGTACAAGGGTAAAACCAAAACCACCTTGCATACAAAAACTACACAACTGCAACAGAGGGAACACCAACGGGAAAGGAGATAAATGATAAAGCGAGGAAGGGAAAAAACTCTCCAAATACACTTATCTCTGAAACTCCAAAAACCACGATCCGCTCTGTTAGTCTGCATGAAATGCTTTCACCGACACTTCCCTAACAGACCAGCAGGCATTTGAAGGAGTCTCACTACAGCAGCATTGATTGCAGCTGGGCGAGGCTGGACCTCGTCTAGCACAGAGAGAGAGAGAATTAACTCCCTCACTGCCGAAAAACACAAAGCACCAAAAACTCAGCTGCGAGAAGTCAGGCTGTGTGGCGACACACCCGTGACAGTACCATTGTCCTCTGGTTCTGGAGAGGCCAGTTCCGGTACCATCATCCCCTGGTCCTGGAGAGGCCAGTGTCTGTACCCTTGTCCCCTGGTCCTGTAGCGGCCAGTGCCTGAACCCTTATCGCCTGGTTCCAAAGTGGCCAGTGGCTGTACCCTCGTCCCTTGGTCACGGAGCAGCCAGTGCCTGAACCCTTGTCAAATGGTCCTGGTTCTGCCAGAGCCCTGAACATTGTCCCCTGGTCCTAGTGTGGCCATTCCTGTTCCTGAAATCCCCTGGTCACAGTGCGTCCAGTGTCTGAACATTCCCCTAAGTCTCCGTGTCAGTGATCCTGGACTGTATCTACTAAGTCTGAATGGAGCCGTAATCAGTGTCAGCTAACCTGACCCCTGGGGTCAGCAGCTACTGCCAGACACCACCCTGGAGTTGTACTTTACAGCTACCTGCCGCACAAGCCTGACCTCACCACTAGAGGCTCCAGTGAACACCAAAGTAGCTGCTTAGTTACGCCCCTCCAGGGTCGGGCCGGTGGGTCCAGAAATCCACTTGCGCCACAAATGGGCGTAACAAAGCAGAACATCTGTGAATAAATGATGTCATCAATGACCTGTAGCTCCCCGACACCAGCAGCGCTCATGCAGCCCCACATGAGGACACGGCCACCACCAGGTCTCTCTGTAGACACCATGCATTCTCATTGTATTTCTCACCTTTGAGACAGTTTTGAAGCCATCAGTTCCAAACACATTTATCTTGGTCTCATCACTCCAGAGTATAAAGTCCCAGGAGTCTTCATATGTTTCCGCATGTGTCCTGGCAGATTGTAGGGCGGCTTTTTTGTGCATGGGATTTAGGAGAGGCTTTCTATGTGGACAACACCCATGTCTGCCATTCCTCTATAGAAAAAATATGTCTGCTTTCAGCTCATCTCTCAATGCTTGGTGAGATCCTTGGGAAGAGCTCGGAGGGAAAATCACAGTTGGGAAGGAATGGACGGGATTTATTAAGTTACTGATAATCCAGCACCTGTTTTCCAGTGTGAATAAAAGCAAAAACTTGTATGAAAAAATACAAATTAAAATCGTAGAAACATTAAAAAGCAATGTGCACACTGTGCGTTTTTGATGTGTTTTCGCTGCGTTTTTTCCGCTCGGAAATGCAACAAAAACGCTAGGTAATCCGTGTGCCAGCTAATGCAATGGCAATCCTGAAGTGCTGTGCACATGATCAGGAATTATCTTGACCGGATTGTCATTGCGTTTAAATCTGCAGCATGTCAATTCTTTGTGCGTTTCTGCAGCGTTTTTCACCCATAGACTTGAATTGAGTCAATCAAATCTGCAGCAAAAATTCAGGTATAAATATATTTGCGGATTTGCTGCATATTTGACTGACTCAATTCAAGTCAATGAGTCAAAAACGCTGCAAAACCGCACCAAGAATGGACCACGTAAGACCACTCCTCCCATCATCCGAAGGCCTATCCCGCTGATAACAGTGGGAGCAGGCGCAGCTGAGGGGAGACCGGGACTGTGCGTGGGGAGCAGCGACCATTCACTCTCCTTAATAGCGCACACACTGTACCCGCAGCACGGCTCCTGCTGCCGCTTTGTGGTCTGTGTGCCGCTATTAAAGACCATGAATATTCACTACAACCCATGGGAATTTTTTTACTGTGCATACAGCTGAATTTCACCCACCAAAAAAATGACAAAGTGGGCTACTATAGCTTGCACTGTCACATTAGCAAATGAAAAAAAAACGTTTTGTTGTGCTCTGCTGAGTCTGCATATAGCTGAATTTCAACCCCACAAAATCAAAAGGTGGCCTGCAATGGCTTGCTAGCTTTATCGCATTAGCAAGTGAAAAAATAGATTGAAGGGATACTGGTGCATAGAGCACAATACAAGCCGTGCACAACGCTGTTCTGTGGCACGGGCCCTGCTGTTTCTGTCTGAATCTCAGTAACTGCACAATAAAAATAAAAATGTGCTGCAAGGTCGATTTCACAGGTACACAGCAGAGGACTTATCCACACTATCTGACTTCCAAACAAGCGCCCATCTATCTAGCTAATATCTCTCATTAGGAGCAGCGTCTATCACCGGCAGTGTGACACGCATAAAATGGCGCTGAGGGAACATGACCGCTCTTTATATAGAGAGGACATCTGATTTCAGCAGCCAATGGCAGAAGCCCTTGTGTCTACACAGTGTGGATGCTTCCTGCGCTCTGATTGGCTAGCCGCGCTTTCCTCACTTAAAGTTACAGGAAAAAAAATTACAAGCGCGCCGCTAATCTGACCGGTTCTGAGCTCTCCCCAGCCCCTCCACTCATCTAACACGTCCCCCTGCTCATCATACACAGGCACTATGCTAGCCAAACTGTTAAAAACGCTGTAGCTGCCCCGCAATTGTGGCGCCCCTGAGGGTTCGGCCGCCACAGGAATGCTGCACTTCTTTAATGGAGTGTGGTGTTCCTCCTCTGAGGTAAGTCCTGTGTGATGGTAGTTACCTGCTTTTTGCATCCAACACCACACATTTCCACCAGAGGGAGCTAGTATGCACTAGTGCTGCGCCCCTGGTTACAGGGAGACTGGGGAACACAAAGTAGTAGGAACCAGTTAGTGGGTGTGGGTGGAGGAACAGTTAATTAGTTACACTTCTAATTTCTGATATATTAGAATGCCTTCTTGAATCTTGGGTCCTTCGTCCTTCAGCCCTGTGTGGGTTTAAAGCTGGTCCTGGTCCTGTGTGGACCTGTCCAGCCCTGCAGACCTGTGTGGTCTCAAGCAGACTTGTTGTCAAGTGGTCGTACTGTGCTGTCATGAACTGTGTGAAAAGTGACTTCCCTCCGGGAGAGCAGATCCTGTGTGGGCCTGCACCGGCATGGGACACAGCCCTCGTACCCCAATCCATGGGACGAGAGGTAGGTTGCAGACAAGGAATGTCTCAACCCGACCAAGGACCAGGATCAAGAAGGCCCAGGAGCTTTAGAGTGTGGCTCCCTAGCAAATGGGTCCCGGGGAGGATGCAGACGGAGCGGAGTTCGCCACCTGTCATCTCCTACCTGATCTATTCAGAGGGATTCCGGCTGCAAGAGGGGTACCGGCCCCCGACACCCGACCTCGTACTCTATGTCGAGGACGGGAAAGCCCGGTTAGGCCCTGAGGATCCCGGCGGGCCTCGGCTGGAGAGGAATTGCCACCCGAGCCCTAGATCTGAGAGAAGCTCAGAGGGAGACCTGGCCTATCCACACACGCACAGACGGGAGAGGGTAAAGTCTTTAGTGCAGGAACACTCTACAGTAGGGACGCTGCCAAACACTGGACTTCCTCGGAGGTAGTCGAACCCTCATCCCTGGTGGCCGCAGGACTCCGCGAGGAGCAGGGAGAAGCCTTGCGCTGCTTATAAGAACTGTGAGTAAAGCCTTGGAAATTCATCCCTTTGGCCTCCGGACTGTTCATTATGCGCCATACAACGCGACACGGTGCCCGCGTCCCTACTCCCGCACTATTACCCTCCTTCATCCCGGCCCTGCCTGCCCTGAGGCCCTGCTCCGCCTGTGGGGAGCGGTGAGAACTTTAGCCGCCATGACATCGGGCCTCAGCGGACTGCTAGCGGCGCATCACCAGACACCACAGGTGGCGTAGTCGACAATTACCACTCCACCCGGAATAGCCCTAACATCATTTTTAATGTGACGGCCCTGGGCACGGAACGGGTCAAGGCCACGACTGCATCCCCCTTCAACATCTGACCCAGCTTCGAGTACCCCATCATCCCAGGGCAGGGCTTGAGAGGCGTCACATCACTGGCGTAGTCGGCAGGATATCGTGCCCGCAGCAACGGAGAAAAGTGCCCATTGCTATCGGGTACTGTGTGCCTTACACCTTGGACTGTTGTTTTACACTTAAAATGGTTCCCGCCCAAGAAGAACAGGCGCCATCACGCAGTGAAAAGACTGTCTTTGTATACCTCCCATCGTGGGCTGGGCTCCCGCTTGGCGCCAAAAATGTGACTGCCCCTTCCAACAGAGACTGTCCGCGGGGTAATGCCCGTCAAACTGGATGGGCTGAACGAAGGCGGGCCTGTCAACATGCCGCCCAGGAACCGCCCTGAAAGAGAAGGAAGGAGCAAAGCAGCAAGGTGCGGCCATTGCAGTTGGAGTTTGGCGCTGAATGGAGGTCATGGATGACCCCACGGAAGCATGCCATGAGACTGTTGCACCCAGTCCAGGCCCTTCACCCGGAGGAGAGTCTAGAGGCAGTGCATTGACACCGGAGGACTTCGCGTTCTTACACCAGGAGGCTCCAGAGCTTGCAAGGAGACAGGAAGAGGCCCAGGAGGCGGCGACGGCTGCGTGGAAGGCAGAGATGCTGCAGCGGATCCGAGACGGCCGCCGAGGAGAAGAGGCTCCTGAAGCAGTCGGCCCGGAGGTCGAGGTGGAAACCGACCTGACGGCAGGTGAGGAAGCAACCCCTGCCCCGGCTGCGGAGCCCTCGGAGCTGATTCTAGACCTGATGACGGAGTACATCCATCCCCGAGCCGTCACCTGGGAGCAGGCATTGGCTCCTGAGCTGCAAGCGGCAGCTGTCGGCGGGGATTTGCACTGCCCCCAAAGTGTTCCAAAGGAGGTGCCTGGAGTAGCGGAGACCACCGACGCCAACCCGGACTGGTCCGCGATTATGGAGGACTTGCCGCAGCCCGTGCTCACACCGCTACCTGCACCGGCAGTGACCTGGCCCGAGGCCGAAGAGTGGGCCTGGGAAAACCAGGGGGGTGACTTGATGGGTTTCCCCTGGGAGACCACCGCGGAAGCGCAGAGGAGGAGCCGCTGGTGTAGTGAGCAGGTTTCCCAACTAGCCAGGGAGCAACGTCAGCGGGAGCAACGCTGCGAGCGCCTGGAGGTCCGGACCAAGGCTTCCAAGGATCGGGCGCGACAGGAGGAGGCTATCCATCCCGGTCCCCGGTATGAAGGCAAGGTCGTGAGATTCCACCATGAGGCGGGGTGGGGGTTTATTCAGTGTCCCCTCTTCCGTGAAGATGTGTTCTTCAGCCGGCGGGACGTCGAGCCACGCCTTAAAAAGGGACACCCCGGTCGGAACCTCGCCCCGGGTGAAATAGTAACTTTCGCTCGCCACCAGGGGGAGCGTGGGTGGTACGCCCTGGACGTACACAAAGTGTCCGGGAGCGAGGCCACCACCTCCTCAGCCTCGGGTGATCGGCTGCCCTGTCGGGAGGAATGAGCCTTTCCCTCCACGTGAGCCCCAAGTCTAAGGTAGCCCCGGCTGCTGCTGTTACTGTTTAAAGTTTTACTGTGTGCTGCTATATTTCTATTGCTGTGTGATCTTTACTTTATAGAGACTTTGGTCCCTGCGGACTATGGCAGGCGGCGGACTTCCATGTATATAGTTATGCACCTATTTAGGTGCTCCCTATTGGTTTTATATAAAACCGTGCCTTTTATTACCTCAAGACCTCAGAAGCAAAACCTGTCTGGGTGGCACGTGTGGGGGTCCAAATCCGGATCTTCATGCCCTGCAACCACCCCAGGGCCCACGTAGAGGTCCCTCTTGCTACTGAACTGCCGCGTTACATCACTGGCGTATTTCAAAAACTAAAGAAAAGGATGCACAGCCCCTATCACAAATTTAGGGTGCGTCATGATGTACCCAAACATTTAAACCAAAACCAAGAGAAACAGGAAGGTACATATGTAGAAATGCGCACACCTCAATACATATTAAGTAAAAAAATATATAAGCTTTATTATACACTTTTAAAAACACTAAAAGACAACACACATGATTAACAACACCCAAATACCACAATGCATGATTGGCAGTATACAGAATATAGATATAATAAATAATTTAAATTCATATAATAATCACATATCACAGTACTCCAATATTACTCAATATACACTGTAAGCCCTCATTATATATCAGCCCAAACCGTGGACAAACCTTGCATATAGCAATTGCAACTGCATGAATCTGTGTCCCTCAAGCATAGTCCAAATAAACAGTACCACAGTCAAATCAAATGCATATAAGTAATTATATCACTGCCCAATAACCAGATGAGGGTTGATTGGTAAAACCAATCATTGCATATACATAGCCATATCACCACTTATGGATCATGTGTGGATCGATTGATAAGCCCCGCGCGTATCGCTGTGTAACACAGCTTCATCAGGGAGGTTATCACTGGCGTATTTGTCACTTTAAATTAGTCCGCTGCCTAAATCAGGAAGTCTCATGCTTTAATTTATATTTTTGCACTTTTATATCTCTGTATCTTTTTATAATTTTATACCTTTGCACTTTTATACTTTTATATTGTTATGCAACGTTATAAGAAATGTGCCTCCCATAAAGGGATGATAGTTTTACTTGTTATATAAAAAGAATTTTGCTGGGTGATATTCCTTTGCAGCCCGTGGACGTGCTGTGTTTTACCAGGGGGGAATGTGGCGCCCTTGAGGGTTCAGCCGCCACAGGAATGCTGCACTTCTTTAATGGAGTGTGGTGTTCCTCCTCTGAGGTAAGTCCTGTGTGATGGTAGTTACCTGCTTTTTGCATCCAACACCACACATTTCCACCAGAGGGAGCTAGTGCTGCTCCCCTGGTTACAGGGAGACTGGGGAACACAAAGTAGTAGGAACCAGTTAGTGGGTGTGGGTGGAGGAACAGTTAATTAGTTACACTTCTAATTTCTGATATATTAGAATGTCTTCTTGAATCTTGGGTCCTTCGTCCTTCAGCCCTGTGTGGGTTCAAAGCTGGTCCTGTGTGGACCTATCCAGCCCTGCAGACCTGTGTGGTCTCAAGCAGACTTGCTGTCAAGTGGTCGTACTGTGCTGTCATGAACTGTGTGAAAAGTGACTTCCCTCCGGGAGAGCAGATCCTGTGTGGGCCTGCACCGGCATGGGACACAGCCCTCGTACCCCAATCCATGGGACGAGAGGTAGGTTGCAGACAAGGAATGTCTCAAGCCGACCAAGGACCAGGATCAAGAAGGCCCGGGAGCTTTAGAGTGTGGCTCCCTAGCAAATGGGTCCCGGGGAGGATGCAGACGGAGCGGAGTTTGCCACCTGTCATCTCCTACCTGATCTATTCAGAGGGATTCCGGCTGCAAGAGGGGTACCGGCCCCCGACCTCGTACTCTATGTCCAGGACGGGAAAGCCCGGTTAGGCCCTGAGGATCCCGGCGGGCCTCGGCTGGAGAGGAATTGCCACCCGAGCCCTAGATCTGAGAGGAGCTCAGAGGGAGACCTGGCCTATCCACACACGCACAGACGGGAGAGGGTAAAGTCTTTAGTGCAGGAACACTCTACAGTAGGGACGCTGCCAAACACTGGACTTCCTCGGAGGTAGTCGAACCCTCATCCCTGGTGGCCGCAGGACTCCGCGAGGAGCAGGGAGAAGTCTTGCGCTGCTTATAAGAACTGTGAATAAAGCCTTGGAAATTCATCCCTTTGGCCTCCGGACTGTTCATTACGCGCCATACCACGCGACACGGTGCCCGCGTCCCTACTCCCGCACTATTACCCTCCTTCATCCCGGCCCTGCCTGCCCTGAGGCCCCGCTCCGCCTGTGGGGAGTGGTGAGAACTTTAGCCGCCATGACATCGGGCCTCAGCGGACTGCTAGCGGCGCATCACCAGACACCACAGGTGGCATACTCGACAATTACCACTCCACCCGGAATAGCCCTAACATCATTTTTAATGTGACGGCCCTGGGCACGGAACGGGTCAAGGCCACGACTGCATCCCCCTTCAACATCTGACCCGGCTTCGAGTACCCCATCATCCCAGGGCAGGGCTTGAGAGGCGTCACACAATCACGTGCCCTAACTTATTCGCCGAACGTTGCCGAATTTCCCGAATTTAAGTAAAAATGCTAGCCTTTCCGATCACGAATCCGAATGTGCCACATTTGTGCCAAATTTAACTTTTGAGATCGGATTTCGAACATATTCAGTCATCACTACCCACTTATCCAGAACAGAAATTGAACCCCCTTTAACTGTAGCTCTAATTACTTTATTAGGTTTGAGCTCAGAGCCGTATTTGGCATTCATGCTGCCCTAGGCGCTTTAAGTGGTCAGGCCCCCTACTGGTAAGTCAGACTAAAAGTGCCCATACCCTCTAGGTCCCCTCCACCGGATACACTTAAACACGTACACCCATTATAATCTATGGGGCTGAGCACATGTCCGTGTATTCACACGGACCGGACGTCCGTGTGACCCACCCGTGGACATGTCTGTTTTTTTCCGGCAGAACAGACGGCAATACGTCCTGCACACAGATGACAAAGTGTGACATCCATGTGCCGTCCGTGTGACACATACCAGAATAGAATGCAGAATAGAAATGACAAATGTTTAGGTGTTAGATGGCAAAGATCGAGATAGATGAAAAATATCAGTGAGATATATAATTAGTGCCGTGTGTGTAGTTTACTGTACTTGTATTTAGCTAAAAAATAAATGAAAAAAGCAACGTGGGGTCCCCCTTATTTTTGATAACCAGCCTAGGTAAAGCAGACAGCTGCTGGCTGATATTATCAGGCTGGGAAGGTCCTCAGTTGTTGAGCCTTTTCGAGCCTAAAAATACCAGCCCGCAGCCACCCCAGAATTTGTGCATCTAATGTGATTAATAAGGACTTCCTTACACTATAGTTCACCAATTTATTGAACAAAAAAAAATCCCTTGCAGGTCCGCAGGAATCCATCGAATCCGATATAGTCCAGAAATGGAAACCTGAAAAACATAAAACTAGAGAAATAAAAACAAGAAACAGTCCCTCGTTCACCAATTTATTACCAAACATTTTCCCACAGAGCTCGGATGTCGTCCATGCTCCCTGAAACTGGCTCTGGCGTCTGTGAATAGACGTAAAGTGACCGCTATCCACAGGCGCCAGGTACAGACCACAACTCTCATCAGAGCAGGTGGGTCTCGCTGAGCACAGTGTGAGCCAGCAACTCTTTAAGGTGCATCTACACTGGCCAATAATCGGCCGATCTAAACAGCCTGACAGTCACCCGATGTACAAGCAAAAAACGTAGTTACTTACCGGTAACGGGATTTCTGAGAGCCCATGAAGGCACCACGGAGAGTGGGGATCTGCCCTTCAAGGACAGGAAACCTACAGATAAAAGGGCGGTACCTCTCTCCCGCATCATTGTTTACAGATCATGAGAGGACCACCAGGTTAGTAACACGAAATTTTACAATTTAAGACCTCGTCAGACACACCACATGGCTACAACAAGTAACCACTAAGTGTGCGCACCCACACGTGAAGAGAGGGAATGTACGGGTGCCATCATGGGCTCTGAGAAATCCCGTTACCGGTAAGTAACTGCGTCTTTCTCCTTCCCCCATGACGGCACCACGGAGAGAATTACAGAGAAGTGACTCATTAGGGGGGGGGGGGGGGGGGGGGGACCACAGCTTCCAGAACCCTTCTCCAGAAAGTAAGATCCGAAGAAGAGGTTAAGTCAAGCCGGTAGTGATTAAAGAAGGTAGAGGGGGAAAACCAGGTTGCTGCTCTACTTATCTGCTCTATCGTAGCACCGGCCTTCTCCGCCCAGGAGGCTGCCACCGCTCTCGTTGAGTGGGCCTTCAGTTTCTCCGGGCCAGCTTCTCCCCGTGAGGAGTAAGATAGTGTGATGGCCTCCCTTATCCATCAGGCCAGCGTGCCCTTAGAAGCTTTCTTCCCCTTACGAGGGCCCTGAAAGCAAAAAAAGAGAGAACTATTCTGCCTACACTCGTGTCACCTCTAGATATTGGATTAGGCATCTTCTGACGTCTAGTGTATGCAAGACCTTCTCTTTCGTGTTCCTAGGGTTAGGGCAGAAAGAAGGAAGGGTGATTTCCTGGGACCTGTGAAATCTTGACGCCACTTTTGGTAGATAGGCAGGGTCGGTTTTCAGAATAACCCTATCCTCCAAGATTTGTGTGAAGGGGGAGCCTGCCGATAAAGCCTGAATATCACTAACCCTACGTGCGGATGTGAGAGCTACCAAGAGTGCTGTCTTTAGGGACAGAATTTTTAGGGATGCTTCCGACGGGTTCAAAGGGGGCCTCCATTAAAGCTGAAAGGACCAAGTTTAAATCCCAGGGTGTAGTATTTCGGGATGGGATGGGATCTAGCTGATGCCTTAATAAACCTAGATACCCATCTATCCCTAGCCAGGTCAAAATTATAGAGCGCTCCCAGGGCCGCAACTTGAACTTTTAAGGTACTTGTGGCCAGACCCTGCTCCAACCCCCTCTGTAAAAATTCCAGGATGGCTGTGAATGGAACCTCCCTACCCAACCTGGAACCTGAAACTGAAAGGAATTTCTTCCAGATTTTCCCCGTACAGCTTGGTGGTGACTAGTTTTCTACTTTGAAGTAGTGTGGTGATAAGATTTGGGGAGAAACCTTTGTCTTTCAGAAGAGCCCTCTCAAATTCCAGGCTGTCAAGTATAAGCTTGACGCCCGAGGATGGAGGACTGGACCCTGAGAAAGAAGGTCCGGGAGCTCCCGAAGAACCCATGGGTCGGAGATTGATAACCTCCTCTTCCATGAAAACCATGCCCTCTTTGGCCAAAAGGGGGCTATCAAGATTACCCTCGCTTCCTCTTCTCTGATTTTCCTCAGAACAGCTGGAATCAGAGCGGTCGGAGGAAAAGCGTAAGCTAGAGGGTAATTCCATGGGATCATGAAGGCATCCATGGCTACGGGGTTCCCTTTGGGATCTAGGGCGTAAAAAGAGCGTGTGTTTTTGTTCTGATTGTTGGCGAACAGATCTATGGAGGGCCGGCCCCACCTTTGTACAATCTGCCGAAAAACAGCTTGACTTAATTCCCACTCGCCCTGCTTCAGCTGTGTCCAACTCAAAGTCTGCGGTGCGATTTTCTATCCCTTTTATGTGTAGAGCGGATAGGGATTGTAAGTTCCCCTCGGCTAAGTGAAAGATGACCTCTGTCGTCTGCATTAGGGAATGGGACCGTGCACCCCCCTGGTGGTTCAGGTATGCCACTACTACTTGGTTGTCTGAAAAGACCCTCACGTGATGACCCTGTAGCGTATGCATGAATTCCCGGAGTGCCTGCTCTACTGCTAGGAGCTCCTTCATGTTTGAGGACATTAGTTTTAGGCATTCTGTCCAGACCCCCTGAGCTACCAGATTGTTGAGGTGAGCCCCCCAGCCTTGCATCTGTGGTCAAGATTTGCGGTGTTGGGATTGTCCAAGGAATCCCCCAGGCTAGATTGTCTATGTTCCCCCACCACTCTAGGGGAAGTATGTTTTTTGCAGATAGCGTTAAAAGCCCTTCTAAACGCCCTTTTAGGGCTTTTTCTGCCTCTAGGATTTCCCACTGAAGGGCTCTGGTATGTATTTATGCCCATTGGACGGCCGGAAAGCATGCTGTCAGGGAACCTAGTAGGGACATGGCTTTCCAAAGGGACATAGACGGGTGGGACTTTGCCCGAGATATCTGGCTTAGGATTTATTGAATTTTCCCTGAGGGGAGACGACACTCCTGACCTTTTGAATCCAGCACGATGCCTAGATATTCCTGTATTTGGCATGGTTCTGTTTTGGAACTTTCCAGATTCAAAAGCCATCCTAAGCGAGTCAAGGAATCCATGACCTTTTTCAGATGGGATTTGCAGTCTAGGAAGGAGCTGCCTATTATCAGGAAATCGTCTAGGTATGGGACGAGCAGGGTGTTCTGTTCCCTTAGATGAGCCATCACCTCTGTAACAACTTTGGTGAAGATCCTTGGGGCTATGGCGATGCCGAATGGGAGGGCTGTATATTGGTAGTGTTCGACCACTCCACCCATAGGAACTGCTACCCTGACGAACTTCCGGTAGTCTTAGTGTATCGGGACGTGATAATAAGCGTCCTTTAAGTCCAGGACGGCCATGAAACAACCGGGAAACAGCATTCTTACTGAAGATTTTATTGTTTCCATTTTGAAGGCTTCCACCTTCAACAGTTTGTTCAGTTTTTTTAGATTCACAATCGTCCTATATGTCCCATCTGTTTTTTTTTCTCAGGAATAATGGAGAATAGAAGCCCATGCCACCCCCCCCCCCCCCTGAAGGACTGCCTTCCTTACCAGTCCCTGGATTTCCTGCTCCAAGGCCAGTTGCTCCTCATTTGAAGACCTTTCGGGGGTTATAACAAAGTTTTGCTGAGGGAATTTGAGGAACTGCAGTTTCAGGCCCGATTGTATTATGCTCAGAATCCATGAGCTGTTGGATATTAGCTCCCAGGCCGGGAGAAAACTTGATAGCCTTCCTCCCACCCGGGGCAAATCTTCATTGGGGGGCCTTTCTGTTATCACTGGAGGGCTTGTTAAATAGGAATCCCTTGGTCTTCCTTCTCCTGTCTTCCCATCTATCCTGTTCTTTTCGGAGTAGAAGGTTTATACGTAGGAAGCCCCCTAAAGGTTTCCTGTAAGTAGTGTTAGACAGGATAGGAAACCGCTTCTTATTGTCCCCTGCCTTATATCTAAGATATCATGAAGGGCGGACCCAAATAGAAACTCGCCCTCACAGGGGATGGAGCACAACCTAGACTTAGTCTACAGATCCCCAGGCCAACATTTGAGCCAGAGGGCTCGTCTAGCCGCGTTAGCAAGCCCTGCTGCTCTAGCACCTAACCTGACGGAGTCCGCCGAGGCGTCAGCCAGGAAGGCCGCTGCCCATTTCATTATCGGGATAGATTCAAGAATTGTGTCTCTCGATGTTTTTTGCCTCAGTTGTGATTCAAGCTGATCCAGCTAGACCATTAGTGACCTGGCCATACACGTGGCAGCTACCGCAGGTTTTAACCCCCCTCCAGCGGCTTCCCAGGAACCCTTTAGGAAGGTGTCTGCCTTTTTATCCATGGGGTCTTTTAAGACGCCCATGTCCTCAAATGGAAGGGAGTATTTCTTTGAGGCCTTGGATATGGCGACATCTAGTTTTGGTGCTTTGTCCCAAAAGGAACATACTGGGTCCTCAAACGGGTACTTTCATTTGGGGGAAAGGAAGCCCTTCCTCTCCGGTCTTTTCCACTCTTTCTTAATCAGCGAGTGAACATGTTCGTTGAGTGGGAAAGATCTCCTCTTTTTTTGTTCTAGACTGCCGAACATCACGTCTTGTATGGATTTTTTAGGCCGGGTATCTGTTAATCCCATGGTAGATCTGACAGCCTTGAGGAGGCTGTTTCCTCGATAGGGAAACAACTCCGTCCTCCTCTATCTGAAGATGAGGAAGAGGAGGAAGAGATGGAAGTGTTTGAATCTCCGCCATCCTCAGAACTGCTAGACCTGGACTTGGGGGATATGTTTTTAGTTTTCCTTAACCTTTTGCTCCCCTGAAAAGATTTAATGGTGTTTTCGACATGCGATTTAATCAGGTCTCTAAGTTCAGAGGCAAATCTCAGGGTTCCCTCGCATATAGCCTGCTCAATGCAGGAGCTGCAGAGTCTCTTATCCCAAGTAGTGGGCAAGGTTTCAGTGCATAGTGCACAAGTCCTATTTTTTGTTTTCCCTGTGCTCTTTTTTCCCTATAGGAGACAAAAAGAGAGAGAGAGCAAGGGCCCCTAGTTACAAAGTGGACTTTCACGAAGCTCACTTACCAACCAGACGGAAGAGCGGGTACCGATTCAGGAGGTGGAGCCATCTTTGCAGACGGAGTCCTCCTGGAAGATGCTGAGGTGGAGTCCTAGCTGCGCTGCGACGATCTGCCAGAGCGCCCGCTTCCACTGTTCCGGTAATGGTGTCCCGTCTCTTCTTTCGTTGGGTTGGCGGTGGTGGTGGCGACTGAGGAGGTAGCTCTTGCTCCTCAGGTAGCTCCTGGTCACTCATTATTATATATGTATAAATATATACTTTTTTTTTTTTTTCTCTACACAGCGTGCCAGAGCTCTGATGAGCAACTACTGGCGTCCTTCGCTGTCTTTTTAAGGCACTGGGAGTCCCTCCCATAGTGCCTGTGGTGACCCGACGCCCCCTGCACCTGCAGGAGGACGCCCGCGCCTGCGCAGACTGGCTACCCAGTCATGCATTGCGGCGTTGCGTCATTCAGGGGCGCCCGGGGCACGTGCAGGAGGCAGGGACACCCGCACCTGTGCAGACTGGCTATCCAGTCATGCATTGCGGCGCCGCGTCATCCAAGGGCGCCCCGCGCGCACACCCAGAAGTTGAAATGCATGCCGCCGCGCCGCACTCTCACCTCCGCAACCAGGGTCGTCCAGCACAGTCCTCGACGGCCCCGACAGGCCCTGCCTCTTCGTCCGGACCCCCCTCCGCACACCCCAAGGGCCCACTGACCGCAGCGGTGGCGCATCAGGACACCGCACCAGCCGAGGCAGGGGAATCCCGCTGCTTGGATCGGACTGGCCGGGCCTGGCATCCCACGACGTTCATCTTCTGGCACCCCACAAGTATGCCTCCTCCGGACTATAGGGTCCCGTCAAGGACAGGAAACCAACTGATGTGGGAGAGAGGTACCACCCTTTTATCTGTAGGCTTCCTGTCCTTGAAGGGCAGATCACCTCTCTCCGTAGTGGCATCATGGGGGAAGGAGAAACATTAGTTTGTCAGGGGAAATCATTAAGCTTAAATATCACTGTTCTGGGCAGCAGGTCATCCTGTGTAAAAGTGCTGCCGAGAACAGTGCTATTCTCTGCTCACAGAACGATCATATTAAAGTTCACAGGTGATTAAACGACTGCCGATTGGCTTCATATAACCAGTCGGTGGGCATTTTGGCTGCGTTAGTCCAGTGTAAATGCAGCCTTAGGTCCCGGCACCTTATAGGAGACGTCTTCTCCGGTTGCTCACATCCTCTTTCCCCTTCACGCATGACGGCACACCCGCTTCAGTTGGTTTCCTGTCCTTGATGGGAGACCTCATGAAGTATCAGGCGGCTCACCAGGATAAAGATCCACTTACCCAGGCCTGTCCCGGCGGTGGAAGAGAAGGCTGGTGTTCCGTGGCGCCGGCCTTTAGGGCCTGGTAGCGCCGTCCACAGGTTCCCTGGGGACCTGCTGCATGTGGGGGCAGAGGTCCTGGGCTTCTGTGCACCGCGGTGCCACCCTCCCCCTGCAGCGCACATGACCAGGAGTGAGCGGTCACGTGCCTCTGACGTCGCGGGGCATGCTGGGCAGGGCGTGCCCCGGTGTTGTTGGCGGCGGCGCCGGAAGTAAGATGGCGGCGCCCTGTGAATTGCCGGCCGTATAGCCCAGTGGCTGACGTTGGCAGGAGGAGACCGCAGGGATTTGGTGGCTGACCCCGCCCTCCTCACTATATAAAGGTGCACCTACGGTCAGAACACTGCTCAAGGAGTCCGCCATAATGTTAGACATGGAGCAGCAGCAGCTGTCGCCACAGCCACAGTCGTTACCAACTTCATCACCACCTCCATCTGCTCGCCGTTCCAGAGGGTCCAGCGGTAAAAGCAGCAGCTGTCCCAGTCAGAGAAGTAAAGCTTCTCAGGACTCCACGGTCTCCAGGAAGGATGCGTCGCGTATCCTGAAACAGTCTTCAATTCCGGTATCCGCAATGGCGGGGTGAGTGATCTTCGTGAATGTCACTATATATATTTGCTACTGGGCCTCCTGTTGTGTGTTTAATCACCAGGAGGAGCCCAGGAAAGTTACCGACGAGAAGCGGAACAAGGAATGTGCAATATGCAAAGGTCAATCATCATATCAGAGGTAGAGGGTTCCCTTAAAACAATTTTAAGGAAAAGAAGGAAGGTCATATCCGATTCTTCTTCTGGTTCTGATTCTTCGGTGTTGTCAGGGGGACAGTGTTGCAGTGAAGCTTCATCCTCATCCTCCTCGGACAGTGATGGGGGGGGCATGCATCCCCATAGAAGACACCGATAAATTGATAAAAGTCATCAGAACCACTATGGGGTTAAAGGAGGATAAATCCGTAAAATCCCTAGAAGACATTATGTTTTGAGGGTTAGAAGAGAAGAAAAAACGCACCTTTCCGGTAAATGCAAAGGTCCAGGCACTTATTAATAGAGAATGGAGGAGGCCGGAGAAAGTAGGGGCCTTGCCTTCATCCTCAAAAAGGAAATATCCCTTTGAGCTTAAGGACTCTGAAAATTGGGACAAGGTGCCAAAAATTGACGGTGCTGGATCTAGGTCATCTAAGAGATCAGCACTCCCCTTTGAGGACTCAGGGGTGCTTAGAGACCCCTTGGATAAGAAGGCAGATACTTTCCTAAAACATACTTGGGAATCAGCAGCAAGTGGCCTAAAACCAGCTATTGCAGGAACATGTACTGCCTGTTCCCTGATGGTCTGGTTGCAGCAGTTGGAAAATCAACTAAAAGACAAAATACCTCAAGAGACAAAATGCCTTCCTGGCAGATACTTCTGCCAATTCTGTTAAGCTCGCCGCTAGGTCAGCCAGTCTGTCAAACGAGGCAAGACGAGCTCTGTCGCTCAAGGGATGTCCTGGAGATTTACAATCAAAGTCTAGGCTGTCTTCCATACCTTGTGGCGGTCAATTTCTCTTTGGGAAGAAGTTGGAAGACGTCCTTGAAAAGGCGAGCGACAAAAAATGAAGATTCCCTGGGTTTTCAGCAGACACCAGGAGAACCTATTTTCGGAGGGGGGAATTTAATAGAGGTCGCCCCTCGGGGGAGAAAAGGAAATTGGATTTCAAGAACAGAAAAGAGGATATAAGTTCGGTGGTCCCTCCTCCACCTCCAAAAAGCCTCCACAATGACGCCAGGCCACAAGTAGGTGGGAGGCTCTCTCATTTTGTCCAGGCCTGGAAAAACATCTCGAGTTCCTGGGTCCTCAACATATTAAAGGGATGGACTGAAGATTCAATTCCTTCAGCAACCACGGCAAATATTTGCGATGACCCAGGTAAGGAAGTTCCCGGACGAACAGCTGGCTCTGGAATCAGAGATCCTTACCCTTTTGGAGAAGCGAATGCTATGCGAAGCTCTGGTCAGTCAGAAAGGAAGGGGATTTTATTCCCCTCTCTAATAAAAAAACGGACGGTTCTTTCAGGACTATTATAAATTTAAAAGGCCTCAACCGTTTCATAAACAACCATACATTCAAGATGGAATTCAGCAATAAAGCTTGTTTCAAAATTGTTTAATGGCAGTGACAGATCTGAAAGACGCGTATAATCACGTCCCCATTCACCCAGATGACCAACAGTATCTAAGGTTGCGCTTTACATCCAAGGAAGGTGCAGGCACTTCCAGTTCTGAGCTCTCCCCTTCAGGTTGTCGATTGCCCCAAGGGTGTTCACCAAACTAATAGCCGAAGTAACGGCCTTTCTTCGCATTCAAAACACGGTCATAATACCGTATCTGGACGACTTCCTTATAGTAGGGAATTCAGAGAGCCATTGTGTTTCTCAGCTGAAAGAAGTCATGATGACCTTGCAGAACCCTGGGCTGGATAGTGAACACACAAAAATCAAGACTAGAACCCACTGGACCCCTAAAGTTAAACTTGACCTGTCCATCCACCACAAGAGGGAGTTTCTGGTATGTAAGGAGAGATGTAACTTTCCTTCTAAATACCCTTTTAAAATTTTTGTGCTGACAAGATTTCCCACTAAAGGACTCTTGTGTGAAATTGAGCCCACTTGACTGCCGGAATGCACAATGTTAGAGTACCTAGCAGGGACAGTGCTTTCCTCAAGGACATATCTGAGGTCCGTATAGCTGCAGAGACCAACTTTGTGACTTTGTCTATCTTGCTGTCAGATAGAATACAAGTCTGACACTCGGAGTTTAGAGAAAACCCTAGAAAGGTCTGGACCCTTGTGGGACACAACAGTGCACAACATCATCATGACCGATGTGAGCAACTCAGGGTGGGGGGCACACCTGGGAAACCACATAATTCAGGGCTCTTGGTCAGTCCTAGAGGAAAAAGGGTAGTCAACCTTAAAATAGCTATAGGCAGTGTGGAACGCTTTAGAGGGCTTCCTCCCTTTACTCCGGGACAGTCATGTTCGGGTTATGTCGGACAACAGAAGCACCGTGGCTTACATAAACCACCAGGGGAGAACAAGATCTCATTCCCTTCTGGAAGCAGTAAGCAGACTTTTTCAAGTAGCGGAGCAAAATCTCCTATCTCTTTCAGCACTACACATATGTGGCATAGAAAATACAAGAGCAGACTTCCTAAGCCGCAACAAGTTAAGACAGGGGGAATGGGCCCTGAACCCCAGAGTATTCCGGCAGATAGTACAGCTATGGGTCTGCCAGAAACAGATTTGTTCGCTGACAAAAACAACAGAAAGGTGGAGAAGTTCTGCTCACTAGATCCAAGGGGAAACCCATTGGTGATAAGACGCCCTCCAGATTCCCTGGGGTTTCAAGTTGGCCTACGCCTTCCCTCCAATAGCTATGATACCTCTTGTAGTGAGGAAGATCAGAAAGGATCGAGCAAGAGTGATCCTCATTGCCCCCTTTTGGCCGAAGAGACCATGGTTCTCCCTCCTGAGAATGATGTCCCCATCAGACCCATGGATCCTTCTGGAAATCCCAGACCTTCTGGCACAGGGACCAATATTCCACTCTCAAGTAAAGGGTTTCCACCTTGCAGCTTGGAATTTGAGAGGGCAATATTGAGGGGTAGAGGTTTTTCGTCAGGATTAGTTTCTACTCTGTTGAGGAGTAGGAAGCCCATAACCACCAAAATCTATGGTAGAACATGGAGGAAGTTTTTAGATTTCCTAGGGGACCCGTTAAGCCAAAAACCTCCAATTAATTCCATCCTGGAGTTTTTAAAAAAGGGGTTTGAGTTGGGTCTAGCTACCAGTACGCTCAAAGTCCAGGTTTCAGCCCTAGGAGCGTTGTATAACTGCAAACTCACAGCCAATAAATGGGTTGCAAGGTTCATTAAATCTTGTGATAGATCTAGGCCGGTCTCAATACCCAAAGTTCCCCCATTGGACCTGAATTTGGTGCTTGAGGCTCTAACTGAGGAACCTTTTGAACCAATCCAGGAGATGTCTGCAAAATACATTACTCTCAAAACAATTCTTTTGGTGGCTTTGACATCTGCCCGTAGAGTAAGCGATTTACAAGCCCGATCCATAAATCCTCCATATACAAAAGTATTTGAAGATAGAGTAGTATTGAGGCCTGACCCAGCTTACCTCTGTGAGAGAAAAGAATCCATCTTGTTTGTCTGTGGTATCCATTTTGTCTTCACTCTTATGTAATGGTCATCAGGTAACACTGAGGGGCAGTGAGGTTTCACATTACTGTTCACTCCCCTATGGTTACTATTGGTTCATAGGTCAGAGGGAACTATTCCTTTGTCTCTGACCCTATTTAAAGTGTCACATGTGTTAAAAAAGCAGAAGTCTTTTTCTAGTACACCATTCCTGGCTGTGCTGTACTGATTTCCCGAGCGCTCATAAAACAAATCTTATTAATTTGGAGTTCGGAAGGCATAGAAGAGAGCGTATTTCGCTCACACCTCCCTAAGGTAGTGCTCAAATTTCATAGATCTCAGTAAATTGTTCTGCCCTCCTTTTGTGATAACCCAAAGACCCTAGGGGAACAAGAGTTTCATAACCTTGATGTTAGAAGGGCCCTATTACAATATATACATGTAACTAGCCAGTGGAGGCGAGGCCAATCACTGTTTGTAGCTTTCCAGGGGAGTAGGAAGGGTTATGGGGTGACCAAATGGACTATAGCCAGATGGATTAGGGAGGTCATTTCCTTAGCCTATTCGGCAAGTGACACCCCGATCCTTGAAAGCATCATAGCTCACTCCACCAGAGCCATCGCTACCTCTTGGGCAGAAAAGGCAGAGGTATCGATAGATCAAATCTATAAGGCCGCTACCTGATCGTCACCATCTACCTTCTTCAAACACTATCGGTTGGATCTATCCTACCTTACTGACTTAACCTTTGGTAGAAGGGTGCTGCAAGCGGTGGTCCCTCCCTTCATAATAATAATAATTTTTATAGCGCCAGCATATTCCGCAGCACTTTACAATTTTAGGGGGGGCTTGAATAGACAAAAAGACATTACCAAATAAGCATAACTCAGATATTAAAAGGAGTGAGGGACCTGCTCGCAAGCTTACAGTCTATGAGGAATTAGGGGGGAGGAGGGGGTGGGACACAATGTAAAACATACAAATATTGTATAATACAACCATAATATGCTAAATAGGGTAAGTACAAAGCACTACATGAACTGGTCGCCTGCCAGTGTGTGTACAGTACAGACTGAGGCTATTCAGTGCATGGATGGGATGAACATGATTTTGAAGAAAATTTTGATATGGGCCAAACTGGGACAGTTAGACAAGTGTGTTAAGGCGATAGGCCAGCCTAAAGAAATGGGTTTTTAGGGCATGCTTAAAGCTGTGGGTATTGGGAATTAATCGAATTGTCCTGGGTAGTGCATTCCAAAGAATTGGTGCAGCACGTGAGAAATCTTGGAGACGGGAGTGGGAGGTTCGGATTAAGGAGGATTTTAGTTTTGAAGTCATTAGCAGAACGGTGGGCACGTGTAGGGTGGTAGACTGAGATGAGGGAGGAGATGTAGAGTGATGCTGAATCGTGGAGAGCTTTGTGGGTAAGAGTGATAAGTTTATATTGAACTCTGTATTGGATGGGCAACCAGTGCAATGACTGGCACAGGGAAGAGGCATCGGTGTAGCGGCTGACGAGGAATATGATCCTGGCTGATGCATTCAGGACAGATTGGAGAGGGGAAAGTTTAGAAAGTGGGAGACCGATTAGTAAAGAGTTGCAATAGTCCAGATGACAGTGAATAAGAGCTACAGTAAGAGTTTTTGCTGAGTCAAAGGGAAGAAAAGTTCTGATTATAGAGATGTGTTTGAGGTGTAGATGACACGAGAGAGCAAGTGATTTTATGTGAGTGAAGGAAAGATCTGAATAGAGTATGACCCCAAGACAGCGGGCTTGTTGCTGGGGAGTAATTGTGGAGCCACAAACGGGAATGGCATTTTTTTCACCAAAAGTCTCTCAGGTGTGCCATCATGGGTGAAGGGAAAACACCAAGGTTACTTACCGGTAGCCAGTTTTTCCAGAACCCATGACGGCACCCGTATATTCCCCTCCTTCCTTCTTTCTCACCATATGGGTGTGCACGTTTGTTGGGTGTTATATAATGTGGTGTTGGATTTTATGTATAACTCTTTCTATGAAGGTCCTCTCAATGCTCTGTAACCAACTGAAGCGGGGGAGAGGAGCCGCCCCTTTTATTTCAGATGGTTTCCTTTCCTTGGTGGGCGGATCCTCTCTCTCAGGTGTGCTGTCATGGGTTCTGGAAAAACTGACTACCGGTAAGTAACCTTGGTGTTTCTTCTTCAGCAGCCCCTGATTCCAGGGTAAGTTTTCACATCCGCAGCTCGTCTCCACACACGTCCCTTTTCTTCGGTCTTCTGCAGCACATGCCGACACTGCCCGTAAAAATAAGGGTCATTATAATGCCGCCTGAATAAAAATAGCTGCCCCTGCTGTGCCCTAAATAATCCTGTGCTGTGCCCCTGAATAAATAATGAATCCATACACAAAAGATAATATCCACGCTGTCCCTCTTATGATACATGACCTCCTCTTCTATAAAATATTGCCTCCACACCGTCCCTCCCCCTGAACAATAATTGTCAAACCATCGCCCCTTAACAACTATGACCTATACACTGTCCATCCTACACACTACACCTACATTATGTCCTATAGCCACCACACTGTCCCCATCTCATAGAATCATAGAATCATAGAATGGTAGAGTTGGAAGGGACCTCCTGGGTAATCTGGTCCAACCCCCTGCTCAAAGCAGGATTCACTAGATCATCTCAGACAGATGTCTGTCCAGCCTCTGTTTGAAGACGTCCATTGAAGGGGAACTCACCACCTCTCGTGGCCACCTGTTCCACTCATTAATCACCCTAACTGTCAAAAAGTTTTTTCTAATATCTAATCTGTGTCTCCTCCCATTTAGTTTCATCCCATTGCTTCTAGTCTTTCCTTGTGCAAATGAGAATAAAGATGATCCTTCTACAATGTGACAGCCCTTGACATATTTGTAGACAGCTATTAAGTCTCCTCTCAGTCTTCTTTTTTGCAAGCTAAACATTCCCAAATCCTGCAACCGTTTCTCATAGGACATGGTTTGCAGACCAGTCACCATTCTGGTCACTCTTCTCTGAACTTGCTCCAGTTTGTCTATGTCTTTTTTAAAATGTGGTGCCCAAAACTGTACACAGTATTCCAGATGAGGTCTGACCAAAGAGGAGTAAAGACCGATAATGACTTCACGTGATCTAGACTGTATGCTTCTGTTAATACATCCCAGAATTGTATTTGCCTTCTTTGCTGCTGCATCACACTGTTGACTCATGTTCAGTCTATGATCTATTAGTATACCTAAGTCTTTTTCACATGTACTGTTGCTTAGCTCTATTCCTCCCATTCTGTATATGCTTTTTTCATTTTTATTGCCCAGATGTAGTACTTTGCATTTTTCCCTGTTAAAAACCATTCTGTTGGTTGCTGCCCACTGCTCCAGTTTATTTAGGTCTTTTTGAATCCTCTCTCTCTCTTCTCTAGTATTAGCTATCCCTCCTAGCTTTGTGTCATCAGCAAATTTAATCAGTTTACCCTCAATTCCTTCATCTAAATCATTGATAAAGATGTTGAACAATACAGGTCCCAGGACGGAGTCCTGTGGTACCCCACTTGAGACATTCATCCAGCTGGATGAGAAGCCATTTACAACCACCCTTTGAGTCCGATCACTAAGCCAGTTATGAATCCACCTAACAGTTGCCTGGTCCATTGCATACTTGGTCATTTTTTCAATAAGGATGGTGTGAGATACTTTGTCAAATGCTTTGCTGAAGTCAAGATATACTATATCTACAGCATTTCCCTGATCCACCCAGTCAGTGATTCTGTCATAGAAGGAAATTAAGTTATTCTGACATGACTTGTTAGTTACAAATCCATGCTGACTCTGGTTAATCACTTCATTCTTATCCATGTACTTACATACATGTTGTTTAATAATTTGTTCAAAGATCTTTCCTGGTATAGAAGTCAGACTCACCGGCCTATAGTTCCCTGGGTCCACCTTCTTCCCCTTTTTGAAGATAGGAACAACATTTGCTCTTCTCCAGTCTTCTTGGACTTCTCCTGTTCTCCAAGAATTTTCAAAGATTATGGAGAGTGGTTCTAAAATTTCTTCTACGATCTCCTTCAGTACTCTGGGGTGTAATTCATCTGGACCTGGAGACTTGAACTCATTTATGTTAGCTAAATATTCCCTCACAATCTTTCGGTTTACAGATAACTTGGATTCCTCTATTCCTTTAAAAGGACAGTGAAGATCAGTTGATGTTACATTTTCTTTCTGAGAGAAAACAGATGCAAAATAGGAATTAAAAAGTTCGGCCTTCTCAACATCCTCTCTTACCATTTCTCCATTTTCATCCTGTAAAAATCCTATAGCATCTTTGACTTTTCTTTTACTTTTGACATACCCCCAAAATCCTTTTTTATTGCTTTTGACATCTCTTGCAAGCCTTAATTCACTGTCAGCTTTAGCTAACCTGATACGTGCCCTGCAGGATCTGCAGACTGCATTATAATCTTCTTTAGATATGCCTCCCTCTTTCCATTTAATAAACATTTCTTTCTTTTTAGCATGTGTTTAAGTTCTGTGTTCATCCATCCTGGTTTCCTTAAATGCTTCCCATTCTTCCTACTTTTCGGGATTGTTAACGATTGTGCTTTGAGAATCTCATTTTTAAAAATTTCCCATCCTTCCTGGACATTTTTTTCCTTAAGGACATCCAGCCATTGGATCCCTCCTATTCTCTTTCGGAGTCTCTTAAAATCTGCCTTTCTAAAATCTAACCTTGAAGTTTGAGTCTTCACATGTCTTCCTCCTCTAGTTATCCAAAATTCTATAATAGCATGATCGCTGCCTCCTAGGGTCCCAGCCACCTTTACCTCCTCAACCATTTCCTCCCTGTTTATAAGGATTAGATCCAAAGTAGCAGATCCCCTTGTTTTCTCCCCTACCTTTTGGAAGATAAAGTTGTCAGCAAGAGAGGATAAGAATTTGATTGACCTGTTAGTTTTACTTGAGAGAGATTCCCAACAAATGTCTGGATAGTTGAAATCTCCCATGACCACTACGTCATATTTTTTGGAGAACTTGGTCATTTGATACATAAAGAGTTCATCCATATCTTCAGCTTGCCCAGGTGGCCTGTAGTAAATGCCTACAATGGTGTCCTTTCCGTTGTTCTCTCCTTGTATTCTTACCCAAACAGTTTCCACAGAACTCCCAGTCTCTGAAGCTTCAATCTCTGTGCAGATATACGCTTTTCTAACATACAATGCAACACCTCCTCCTCGTTTATCAAGTCTGTTTCTTGCAAATAAGTTGTATCCTTTTAGCCTTTTATTCCAATCATGTGTATCGTCCCACCAAGTTTCAGTGATTCCAATGACATCATATTCCTTTTCCTGCATTAGTAGTTCCAATTCTCCTTGTTTGTTGCCCATGCTTTGTGCATTTGTATAAAAACATTTTAGTTTGTGATTGGTTTCTCTTCCTCCCATATTTTTATTTAAATTGTTTTGTCTTTGTTCTTCCTTTCTACTTCCAGTAGCAGAGCTCTCAATAGTATTTGTCAGCTGTATGGCTTTTTCTGGCCTTTTGCTTCCCTTCCCACATTGTTCTAGTTTAAAGCTCTTCTGATGAGTGTAGCAAGGCGACTTCCAAATACATGTTTTCCAGTCTTCGTAAGGTGCACCCCATCTCTAGCAAGTAGTCCATCGTATAGGTAATTCATTCCGTGATCCAGAAATCCAAATCCTTGTTGACGGCACCATCGACGTAGCCAGTTGTTCACCTGTAGAATCTTATTCCACCTCATTGTTCCATGGCCATCCACTGGGAGGATGGATGAGAAGACCACTTGCACTCCCAATTCTTTCACTTTCTTGCCTAAGTCTTCAAAGTCACTGCAGATGGTTTCCAGGTCCTTTCTTGCGGTGTCATTTGTCCCCACATGTATTAGCAGGAATGGGTAGTGATCTGTAGGTCTGAAGAGTCTTGATATCCTGTCAGACACATCTTTAATTTTTGCTCCTGGAAGACAGCACATTTCTCTTGAGGTTATGTCTGGTCTGCAGATAGCGGCCTCTGTTCCTCTTAACAGGGAATCCCCCATGACCACCACTCTCCGTTTTTTCTTCACAACATTCTTCTTTCTCCATCCAGGAGGATTCTGAGGGCTTACAAGGTTATTCATTGCTGGCAAAGTCTTATTTTGCTGTATTTCTTCATGGTTCTCCTGCGTGAGAGCCTGGTACTGGTTCCTGAGCAGTATGGGTGCTGACTGCCTCTCGATCCTCCTGCTTCTGTGGGTCACATGCTTCCATTCCTCTGTTTCGTCAGGTGCAGTTCGAATTTCTTCTCTTTCTGAATCATGAAGAGATAATTCTGCTCTGTCTAAGAACTCTTCACCTTCCTTAATGATTTTCAAGGTAGTTAACCTCTCTTCTAGATTTCGCAACTTTTCCTCCAACAGGGACACAAGCTTGCATTTCTGGCATGTGAAGTTTGGCTTTTCCACTGGCAAGTCTGTGAACATGTAGCAGGATATGCAGCTCACCAAATGGCTCCTGGACTCTTACATGTTCTTATTGTTAATGTTCTGAAAACAGTGAAAAAAGCTTAAAAAAAAAGCTTCAAAATGCGCGCGCCTACTGGCGCGCGGTTTACCGATGTCCTCTTTTCAGCTCCAACAGCCAAAATCCAGTGTTCTTTGAGCTCGCGGAGACTCTTCACTTACCCCAAAATGCAGTGGGAATATGCAAATTATCTCCTCAGGACTCCTCCCCTGGTTTACCGATGTCCTCTTTTCAGCTCCAACAGCCAAAATCCAGTGTTCTTTGAGCTCGCGGAGACTCTTCACTTACCCCAAAATGCAGTGGGAATATGCAAATTATCTCCTCAGGACTCCTCCCCTGGTTTACCGATGTCCTCTTTTCAGCTCCAACAGCCAAAATCCAGTGTTCTTTGAGCTCGCGGAGACTCTTCACTTACCCCAAAATGCAGTGGGAATATGCAAATTATCTCCTCAGGACTCCTCCCCTGGTTTACCGATGTCCTCTTTTCAGCTCCAACAGCCAAAATCCAGTGTTCTTTGAGCTCGCGGAGACTCCTCACTTACCCCAAAATGCAGTGGGAATATGCAAATTATCTCCTCAGGACTCCTCCCCTGGTTTACCGATGTCCTCTTTTCAGCTCCAACAGCCAAAATCCAGTGTTCTTTGAGCTCGCGGAGACTCTTCACTTACCCCAAAATGCAGTGGGAATATGCAAATTATCTCCTCAGGACTCCTCCCCTGGTTTACCGATGTCCTCTTTTCAGCTCCAAGAGCCAAAATCCAGTGTTCTTTGAGCTCGCGGAGACTCTTCACTTACCCCAAAATGCAGTGGGAATATGCAAATTATCTCCTCAGGACTCCTCCCCTGGTTTACCGATGTCCTCTTTTCAGCTCCAACAGCCAAAATCCAGTGTTCTTTGAGCTCGCGGAGACTCTTCACTTACCCCAAAATGCAGTGGGAATATGCAAATTATCTCCTCAGGACTCCTCCCCTGGTTTACCGATGTCCTCTTTTCAGCTCCAACAGCCAAAATCCAGTGTTCTTTGAGCTCGCGGAGACTCTTCACTTACCCCAAAATGCAGTGGGAATATGCAAATTATCTCCTCAGGACTCCTCCCCTGGTTTACCGATGTCCTCTTTTCAGCTCCAACAGCCAAAATCCAGTGTTCTTTGAGCTCGCGGAGACTCTTCACTTACCCCAAAATGCAGTGGGAATATGCAAATTATCTCCTCAGGACTCCTCCCCTGGTTTACCGATGTCCTCTTTTCAGCTCCAACAGCCAAAATCCAGTGTTCTTTGAGCTCGCGGAGACTCTTCACTTACCCCAAAATGCAGTGGGAATATGCAAATTATCTCCTCAGGACTCCTCCCCTGGTTTACCGATGTCCTCTTTTCAGCTCCAACAGCCAAAATCCAGTGTTCTTTGAGCTCGCGGAGACTCTTCACTTACCCCAAAATGCAGTGGGAATATGCAAATTATCTCCTCAGGACTCCTCCCCTGGTTTACCGATGTCCTCTTTTCAGCTCCAACAGCCAAAATCCAGTGTTCTTTGAGCTCGCGGAGACTCTTCACTTACCCCAAAATGCAGTGGGAATATGCAAATTATCTCCTCAGGACTCCTCCCCTGGTTTACCGATGTCCTCTTTTCAGCTCCAACAGCCAAAATCCAGTGTTCTTTGAGCTCGCGGAGACTCGTCACTTACCCCAAAATGCAGTGGGAATATGCAAATTATCTCCTCAGGACTCCTACCCTGGTTTACCGATGTCCTCTTTTCAGCTCCAACAGCCAAAATCCAGTGTTCTTTGAGCTCGCGGAGACTCTTCACTTACCCCAAAATGCAGTGGGAATATGCAAATTATCTCCTCAGGATTCCTCCCCTGGTTTACCGATGTCCTCTTTTCAGCTCCAACAGCCAAAATCCAGTGTTCTTTGAGCTTGCGGAGACTCTTCACTTACCCCAAAATGCAGTGGGAATATGCAAATTATCTCCTCAGGACTCCTCCCCTGCAGTGCCCCTCCCCACAATGCCCCCTCTCCATACTGTACTCCCTCCATACAGTACCTACACAATGTCCCTCCGTATACACTACCTCCCATACTGTGTCCCATCTCCACATTGTACTCCCTCCATACTGTGCCTACACAATGTCCCTCCGTATACACTGCCTCCCATACTGTGCCCCATCTCCACACTGTACTCCCTCCATACTGTGCCTACACAATGTCCCTCCGTATACACTGCCTCCCATACTGTGCCCCCTGTCCACACTGTACTCCCTCCATACTGTGCCTACACAGTGTCCCTCCGTATACACTGCCTCCCATACTGTGCCCCATCTCCACACTGTACTCCCTCCATACTGTGCCTACACAATGTCCCTCCGTATACACTGCCTCCCATACTGTGCCCCATCTCCACACTGTACTCCCTCCATACTGTGCCTACACAATGTCATTCCGTATACGCTGCCTGCCATACTGTGCCCCATCTCCACACTGTACTCCCTCCATACTGTGCCTACACAATGTCCCTCCATATACACTGCCTCAAATACTGTGCCCCATCTCCACACTGTACTCCCTCCATACTGTGCCTACACAATGTCCCTCCGTATACACTGCCTCCCATACTGTGCACCCTCTACACACTGTACTCAGTCCATACTGTGCCTACACAATGTCCCTCCGTATACAGTGCTTCCCATACTGTGCCCCCTCTCCACACTGTACTCCCTCCATACTGTGCCTACACAATGTCCCTCCGTATACACTGCCTCCCATACTGTGCCCCCTGTCCACACTGTACTCCCTCCATACTGTGCCTACACAATGTCCCTCCGTATACACTGCCTCCCATACTGTGCCCCATCTCCACACTGTACTACCTCCATACTGTGCCTACACAATGTCCCTCCGTATACATTGCCTCCCATACTGTGCCCCATCTCCACACTGTACTCCCTCCATACTGTGCCTACGCAATGTCCCTCCGTATACACTGCCTCCCATACTGTGCCCCATCTCCACACTGTACTCCCTCCATACTCTGCCTACACAATGTCCCTCCGTATACACTGCCTCCCATACTGTGCCCCCTCTCCACACTGTACTCCCTCCATACTGTGCCTACACAATGTCCCTCCGTATACACTGCCTCCCATACTGTGCCCCCTCTCCACACTGTACTCCCTCCATACTGTGCCTACACAATGTCCCTCCGTATACACTGCCTCCCATACTGTGCCCCATCTCCACACTGTACTCCCTCCATATTGTACCTACACAATGTCCCTCCGTATACACTGCCTCCCATACTGTGCCCCATCTCCACACTGTACTCCCTCCATACTGTGCCTACACAATGTCCCTCCGTATACACTGTCTCCCATACTGTGCCCCATCTCCACACTGTACTCCCTCCATACTGTGCCTACACAATGTCCCTCCGTATACACTGTCTCCCATCCTGTGCCCCATCTCCACACTGTACTCCCTCCATACTGTGCCTACACAATGTCCCTCCGTATACACTGCCTCCATACTGTGCCCCATCTCCACACTGTACTCCCTCCATACTGTGCCTACACAATGTCCCTCCGTATACACTGCCTCCCATACTGTGCCCCATCTCCACACAGTACTCCCTCCATACTGTGCCTACACAATGTCCCTCCGTATACACTGCCTCCCATCCTGTGCCCCATCTCCACACTGTACTCCCTCCATACTGTGCCTACACAATGTCCCTCCGTATACACTGCCTCCATACTGTGCCCCATCTCCACACTGTACTCCCTCCATACTGTGCCTACACAATGTCCCTCCGTATACACTGCCTCCATACTGTGCCCCATCTCCACACTGTACTCCCTCCATACTGTGCCTACACAATGTCCCTCCGTATACACTGCCTCTCATACTGTGCCCCATCTCCACACTGTACTCCCTCCATATTGTACCTACACAATGTCCCTCCGCATACACTGCCTCCCATACTGTGCCCCCTCTCCACACTGTGATCCCTCCATACTGTGCCTACACAATGTCCCTCCGTATACACTGCCTCCCATACTGTGCCCCATCTCCACACTGTACCCCCTCCATACTGTGCCTACACAATGTCCCTCCATATACACTGCCTCCCATACTGTACTCCCTCCATACTGTGCTTACACAATGTCCCTCCGTATACACTGCCTCCCATACTGTGCCCCATCTCCACACTGTGCTCCCTCCATACTGTGCCTACACAATGTCCCTCCGTATACACTGCCTCCCATACTGTGCCCCATCTCCACACTGTACTCCCTCCATACTGTGCCTACACAATGTCCCTCCGTATACACTGCCTCCCATACTGTGCCCCCTCTCCACACTGTACTCCCTCCATACTGTGCCTACACAATGTCCCTCCGTATACACTGCCTCCCATACTGTGCCCCATCTCCACACTGTACTCCCTCCATGCTGTGCCTACACAGTGTCCCTCCGTATACACTGCCTCCCATACTGTGCCCCATCTCCACACTGTACTCCCTCTATACTGTGCCTACACAATGTCCCTCCGTATACACTGCCTCCTATACTGTGCCCCATCTCCACACTGTACTCCCTCCATACTGTGCCTACACAATGTCCCTCCGTATACACTGCCTCCCATACTGTGCCCCATCTCCACACTGTACCCCATCCATACTGTGCCTACACAATGTCCCTCCATATACACTGCCTCCCATACTGTGCCGCATCTCCACACTGTACTCCCTCCATACTGTGCCTACACAATGTCCCTCCGTATACACTGCCTCCCATACTGTGCCCCATCTCCACACTGTACTCCCTCCATACTGTGCCTACACAATGTCCCTCCGTATACACTGCCTCCCATACTGTGCCCCATCTCCACACTGTACTCCCTCCATATTGTACCTACACAATGTCCCTCCGCATACACTGCCTCCCATACTGTGCCCCCTCTCCACACTGTGCTCCCTCCATACTGTGCCTACACAATGTCCCTCCGTATACACTGCCTCCCATACTGTGCCCCATCTCCACACTGTACTCGCTCCATATTGTACCTACACAATGTCCCTCCGCATACACTGCCTCCCATACTGTGCCCCCTCTCCACACTGTGCTCCCTCCATACTGTGCCTACACAATGTCCCTCCGCATACACTGCCTCCCATACTGTGCCCCCTCTCCACACTGTGCCTACACAATGTCCCTCCGTATACACTGCCTCCCATACTGTGCCCCATCTCCACACTGTACTCCCTCCATACTGTGCCTACACAATGTCCCTCCGTATACACTGCCTCCCATACTGTGCCCCATCTCCACACTGTACTCCCTCCATACTGTGCCTACACAATGTCCCTCCATATACACTGCCTCCCATACTGTGCCCCATCTCCACACTGTACTCCCTCCATACTGTGCCTACACAATGTCCCTCCGTATACAGTGCCTCCCATAATGTGCCCCATCTCCACACTGTACTCCCTCCATACTGTGCCTACACAATGTCCCTCCGTATACACTGCCTCCATACTGTGCCCCATCTCCACACTGTACTCCCTCCATACTGTGCCTACACAATGTCCCTCCGTATACACTGCCTCCATACTGTGCCCCATCTCCACACTGTACTCCCTCCATACTGTGCCTACACAATGTCCCTCCGTATACACTGCCTCCCATCCTGTGCCCCATCTCCACACTGTACTCCCTCCATACTGTGCCTACACAATGTCCCTCCGTATACACTGCCTCCATACTGTGCCCCATCTCCACACTGTACTCCCTCCATACTGTGCCTACACAATGTCCCTCCGTATACACTGCCTCCATACTGTGCCCCATCTCCACACTGTACTCCCTCCATACTGTGCCTACACAATGTTCCTCCGTATACACTGCCTCTCATACTGTGCCCCATCTCCACACTGTACTCCCTCCATATTGTACCTACACAATGTCCCTCCGCATACACTGCCTCCCATACTGTGCCCCCTCTCCACACTGTGATCCCTCCATACTGTGCCTACACAATGTCCCTCCGTATACACTGCCTCCCATACTGTGCCCCATCTCCACACTGTACCCCCTCCATACTGTGCCTACACAATGTCCCTCCATATACACTGCCTCCCATACTGTGCCCCATCTCCACACTGTGCTCCCTCCATACTGTGCCTACACAATGTCCCTCCGTATACACTGCCTCCCATACTGTGCCCCATCTCCACACTGTACTCCCTCCATACTGTGCCTACACAATGTCCCTCCGTATACACTGCCTCCCATACTGTGCCCCCTCTCCACACTGTACTCCCTCCATACTGTGCCTACACAATGTCCCTCCGTATACACTGCCTCCCATACTGTGCCCCATCTCCACACTGTACTCCCTCCATACTGTGCCTACACAATGTCCCTCCATATACACTGCCTCCCATACTGTGCCCCATCTCCACACTGTACTCCCTCCATGCTGTGCCTACACAGTGTCCCTCCGTATACACTGCCTCCCATACTGTGCCCCATCTCCACACTGTACTCCCTCTATACTGTGCCTACACAATGTCCCTCCGTATACACTGCCTCCTATACTGTGCCCCATCTCCACACTGTACTCCCTCCATACTGTGCCTACACAATGTCCCTCCGTATACACTGCCTCCCATACTGTGCCCCATCTCCACACTGTACCCCATCCATACTGTGCCTACACAATGTCCCTCCATATACACTGCCTCCCATACTGTGCCGCATCTCCACACTGTACTCCCTCCATACTGTGCCTACACAATGTCCCTCCGTATACACTGCCTCCCATACTGTGCCCCATCTCCACACTGTACTCCCTCCATACTGTGCCTACACAATGTCCCTCCGTATACACTGCCTCCCATACTGTGCCCCATCTCCACACTGTACTCCCTCCATATTGTACCTACACAATGTCCCTCCGCATACACTGCCTCCCATACTGTGCCCCCTCTCCACACTGTGCTCCCTCCATACTGTGCCTACACAATGTCCCTCCGTATACACTGCCTCCCATACTGTGCCCCATCTCCACACTGTACTCGCTCCATATTGTACCTACACAATGTCCCTCCGCATACACTGCCTCCCATACTGTGCCCCCTCTCCACACTGTGCTCCCTCCATACTGTGCCTACACAATGTCCCTCCGCATACACTGCCTCCCATACTGTGCCCCCTCTCCACACTGTGCCTACACAATGTCCCTCCGTATACACTGCCTCCCATACTGTGCCCCATCTCCACACTGTACTCCCTCCATACTGTGCCTACACAATGTCCCTCCGTATACACTGCCTCCCATACTGTGCCCCATCTCCACACTGTACTCCCTCCATACTGTGCCTACACAATGTCCCTCCATATACACTGCCTCCCATACTGTGCCCCATCTCCACACTGTACTCCCTCCATACTGTGCCTACACAATGTCCCTCCGTATACAGTGCCTCCCATAATGTGCCCCATCTCCACACTGTACTCCCTCCATACTGTGCCTACACAATGTCCCTCCGTATACAGTGCCTCCCATACTGTGCCCCATCTCCACACTGTACTCCCTCCATACTGTGCCTACACAATGTCCCGCCGTATACACTGCCTCCCATACTGTGCCCCATCTCCACATTGTACTCCCTCCATACTGTGCCTACACAATGTCCCTCCGTATACACTGCCTCCCATACTGTGCCCCATCTCCACACTGTACTCCCTCCATACTGTGCCTACACAATGTCCCTCCGTATACACTGCCTCCCATACTGTGCCCCCTCTCCACACTGTACTCCCTCCATACTGTGCCTACACAATGTCCCTCCGTATACACTGCCTCCCATACTGTGCCCCCTGTCCACACTGTACTCCCTCCATACTGTGCCTACACAATGTCCCTCCGTATACACTGCCTTCCATACTGTGCCCCATCTCCACACTGTACTCCCTCCATACTGTGCCTACACAATGTCCCTCCGTATACACTGCCTCCCATACTGTGCCCCATCTCCACACTGTACTCCCTCCATACTGTGCCTACACAATGTCCCATCGTATACACTGCCTCCCATACTGTGCCCCATCTCCACACTGTACTCCCTCCATACTGTGCCTACACAATGTCCCTCCGTATACACTGCCTCCCATACTGTGCCCCATCTCCACACTGTACTCCCTCCATACTGTGCCTACACAATGTCCCTCCGTATACACTGCCTCCCATACTGTGCCCCCTGTCCACACTGTACTCCCTCCATACTGTGCCTACACAATGTCCCTCCGTATACACTGCCTCCCATACTGTGCCCCATCTCCACACTGTACTCCCTCCATACTGTGCCTACACAATGTCCCTCCGTATACACTGCCTCGCATACTGTGCCCCATCTCCACACTGTACTCCCTCCATACTGTGCCTACACAATGTCCCTCCGTATACACTGCCTCTCATACTGTGCCCCATCTCCACACTGTACTCCCTCCATATTGTACCTACACAATGTCCCTCCGCATACACTGCCTCCCATACTGTGCCCCCTCTCCACACTGTGATCCCTCCATACTGTGCCTACACAATGTCCCTCCGTATACACTGCCTCCCATACTGTGCCCCATCTCCACACTGTACCCCCTCCATACTGTGCCTACACAATGTCCCTCCATATACACTGCCTCCCATACTGTACTCCCTCCATACTGTGCTTACACAATGTCCCTCCGTATACACTGCCTCCCATACTGTGCCCCATCTCCACACTGTGCTCCCTCCATACTGTGCCTACACAATGTCCCTCCGTATACACTGCCTCCCATACTGTGCCCCATCTCCACACTGTACTCCCTCCATACTGTGCCTACACAATGTCCCTCCGTATACACTGCCTCCCATACTGTGCCCCCTCTCCACACTGTACTCCCTCCATACTGTGCCTACACAATGTCCCTCCGTATACACTGCCTCCCATACTGTGCCCCATCTCCACACTGTACTCCCTCCATGCTGTGCCTACACAGTGTCCCTCCGTATACACTGCCTCCCATACTGTGCCCCATCTCCACACTGTACTCCCTCTATACTGTGCCTACACAATGTCCCTCCGTATACACTGCCTCCTATACTGTGCCCCATCTCCACACTGTACTCCCTCCATACTGTGCCTACACAATGTCCCTCCGTATACACTGCCTCCCATACTGTGCCCCATCTCCACACTGTACCCCATCCATACTGTGCCTACACAATGTCCCTCCATATACACTGCCTCCCATACTGTGCCGCATCTCCACACTGTACTCCCTCCATACTGTGCCTACACAATGTCCCTCCGTATACACTGCCTCCCATACTGTGCCCCATCTCCACACTGTACTCCCTCCATACTGTGCCTACACAATGTCCCTCCGTATACACTGCCTCCCATACTGTGCCCCATCTCCACACTGTACTCCCTCCATATTGTACCTACACAATGTCCCTCCGCATACACTGCCTCCCATACTGTGCCCCCTCTCCACACTGTGCTCCCTCCATACTGTGCCTACACAATGTCCCTCCGTATACACTGCCTCCCATACTGTGCCCCATCTCCACACTGTACTCGCTCCATATTGTACCTACACAATGTCCCTCCGCATACACTGCCTCCCATACTGTGCCCCCTCTCCACACTGTGCTCCCTCCATACTGTGCCTACACAATGTCCCTCCGCATACACTGCCTCCCATACTGTGCCCCCTCTCCACACTGTGCCTACACAATGTCCCTCCGTATACACTGCCTCCCATACTGTGCCCCATCTCCACACTGTACTCCCTCCATACTGTGCCTACACAATGTCCCTCCGTATACACTGCCTCCCATACTGTGCCCCATCTCCACACTGTACTCCCTCCATACTGTGCCTACACAATGTCCCTCCATATACACTGCCTCCCATACTGTGCCCCATCTCCACACTGTACTCCCTCCATACTGTGCCTACACAATGTCCCTCCGTATACAGTGCCTCCCATAATGTGCCCCATCTCCACACTGTACTCCCTCCATACTGTGCCTACACAATGTCCCTCCGTATACACTGCCTCCATACTGTGCCCCATCTCCACACTGTACTCCCTCCATACTGTGCCTACACAATGTCCCTCCGTATACACTGCCTCCATACTGTGCCCCATCTCCACACTGTACTCCCTCCATACTGTGCCTACACAATGTCCCTCCGTATACACTGCCTCCCATCCTGTGCCCCATCTCCACACTGTACTCCCTCCATACTGTGCCTACACAATGTCCCTCCGTATACACTGCCTCCATACTGTGCCCCATCTCCACACTGTACTCCCTCCATACTGTGCCTACACAATGTCCCTCCGTATACACTGCCTCCATACTGTGCCCCATCTCCACACTGTACTCCCTCCATACTGTGCCTACACAATGTTCCTCCGTATACACTGCCTCTCATACTGTGCCCCATCTCCACACTGTACTCCCTCCATATTGTACCTACACAATGTCCCTCCGCATACACTGCCTCCCATACTGTGCCCCCTCTCCACACTGTGATCCCTCCATACTGTGCCTACACAATGTCCCTCCGTATACACTGCCTCCCATACTGTGCCCCATCTCCACACTGTACCCCCTCCATACTGTGCCTACACAATGTCCCTCCATATACACTGCCTCCCATACTGTGCCCCATCTCCACACTGTGCTCCCTCCATACTGTGCCTACACAATGTCCCTCCGTATACACTGCCTCCCATACTGTGCCCCATCTCCACACTGTACTCCCTCCATACTGTGCCTACACAATGTCCCTCCGTATACACTGCCTCCCATACTGTGCCCCCTCTCCACACTGTACTCCCTCCATACTGTGCCTACACAATGTCCCTCCGTATACACTGCCTCCCATACTGTGCCCCATCTCCACACTGTACTCCCTCCATACTGTGCCTACACAATGTCCCTCCATATACACTGCCTCCCATACTGTGCCCCATCTCCACACTGTACTCCCTCCATGCTGTGCCTACACAGTGTCCCTCCGTATACACTGCCTCCCATACTGTGCCCCATCTCCACACTGTACTCCCTCTATACTGTGCCTACACAATGTCCCTCCGTATACACTGCCTCCTATACTGTGCCCCATCTCCACACTGTACTCCCTCCATACTGTGCCTACACAATGTCCCTCCGTATACACTGCCTCCCATACTGTGCCCCATCTCCACACTGTACCCCATCCATACTGTGCCTACACAATGTCCCTCCATATACACTGCCTCCCATACTGTGCCGCATCTCCACACTGTACTCCCTCCATACTGTGCCTACACAATGTCCCTCCGTATACACTGCCTCCCATACCGTGCCCCATCTCCACACTGTACTCCCTCCATACTGTGCCTACACAATGTCCCTCCGTATACACTGCCTCCCATACTGTGCCCCATCTCCACACTGTACTCCCTCCATATTGTACCTACACAATGTCCCTCCGCATACACTGCCTCCCATACTGTGCCCCCTCTCCACACTGTGCTCCCTCCATACTGTGCCTACACAATGTCCCTCCGTATACACTGCCTCCCATACTGTGCCCCATCTCCACACTGTACTCGCTCCATATTGTACCTACACAATGTCCCTCCGCATACACTGCCTCCCATACTGTGCCCCCTCTCCACACTGTGCTCCCTCCATACTGTGCCTACACAATGTCCCTCCGCATACACTGCCTCCCATACTGTGCCCCCTCTCCACACTGTGCCTACACAATGTCCCTCCGTATACACTGCCTCCCATACTGTGCCCCATCTCCACACTGTACTCCCTCCATACTGTGCCTACACAATGTCCCTCCGTATACACTGCCTCCCATACTGTGCCCCATCTCCACACTGTACTCCCTCCATACTGTGCCTACACAATGTCCCTCCATATACACTGCCTCCCATACTGTGCCCCATCTCCACACTGTACTCCCTCCATACTGTGCCTACACAATGTCCCTCCGTATACAGTGCCTCCCATAATGTGCCCCATCTCCACACTGTACTCCCTCCATACTGTGCCTACACAATGTCCCTCCGTATACAGTGCCTCCCATACTGTGCCCCATCTCCACACTGTACTCCCTCCATACTGTGCCTACACAATGTCCCGCCGTATACACTGCCTCCCATACTGTGCCCCATCTCCACATTGTACTCCCTCCATACTGTGCCTACACAATGTCCCTCCGTATACACTGCCTCCCATACTGTGCCCCATCTCCACACTGTACTCCCTCCATACTGTGCCTACACAATGTCCCTCCGTATACACTGCCTCCCATACTGTGCCCCCTCTCCACACTGTACTCCCTCCATACTGTGCCTACACAATGTCCCTCCGTATACACTGCCTCCCATACTGTGCCCCCTGTCCACACTGTACTCCCTCCATACTGTGCCTACACAATGTCCCTCCGTATACACTGCCTTCCATACTGTGCCCCATCTCCACACTGTACTCCCTCCATACTGTGCCTACACAATGTCCCTCCGTATACACTGCCTCCCATACTGTGCCCCATCTCCACACTGTACTCCCTCCATACTGTGCCTACACAATGTCCCATCGTATACACTGCCTCCCATACTGTGCCCCATCTCCACACTGTACTCCCTCCATACTGTGCCTACACAATGTCCCTCCGTATACACTGCCTCCCATACTGTGCCCCATCTCCACACTGTACTCCCTCCATACTGTGCCTACACAATGTCCCTCCGTATACACTGCCTCCCATACTGTGCCCCCTGTCCACACTGTACTCCCTCCATACTGTGCCTACACAATGTCCCTCCGTATACACTGCCTCCCATACTGTGCCCCATCTCCACACTGTACTCCCTCCATACTGTGCCTACACAATGTCCCTCCGTATACACTGCCTCGCATACTGTGCCCCATCTCCACACTGTACTCCCTCCATACTGTGCCTACACAATGTCCCATCGTATACACTGCCTCCCATACTGTGCCCCATCTCCACACTGTACTCCCTCCATACTGTGCCTACACAATGTCCCTCCGTATACACTGACTTCAATACTGTGCCCCATCTCCACACTGTACTCCCTCCATACTGTGCCTACACAATGTCCCTCCGTATACACTGCCTCCCATACTGTGCCCCCTGTCCACACTGTACTCCCTCCATACTGTGCCTACACAATGTCCCTCCGTATACACTGCCTCCCATACTGTGCCCTCTCCACACTGTACTCCCTCCATACTGTGCCTACACAATGTCCCTCCATATACAGTGCTTCCCATACTGTGCCCCCTCTCCACACTGTACTCCCTCCATACTGTGCCTACACAATGTCCCTCCGTATACACTGCCTCCCATACTGTGCCCCCTGTCCACACTGTACTCCCTCCATACTGTGCCTACACAATGTCCCTCCGTATACACTGCCTCCCATACTGTGCCCCATCTCCACACTGTACTACCTCCATACTGTGCCTACACAATGTCCCTCCGTATACATTGCCTCCCATACTGTTCCCCATCTCCACACTGTACTCCCTCCATAATGTGCCTACGCAATGTCCCTCCGTATACACTGCCTCCCATACTGTGCCCCATCTCCACACTGTACTCCCTCCATACTCTGCCTACACAATGTCCCTCCGTATACACTGCCTCCCATACTGTGCCCCCTCTCCACACTGTACTCCCTCCATACTGTGCCTACACAATGTCCCTCCGTATACACTGCCTCCCATACTGTGCCCCCTCTCCACACTGTACTCCCTCCATACTGTGCCTACACAATGTCCCTCCGTATACACTGCCTCCCATACTGTGCCCCATCTCCACACTGTACTCCCTCCATATTGTACCTACACAATGTCCCTCCGTATACACTGCCTCCCATACTGTGGCCCATCTCCACACTGTACTCCCTCCATACTGTGCCTACACAATGTCCCTCCGTATACACTGCCTCCCATACTGTGCCCCATCTCTACACTGTACTCCCTCCATACTGTGCCTACACAATGTCCCTCCGTATACACTGCCTCCCATACTGTGCCCCATCTCCACACTGTACTCCCTCCATACTGTGCCTACACAATGTCCCTCCGTATACACTGCCTCCCATCCTGTGCCCCATCTCCACACTGTACTCCCTCCATATTGTACCTACACAATGTCCCTCCGCATACACTGCCTCCCATACTGTGCCCCCTCTCCACACTGTGATCCCTCCATACTGTGCCTACACAATGTCCCTCCGTATACACTGCCTCCCATACTGTGCCCCATCTCCACACTGTACCCCCTCCATACTGTGCCTACACAATGTCCCTCCATATACACTGCCTCCCATACTGTGCCTATACAATGTCCCTCTGTATACACTGCCTCCCATACTGTGCCCCATCTCCACACTGTGCTCCCTCCATACTGTGCCTACACAATGTCCCTCCGTATACACTGCCTCCCATACTGTGCCCCATCTCCACACTGTACTCCCTCCATACTGTGCCTACACAATGTCCCTCCGTATACACTGCCTCCCATACTGTGCCCCCTCTCCACACTGTACTCCCTCCATACTGTGCCTACACAATGTCCCTCCGTATACACTGCCTCCCATACTGTGCCCCATCTCTACACTGTACTCCCTCCATACTGTGCCTACACAGTGTCCCTCCGTATACACTGCCTCCCATACTGTGCCCCATCTCCACACTGTACTCCCTCTATACTGTGCCTACACAATGTCCCTCCGTATACACTGCCTCCTATACTGTGCCCCATCTCCACACTGTACTCCCTCCATACTGTGCCTACACAATGTCCCTCCGTATACACTGCCTCCCATACTGTGCCCCATCTCCACACTGTACCCCGTCCATACTGTGCCTACACAATGTCCCTCCGTATACACTGCCTCCCATACTGTGCCGCATCTCCACACTGTACTCCCTCCATACTGTGCCTACACAATGTACCTCCGTATACACTGCCTCAAATACTGTGCCCCATCTCCACACTGTACTCCCTCCATACTGTGCCTACACAATGTTCCTCCGTATACACTGCCTCCCATTCTGTGCCCCATCTCCACACTGTACTCCCTCCATATTGTACCTACACAATGTCCCTCCGCATACACTGCCTCCCATACTGTGCCCCCTCTCCACACTGTGCTCCCTCCATACTGTGCCTACACAATGTCCCTCCGTATACACTGCCTCCCATACTGTGCCCCATCTCCACACTGTACTCCCTCCATACTGTGCCTACACAATGTGCCTCCATATACACTGCCTCCCATACTGTGCCCCCTCTCCACACTGTACTCCCTCCATACTGTGCCTACACAATGTCCCTCCGTATACACTGCCTCCCATACTGTGCCCCATCTCCACACTGTACTCCCTCCATACTGTGCCTACACAATGTCCCTCCGTATACACTGCCTCCCATACTGTGCCCCATCTCCACACTGTACCTCCATACTGTGCCTACACAATGTCCCTCCGTATACACTGCCTCCCATACTGTGCCCCATCTCCACACTGTACTCCCTCCATATTGTACCTACACAATGTCCCTCCGCATACACTGCCTCCCATACTGTGCCCCCTCTCCACACTGTGTTCCCTCCATACTGTGCCTACACAATGTCCCTCCGTATACACTGCCTCCCATACTGTGCCCCATCTCCACACTGTACTCCCTCCATACTGTGCCTACACAATGTCCCTCCATATACACTGCCTCCCATGTTGTGCCCCCTCTCCACACTGTACTCCCTCCATACTGTGCCTACACAATGTCCCTCCGTATACACTGCCTCCCATACTGTGCCCCATCTCCACACTGTACTCCCTCCATACTGTGCCTACACAATGTCCCTCCGTATACACTGCCTCCCATACTGTGCCCCATCTCCACACTGTACCCCCTCCATACTGTGCCTACACAATGTCCCTCCACATACACTGCCTCCCATACTGTGCCCCATCTCCACACTGTACTCCCTCCATACTGTGCCTACACAATGTCCCTCCGTATACACTGCCTCCCATACTGTGCCCCATCTCCACACTGTACTCCCTCCATACTGTGTCTACACAATGTCCCTCCGTATACACCGCCTCCCATACTGTGCCCCATCTCCACACTGTACTCCCTCCATACTGTGCCTACACAATGTCCCTCCATATACACTGCCTCCCATACTGTGCCCCATCTCCACACTGTACTCCCTCCATACTGTGCCTACACAATGTCCCTCCGTATACACTGCCTCCCATACTGTGCCCCATCTCCACACTGTACCCCCTCCATACTGTGCCTACACAATGTCCCTCCGTATACACTGCCTCCCATACTGTGCCCCATCTCCACACTGTACTCCCTCCATACTGTGCCTACACAATGTCCCTCCGTATACAGTGCCTCCCATACTGTGCCCCATCTCCACACTGTACTCCCTCCATATTGTACCTACACAATGTCCCTCCGCATACACTGCCTCCCATACTGTGCCCCCCTCTCCACACTGTGATCCCTCCATACTGTGCCTACACAATGTCCCTCCGTATACACTGCCTCCCATACTGTGCCCCATCTCCACACTGTACTCCCTCCATACTGTGCCTACACAATGTCCCTCCATATACACTGCCTCCCATACTGTGCCCCATCTCCACACTGTACTCCCTCCATACTGTGCCTACACAATGTCCCTCCGTATACAGTGCCTCCCATACTGTGCCCCATCTCCACACTGTACTCCCTCCATACTGTGCCTACACAATGTCCCTCCGTATACAGTGCCTCCCATACTGTGCCCCATCTCCACACTGTACTCCCTCCATACTGTGCCTACACAATGTCCCTTCGTATACACTGCCTCCCATACTGTGCCCCATCTCCACACTGTACTCCCTCCATACTGTGCCTACACAATGTCCCATCGTATACACTGCCTCCCATACTGTGCCCCATCTCCACACTGTACTCCCTCCATACTGTGCCTACACAATGTCATTCCGTATACGCTGCCTCCCATACTGTGCCCCATCTCCACACTGTACTCCCTCCATACTGTGCCTACACAATGTCCCTCCATATACACTGCCTCAAATACTGTGCCCCATCTCCACACTGTACTCCCTCCATACTGTGCCTACACAATGTCCCTCCGTATACACTGCCTCCCATACTGTGCCCTCTCCACACTGTACTCCCTCCATACTGTGCCTACACAATGTCCCTCCGTATACAGTGCTTCCCATACTGTGCCCCCTCTCCACACTGTACTCCCTCCATACTGTGCCTACACAATGTCCCTCCGTATACACTGCCTCCCATACTGTGCCCCATCTCCACACTGTACTCCCTCCATACTGTGCCTACACAATGTCCCTCCGCATACACTGCCTCCCATACTGTGCCCCCTGTCCACACTGTACTCCCTCCATACAGTGCCTACACAATGTCCCTCAGTATACACTGCCTCCCATACTGTGCCCCATCTCCACACTGTACTACCTCCATACTGTGCCTACACAATGTCCCTCCGTATACATTGCCTCCCATACTGTGCCCCATCTCCACACTGTACTCCCTCCATAATGTGCCTACGCAATGTCCCTCCGTATACACTGCCTCCCATACTGTGCCCCATCTCCACACTGTACTCCCTCCATACTCTGCCTACACAATGTCCCTCCGTATACACTGCCTCCCATACTGTGCCCCCTCTCCACACTGTACTCCCTCCATACTGTGCCTACACAATGTCCCTCCGTATACACTGCCTCCCATACTGTGCCCCCTCTCCACACTGTACTCCCTCCATACTGTGCCTACACAATGTCCCTCCGTATACACTGCCTCCCATACTGTGCCCCATCTCCACACTGTACTCCATCCATACTGTGCCTACACAATGTCCCTCCATATACACTGCCTCCCATACTGTGCCGCATCTCCACACTGTACTCCCTCCATACTGTGCCTACACAATGTCCCTCCGTATACACTGCCTCCCATACTGTGCCCCATCTCCACACTGTACTCCCTCCATACTGTGCCTACACAATGTCCCTCCGTATACACTGCCTCCCATACTGTGCCCCATCTCCACACTGTACTCGCTCCATATTGTACCTACACAATGTCCCTCCGCATACACTGCCTCCCATACTGTGCCCCCTCTCCACACTGTGCTCCCTCCATACTGTGCCTACACAATGTCCCTCCGCATACACTGCCTCCCATACTGTGCCCCCTCTCCACACTGTGCCTACACAATGTCCCTCCGTATACACTGCCTCCCATACTGTGCCCCATCTCCACACTGTACTCCCTCCATACTGTGCCTACACAATGTCCCTCCGTATACACTGCCTCCCATACTGTGCCCCATCTCCACACTGTACTCCCTCCATACTGTGCCTACACAATGTCCCTCCATATACACTGCCTCCCATACTGTGCCCCATCTCCACACTGTACTCCCTCCATACTGTGCCTACACAATGTCCCTCCGTATACAGTGCCTCCCATAATGTGCCCCATCTCCACACTGTACTCCCTCCATACTGTGCCTACACAATGTCCCGCCGTATACACTGCCTCCCATACTGTGCCCCATCTCCACATTGTACTCCCTCCATACTGTGCCTACACAATGTCCCTCCGTATACACTGCCTCCCATACTGTGCCCCATCTCCACACTGTACTCCCTCCATACTGTGCCTACACAATGTCCCTCCGTATACACTGCCTCCCATACTGTGCCCCCTCTCCACACTGTACTCCCTCCATACTGTGCCTACACAATGTCCCTCCGTATACACTGCCTCCCATACTGTGCCCCCTGTCCACACTGTACTCCCTCCATACTGTGCCTACACAATGTCCCTCCGTATACACTGCCTTCCATACTGTGCCCCATCTCCACACTGTACTCCCTCCATACTGTGCCTACACAATGTCCCTCCGTATACACTGCCTCCCATACTGTGCCCCATCTCCACACTGTACTCCCTCCATACTGTGCCTACACAATGTCCCATCGTATACACTGCCTCCCATACTGTGCCCCATCTCCACACTGTACTCCCTCCATACTGTGCCTACACAATGTCCCTCCGTATACACTGCCTCCCATACTGTGCCCCATCTCCACACTGTACTCCCTCCATACTGTGCCTACACAATGTCCCTCCGTATACACTGCCTCCCATACTGTGCCCCCTGTCCACACTGTACTCCCTCCATACTGTGCCTACACAATGTCCCTCCGTATACACTGCCTCCCATACTGTGCCCCATCTCCACACTGTACTCCCTCCATACTGTGCCTACACAATGTCCCTCCGTATACACTGCCTCCCATACTGTGCCCCATCTCCACACTGTACTCGCTCCATACTGTGCCTACACAATGTCCCTCCGTATACACTGCCTCGCATACTGTGCCCCATCTCCACACTGTACTCCCTCCATACTGTGCCTACACAATGTCCCATCGTATACACTGCCTCCCATACTGTGCCCCATCTCCACACTGTACTCCCTCCATACTGTGCCTACACAATGTCCCTCCGTATACACTGACTTCAATACTGTGCCCCATCTCCACACTGTACTCCCTCCATACTGTGCCTACACAATGTCCCTCCGTATACACTGCCTCCCATACTGTGCCCTCTCCACACTGTACTCCCTCCATACTGTGCCTACACAATGTCCCTCCATATACAGTGCTTCCCATACTGTGCCCCCTCTCCACACTGTACTCCCTCCATACTGTGCCTACACAATGTCCCTCCGTATACACTGCCTCCCATACTGTGCCCCCTGTCCACACTGTACTCCCTCCATACTGTGCCTACACAATGTCCCTCCGTATACACTGCCTCCCATACTGTGCCCCATCTCCACACTGTACTACCTCCATACTGTGCCTACACAATGTCCCTCCGTATACATTGCCTCCCATACTGTTCCCCATCTCCACACTGTACTCCCTCCATAATGTGCCTACGCAATGTCCCTCCGTATACACTGCCTCCCATACTGTGCCCCATCTCCACACTGTACTCCCTCCATACTCTGCCTACACAATGTCCCTCCGTATACACTGCCTCCCATACTGTGCCCCCTCTCCACACTGTACTCCCTCCATACTGTGCCTACACAATGTCCCTCCGTATACACTGCCTCCCATACTGTGCCCCCTCTCCACACTGTACTCCCTCCATACTGTGCCTACACAATGTCCCTCCGTATACACTGCCTCCCATACTGTGCCCCATCTCCACACTGTACTCCCTCCATATTGTACCTACACAATGTCCCTCCGTATACACTGCCTCCCATACTGTGGCCCATCTCCACACTGTACTCCCTCCATACTGTGCCTACACAATGTCCCTCCGTATACACTGCCTCCCATACTGTGCCCCATCTCTACACTGTACTCCCTCCATACTGTGCCTACACAATGTCCCTCCGTATACACTGCCTCCCATACTGTGCCCCATCTCCACACTGTACTCCCTCCATACTGTGCCTACACAATGTCCCTCCGTATACACTGCCTCCCATCCTGTGCCCCATCTCCACACTGTACTCCCTCCATATTGTACCTACACAATGTCCCTCCGCATACACTGCCTCCCATACTGTGCCCCCTCTCCACACTGTGATCCCTCCATACTGTGCCTACACAATGTCCCTCCGTATACACTGCCTCCCATACTGTGCCCCATCTCCACACTGTACCCCCTCCATACTGTGCCTACACAATGTCCCTCCATATACACTGCCTCCCATACTGTGCCTATACAATGTCCCTCTGTATACACTGCCTCCCATACTGTGCCCCATCTCCACACTGTGCTCCCTCCATACTGTGCCTACACAATGTCCCTCCGTATACACTGCCTCCCATACTGTGCCCCATCTCCACACTGTACTCCCTCCATACTGTGCCTACACAATGTCCCTCCGTATACACTGCCTCCCATACTGTGCCCCCTCTCCACACTGTACTCCCTCCATACTGTGCCTACACAATGTCCCTCCGTATACACTGCCTCCCATACTGTGCCCCATCTCTACACTGTACTCCCTCCATACTGTGCCTACACAGTGTCCCTCCGTATACACTGCCTCCCATACTGTGCCCCATCTCCACACTGTACTCCCTCTATACTGTGCCTACACAATGTCCCTCCGTATACACTGCCTCCTATACTGTGCCCCATCTCCACACTGTACTCCCTCCATACTGTGCCTACACAATGTCCCTCCGTATACACTGCCTCCCATACTGTGCCCCATCTCCACACTGTACCCCGTCCATACTGTGCCTACACAATGTCCCTCCGTATACACTGCCTCCCATACTGTGCCGCATCTCCACACTGTACTCCCTCCATACTGTGCCTACACAATGTACCTCCGTATACACTGCCTCAAATACTGTGCCCCATCTCCACACTGTACTCCCTCCATACTGTGCCTACACAATGTTCCTCCGTATACACTGCCTCCCATTCTGTGCCCCATCTCCACACTGTACTCCCTCCATATTGTACCTACACAATGTCCCTCCGCATACACTGCCTCCCATACTGTGCCCCCTCTCCACACTGTGCTCCCTCCATACTGTGCCTACACAATGTCCCTCCGTATACACTGCCTCCCATACTGTGCCCCATCTCCACACTGTACTCCCTCCATACTGTGCCTACACAATGTGCCTCCATATACACTGCCTCCCATAGTGTGCCCCCTCTCCACACTGTACTCCCTCCATACTGTGCCTACACAATGTCCCTCCGTATACACTGCCTCCCATACTGTGCCCCATCTCCACACTGTACTCCCTCCATACTGTGCCTACACAATGTCCCTCCGTATACACTGCCTCCCATACTGTGCCCCATCTCCACACTGTACCTCCATACTGTGCCTACACAATGTCCCTCCGTATACACTGCCTCCCATACTGTGCCCCATCTCCACACTGTACTCCCTCCATATTGTACCTACACAATGTCCCTCCGCATACACTGCCTCCCATACTGTGCCCCCTCTCCACACTGTGCTCCCTCCATACTGTGCCTACACAATGTCCCTCCGTATACACTGCCTCCCATACTGTGCCCCATCTCCACACTGTACTCCCTCCATACTGTGCCTACACAATGTCCCTCCATATACACTGCCTCCCATGTTGTGCCCCCTCTCCACACTGTACTCCCTCCATACTGTGCCTACACAATGTCCCTCCGTATACACTGCCTCCCATACTGTGCCCCATCTCCACACTGTACTCCCTCCATACTGTGCCTACACAATGTCCCTCCGTATACACTGCCTCCCATACTGTGCCCCATCTCCACACTGTACCCCCTCCATACTGTGCCTACACAATGTCCCTCCACATACACTGCCTCCCATACTGTGCCCCATCTCCACACTGTACTCCCTCCATACTGTGCCTACACAATGTCCCTCCGTATACACTGCCTCCCATACTGTGCCCCATCTCCACACTGTACTCCCTCCATACTGTGTCTACACAATGTCCCTCCGTATACACCGCCTCCCATACTGTGCCCCATCTCCACACTGTACTCCCTCCATACTGTGCCTACACAATGTCCCTCCATATACACTGCCTCCCATACTGTGCCCCATCTCCACACTGTACTCCCTCCATACTGTGCCTACACAATGTCCCTCCGTATACACTGCCTCCCATACTGTGCCCCATCTCCACACTGTACCCCCTCCATACTGTGCCTACACAATGTCCCTCCGTATACACTGCCTCCCATACTGTGCCCCATCTCCACACTGTACTCCCTCCATACTGTGCCTACACAATGTCCCTCCGTATACAGTGCCTCCCATACTGTGCCCCATCTCCACACTGTACTCCCTCCATATTGTACCTACACAATGTCCCTCCGCATACACTGCCTCCCATACTGTGCCCCCCTCTCCACACTGTGATCCCTCCATACTGTGCCTACACAATGTCCCTCCGTATACACTGCCTCCCATACTGTGCCCCATCTCCACACTGTACTCCCTCCATACTGTGCCTACACAATGTCCCTCCATATACACTGCCTCCCATACTGTGCCCCATCTCCACACTGTACTCCCTCCATACTGTGCCTACACAATGTCCCTCCGTATACAGTGCCTCCCATACTGTGCCCCATCTCCACACTGTACTCCCTCCATACTGTGCCTACACAATGTCCCTCCGTATACAGTGCTTCCCATACTGTGCCCCCTCTCCACACTGTACTCCCTCCATACTGTGCCTACACAATGTCCCTCCGTATACACTGCCTCCCATACTGTGCCCCATCTCCACACTGTACTCCCTCCATACTGTGCCTACACAATGTCCCTCCGCATACACTGCCTCCCATACTGTGCCCCCTGTCCACACTGTACTCCCTCCATACAGTGCCTACACAATGTCCCTCAGTATACACTGCCTCCCATACTGTGCCCCATCTCCACACTGTACTACCTCCATACTGTGCCTACACAATGTCCCTCCGTATACATTGCCTCCCATACTGTGCCCCATCTCCACACTGTACTCCCTCCATAATGTGCCTACGCAATGTCCCTCCGTATACACTGCCTCCCATACTGTGCCCCATCTCCACACTGTACTCCCTCCATACTCTGCCTACACAATGTCCCTCCGTATACACTGCCTCCCATACTGTGCCCCCTCTCCACACTGTACTCCCTCCATACTGTGCCTACACAATGTCCCTCCGTATACACTGCCTCCCATACTGTGCCCCCTCTCCACACTGTACTCCCTCCATACTGTGCCTACACAATGTCCCTCCGTATACACTGCCTCCCATACTGTGCCCCATCTCCACACTGTACTCCCTCCATATTGTACCTACACAATGTCCCTCCGTATACACTGCCTCCCATACTGTGCCCCATCTCCACACTGTACTCCCTCCATACTGTGCCTACACAATGTCCCTCCGTATACACTGCCTCCCATACTGTGCCCCATCTCCACACTGTACTCCCTCCATACTGTGCCTACACAATGTCCCTCCGTATACACTGCCTCCCATCCTGTGCCCCATCTCCACACTGTACTCCCTCCATATTGTACCTACACAATGTCCCTCCGCATACACTGCCTCCCATACTGTGCCCCCTCTCCACACTGTGATCCCTCCATACTGTGCCTACACAATGTCCCTCCGTATACACTGCCTCCCATACTGTGCCCCATCTCCACACTGTACTCCCTCCATACTGTGCCTACACAATGTCCCTCCATATACACTGCCTCCCATACTGTGCCCCATCTCCACACTGTACTCCCTCCATACTGTGCCTACACAATGTCCCTCCGTATACAGTGCCTCCCATACTGTGCCCCATCTCCACACTGTACTCCCTCCATACTGTGCCTACACAATGTCCCTCCGTATACAGTGCCTCCCATACTGTGCCCCATCTCCACACTGTACTCCCTCCATACTGTGCCTACACAATGTCCCTTCGTATACACTGCCTCCCATACTGTGCCCCATCTCCACACTGTACTCCCTCCATACTGTGCCTACACAATGTCCCATCGTATACACTGCCTCCCATACTGTGCCCCATCTCCACACTGTACTCCCTCCATACTGTGCCTACACAATGTCCCATCGTATACACTGCCTCCCATACTGTGCCCCATCTCCACACTGTACTCCCTCCATACTGTGCCTACACAATGTCATTCCGTATACGCTGCCTCCCATACTGTGCCCCATCTCCACACTGTACTCCCTCCATACTGTGCCTACACAATGTCCCTCCATATACACTGCCTCAAATACTGTGCCCCATCTCCACACTGTACTCCCTCCATACTGTGCCTACACAATGTCCCTCCGTATACATTGCCTCCCATACTGTGCCCCATCTCCACACTGTACTCCCTCCATACTGTGCCTACGCAATGTCCCTCCGTATACACTGCCTCCCATACTGTGCCCCATCTCCACACTGTACTCCCTCCATACTCTGCCTACACAATGTCCCTCCGTATACACTGCCTCCCATACTGTGCCCCCTCTCCACACTGTACTCCCTCCATACTGTGCCTACACAATGTCCCTCCGTATACACTGTCTCCCATACTGTGCCCCCTCTCCACACTGTACTCCCTCCATACTGTGCCTACACAATGTCCCTCCGTATACACTGCCTCCCATACTGTGCCCCCTCCATACTGTGCCTACACAATGTCCCTCCGTATACATTGCCTCCCATACTGTGCCCCATCTCCACACTGTACTCCCTCCATACTGTGCCTACACAATGTCCCTCCATATACACTGCCTCCCATACTGTGCCCCCTCTCCACACTGTACTCCCTCCATATTGTACCTACACAATGTCCCTCCGTATACACTGCCTCCCATACTGTGCCCCATCTCCACACTGTACTCCCTCCATACTGTGCCTACACAATGTCCCTCCGTATACACTGCCTCCCATACTGTGCCCCATCTCCACACTGTACTCCCTCCATACTGTGCCTACACAATGTCCCTCCGTATACACTGCCTCCCATCCTGTGCCCCATCTCCACACTGTACTCCCTCCATACTGTGCCTACACAATGTCCCTCCGTATACACTGCCTCCATACTGTGCCCCATCTCCACACTGTACTCCCTCCATACTGTGCCTACACAATGTCCCTCCGTATACACTGCCTCCCATACTGTGCCCCATCTCCACACAGTACTCCCTCCATACTGTGCCTACACAATGTCCCTCCGTATACACTGCCTCCCATCCTGTGCCCCATCTCCACACTGTACTCCCTCCATACTGTGCCTACACAATGTCCCTCCGTATACACTGCCTCCATACTGTGCCCCATCTCCACACTGTACTCCCTCCATACTGTGCCTACACAATGTCCCTCCGTATACACTGCCTCCATACTGTGCCCCATCTCCACACTGTACTCCCTCCATACTGTGCCTACACAATGTCCCTCCGTATACAGTGCCTCCCATACTGTGCCCCATCTCCACACTGTACTCCCTCCATACTGTGCCTACACAATGTCCCTTCGTATACACTGCCTCCCATACTGTGCCCCATCTCCACACTGTACTCCCTCCATACTGTGCCTACACAATGTCCCATCGTATACACTGCCTCCCATACTGTGCCCCATCTCCACACTGTACTCCCTCCATACTGTGCCTACACAATGTCATTCAGTATACGCTGCCTCCCATACTGTGCCCCATCTCCACACTGTACTCCCTCCATACTGTGCCTACACAATGTCCCTCCATATACACTGCCTCAAATACTGTGCCCCATCTCCACACTGTACTCCCTCCATACTCTGCCTACACAATGTCCCTCCGTATACACTGCCTCCCATACTGTGCCCCCTCTCCACACTGTACTCCCTCCATACTGTGCCTACACAATGTCCCTCCGTATACACTGCCTCCCATACTGTGCCCCCTCTCCACACTGTACTCCCTCCATACTGTGCCTACACAATGTCCCTCCGTATACACTGCCTCCCCTACTGTGCCCCATCTCCACACTGTACTCCCTCCATATTGTACCTACACAATGTCCCTCCGTATACACTGCCTCCCATACTGTGCCCCATCTCCACACTGTACTCCCTCCATACTGTGCCTACACAATGTCCCTCCGTATACACTGCCTCCCATACTGTGCCCCATCTCCACACTGTACTCCCTCCATACTGTGCCTACACAATGTCCCTCCGTATACACTGCCTCCCATCCTGTGCCCCATCTCCACACTGTACTCCCTCCATATTGTACCTACACAATGTCCCTCCGCATACACTGCCTCCCATACTGTGCCCCCTCTCCACACTGTGATCCCTCCATACTGTGCCTACACAATGTCCCTCCGTATACACTGCCTCCCATACTGTGCCCCATCTCCACACTGTACTCCCTCCATACTGTGCCTACACAATGTCCCTCCATATACACTGCCTCCCATACTGTGCCCCATCTCCACACTGTACTCCCTCCATACTGTGCCTATACAATGTCCCTCCGTATACACTGCCTCCCATACTGTGCCCCATCTCCACACTGTACTCCCTCCATACTGTGCCTACACAATGTCCCTCCGTATACAGTGCCTCCCATACTGTGCCCCATCTCCACACTGTACTCCCTCCATACTGTGCCTACACAATGTCCCTCCGTATACAGTGCCTCCCATACTGTGCCCCATCTCCACACTGTACTCCCTCCATACTGTGCCTACACAATGTCCCTTCGTATACACTGCCTCCCATGCTGTGCCCCATCTCCACACTGTACTCCCTCCATACTGTGCCTACACAATGTCCCATCGTATACACTGCCTCCCATACTGTGCCCCATCTCCACACTGTACTCCCTCCATACTGTGCCTACACAATGTCATTCCGTATACGCTGCCTCCCATACTGTGCCCCATCTCCACACTGTACTCCCTCCATACTGTGCCTACACAATGTCCCTCCATATACACTGCCTCAAATACTGTGCCCCATCTCCACACTGTACTCCCTCCATACTGTGCCTACACAATGTCCCTCCGTATACACTGCCTCCCATACTGTGCCCTCTCCACACTGTACTCCCTCCATACTGTGCCTACACAATGTCCCTCCGTATACAGTGCTTCCCATACTATGCCCCCTCTCCACACTGTACTCCCTCCATACTGTGCCTACACAATGTCCCTCCGTATACACTGCCTCCCATACTGTGCCCCCTGTCCACACTGTACTCCCTCCATACTGTGCCTACACAATGTCCCTCAGTATACACTGCCTCCCATACTGTGCCCCATCTCCACACTGTACTACCTCCATACTGTGCCTACACAATGTCCCTCCGTATACATTGCCTCCCATACTGTGCCCCATCTCCACACTGTACTCCCTCCATAATGTGCCTACGCAATGTCCCTCCGTATACACTGCCTCCCATACTGTGCCCCATCTCCACACTGTACTCCCTCCATACTCTGCCTACACAATGTCCCTCCGTATACACTGCCTCCCATACTGTGCCCCCTCTCCACACTGTACTCCCTCCATACTGTGCCTACACAATGTCCCTCCGTATACACTGCCTCCCATACTGTGCCCCCTCTCCACACTGTACTCCCTCCATACTGTGCCTACACAATGTCCCTCCGTATACACTGCCTCCCCCATACTGTGCCCCATCTCCACACTGTACTCCCTCCATATTGTACCTACACAATGTCCCTCCGTATACAGTGCCTCCCATACTGTGCCCCATCTCCACACTGTACTCCCTCCATACTGTGCCTACACAATGTCCTTCCGTATACACTGCCTCCCATACTGTGCCCCATCTCCACACTGTACTCCCTCCATACTGTGCCTACACAATGTCCCTCCGTATACACTGCCTCCCATCCTGTGCCCCATCTCCACACTGTACTCCCTCCATATTGTACCTACACAATATCCCTCCGCATACACTGCCTCCCATACTGTGCCCCCTCTCCACACTGTGATCCCTCCATACTGTGCCTACACAATGTCCCTCCGTATACACTGCCTCCCATACTGTGCCCCATCTCCACACTGTACTCCCTCCATACTGTGCCTACACAATGTCCCTCCGTATACACTGCCTCCCATACTGTGCCCCATCTCCACACTGTACTCCCTCCATACTGTGCCTACACAATGTCCCTCCATATACTCTGCCTCCCATACTGTGCCCCATCTCCACACTGTGCTCCCTCCATACTGTCCCTCCGTATACACTGCCTCCCATACTGTGCCCCATCTCCACACTGTACTCCCTCCATACTGTGCCTACACAATGTCCCTCCGTATAAACTGCCTCCCATACTGTGCCCCCTCTCCACACTGTACTCCCTCCATACTGTGCCTACACAATGTCCCTCCATATACACTGCCTCCCATACTGTGCCCCATCTCCACACTGTACTCCCTCCATACTGTGCCTACAGTGTCCCTCCGTATACACTGCCTCCCATACTGTGCCCCATCTCCACACTGTACTCCCTCTATACTGTGCCTACACAATGTCCCTCCGTATACACTGCCTCCTATACTGTGCCCCATCTCCACACTGTACTCCCTCCATACTGTGCCTACACAATGTCCCTCCGTATACACTGCCTCCCATACTGTGCCCCATCTCCACACTGTACCCCGTCCATATTGTGCCTACACAATGTCCCTCCATATACACTGTCTACCATACTGTGCTGCATCTCCACACTGTACTCCCTCCATACTGTGCCTACACAATGTACCTCCGTATACACTGCCTCCCATACTGTGCCCCATCTCCACACTGTACTCCCTCCATACTGTGCCTACACAATGTCCCTCCGTATACACTGCCTCCCATACTGTGCCCCATCTCCACACTGTACTCCCTCCATACTGTACCTACACAATGTCCCTCCGCATACACTGCCTCCCATACTGTGCCCCCTCTCCACACTGTGCTCCCTCCATACTGTGCCTACACAATGTCCCTCCGTATACACTGCCTCCCATACTGTGCCCCATCTCCACACTGTACTCCCTCCATACTGTGCCTACACAATGTCCCTCCATATACACTGCCTCCCATACTGTGCCCCCTCTCCACACTGTACTCCCTCCATACTGTGCCTACACAATGTCCCTCCGTATACACTGCCTCCCATACTGTGCCCCATCTCCACACTGTACTCCCTCCATACTGTGCCTACACAATGTCCCTCCGTATACACTGCCTCCCATACTGTGCCCCATCTCCACACTGTACCTCCATACTGTGCCTACACAATGTCCCTCCGTATACACTGCCTCCCATAGTGTGCCCCATCTCCACACTGTGCTCCCTCCATACTGTGCCTACACAATGTCCCTCCGTATACACTGCCTCCCATACTGTGCCCCATCTCCACACTGTACTCCCTCCATACTGTGCCTACACAATGTCCCTCCGTATACACTGCCTCCCATACTGTGCCCCATCTCCACACTGTACTCCCTCCATATTGTACCTACACAATGTCCCTCCGCATACACTGCCTCCCATACTGTGCCCCCTCTCCACACTGTGCTCCCTCCATACTGTGCCTACACAATGTCCCTCCGTATACGCTGCCTCCCATACTGTGCCCCCTCTCCACACTGTACTCCCTCCATACTGTGCCTACACAATGTCCCTCCGTATACACTGCCTCCCATACTGTGCCCCATCTCCACACTGTACTCCCTCCATATTGTACCTACACAATGTCCCTCCGTATACAGTGCCTCCCATACTGTGCCCCATCTCCACACTGTACTCCCTCCATACTGTGCCTACACAATGTCCTTCCGTATACACTGCCTCCATACTGTGCCCCATCTCCACACTGTACTCCCTCCATACTGTGCCTACACAATGTCCCTCCATATACACTGCCTCCCATACTGTGCCCCATCTCCACACTGTGATCCCTCCATACTGTGCCTACACAATGTCCCTCCGTATACACTGCCTCCCATACTGTGCCCCATCTCCACACTGTACTCCCTCCATACTGTGTCTACACAATGTCCCTCCGTATACACTGCCTCCCATCCTGTGCCCCATCTCCACACTGTACTCCCTCCATATTGTACCTACACAATGTCCCTCCGCATACACTGCCTCCCATACTGTGCCCCCTCTCCACACTGTGATCCCTCCATATTGTGCCTACACAATGTCCCTCCGTATACACTGCCTCCCATACTGTGCCCCATCTCCACACTGTACCCCCTCCATACTGTGCCTACACAATGTCCCTCCATATACACTGCCTCCCATACTGTGCCCCATCTCCACACTGTACTCCCTCCATACTGTGCCTACACAATGTCCCTCCGTATACACTGCCTCCCATACTGTGCCCCCTCTCCACACTGTACTCCCTCCATACTGTGCCTACACAATGTCCCTCCATATACACTGCCTCCCATACTGTGCCCCATCTCCACACTGTACTCCCTCCATACTGTGCCTACAGTGTCCCTCCGTATACACTGCCTCCCATACTGTGCCCCATCTCCACACTGTACTCCCTCTATACTGTGCCTACACAATGTCCCTCCGTATACACTGCCTCCTATACTGTGCCCCATCTCCACACTGTACTCCCTCCATACTGTGCCTACACAATGTCCCTCCGTATACACTGCCTCCCATACTGTGCCCCATCTCCACACTGTACCCCGTCCATATTGTGCCTACACAATGTCCCTCCATATACACTGCCTCCCATACTGTGCCGCATCTCCACACTGTACTCCCTCCATACTGTGCCTACACAATGTACCTCCGTATACACTGCCTCCCATACTGTGCCCCATCTCCACACTGTACTCCCTCCATACTGTGCCTACACAATGTCCCTCCGTATACACTGCCTCCCATACTGTGCCCCATCTCCACACTGTACTCCCTCCATACTGTACCTACACAATGTCCCTAAGCATACACTGCCTCCCATACTGTGCCCCCTCTCCACACTGTGCTCCCTCCATACTGTGCCTACACAATGTCCCTCCGTATACACTGCCTCCCATACTGTGCCCCATCTCCACACTGTACTCCCTCCATACTGTGCCTACACAATGTCCCTCCATATACACTGCCTCCCATACTGTGCCCCCTCTCCACACTGTACTCCCTCCATACTGTGCCTACACAATGTCCCTCCGTATACACTGCCTCCCATACTGTGCCCCATCTCCACACTGTACTCCCTCCATACTGTGCCTACACAATGTCCCTCCGTATACACTGCCTCCCATACTGTGCCCCATCTCCACACTGTACCTCCATACTGTGCCTACACAATGTCCCTCCATATACACTGCCTCCCATACTGTGCCCCATCTCCACACTGTACTCCCTCCATACTGTGCCTACACAATGTCGCTCCGTATACACTGCCTCCCATACTGTGCCCCATCTCCACACTGTACTCCCTCCATATTGTACCTACACAATGTCCCTCCGCATACACTGCCTCCCATACTGTGCCCCCTCTCCACACTGTGCTCCCTCCATACTGTGCCTACACAATGTCCCTCCGTATACACTGCCTCCCATACTGTGCCCTATCTCCACACTGTACCCCCTCCATACTGTGCCTACACAATGTCCCTCCGTATACACTGCCTCCCATACTGTGCCCCATCTCCACACTGTACTCCCTCCATACTGTGCCTACACAATGTCCCTCCGTATACACTGCCTCCCATACTGTGCCCCATCTCCACACTGTACTCCCTCCATATTGTACCTACACAATGTCCCTCCGCATACACTGCCTCCCATACTGTGCCCCCTCTCCACACTGTGCTCCCTCCATACTGTGCCTACACAATGTCCCTCCGTATACACTGCCTCCCATACTGTGCCCCATCTCCACACTGTACTCCCTCCATACTGTGCCTACACAATGTCCCTCCGTATACACTGCCTCCCATACTGTGCCCCATCTCCACACAGTACTCCCTCCATACTGTGCCTACACAATGTCCCTCCATATACACTGCCTCCCATACTGTGCCCCATCTCCACACTGTACTCCCTCCATACTGTGCCTACACAATGTCCCTCCGTATACAGTGCCTCCCATACTGTGCCCCATCTCCACACTGTACTCCCTCCATACTGTGCCTACACAATGTCCCTCCGTATACAGTGCCTCCCATACTGTGCCCCATCTCCACACTGTACTCACTCCATACTGTGCCTACACAATGTCCCATCGTATACACTGCCTCCCATACTGTGCCCTTACTGAACCTTCAGCTCCACTAAGGAGCACTCATTTTCCCCTACTTTGTGGCGCTCTATCACACAGCCAGCACCCCATGTACCTCCCAAATACAGCCAGCACCCCATGTACCCCCCATATACAGCCAGCACCCCATGTACCTCCCAAATACAGCCAGCACCCCATGTACCCCCCATATACAGCCAGCACCCCATGTACCTCCCAGATACAGTCAACACCCCGTGTACCTCCCATATACAGCCAGCACCCCATGTACCTCCCAAGTACAGCCAGCACCCCATGTACCCCCCAAATACAGCCTGCACCCCATGTACCTCCCAAATACAGCCAGCACCCCATGTACCTCCCAAATACAGCCAGCACCCCATGTACCTCCCAAATACCGCCAACACCCCATGTACCTCCCAAATACAGCCAACACCCCACGTACCTCCCAAATACAGCCAGCACCCCACGTACCTCCCAAATACAGCCAGCACCCCACGTACCTCCCAAATACAGCCAGCACCCCACGTACCTCCCAAATACAGCCAGCACCCCATGTACCCCGCATACAGCCAGCACCCCATGTACCTCCCAAATACAGCCAGTACCCCATGTACCTCCCAAATACAGCCAGCACCCCATGTACCCCGCATACAGCCAGCACCCCATGTACCTCCCAAATACAGCCAGCACCCCGTGTACCTCCCAAATACAGCCAGCACCCCGTGTACCTCCCAAATACAGCCAGCACCCCATGTACCTCCCAAATACAGCCAGCACCCCATGTACCTCCCAAATACAGCCAGCACCCCGTGTACCTCCCATATACAGCCAGCACCCCGTGTACCTCCCATATACAGCCAGCACCCCGTGTACCTCCCATATACAGCCAGCACCCCATGTACCTCCAAATACAGCCAGCACCCCATGTACCTCCCAAATACAGCCAACACCCCATGTACCTCCCAAATACAGCCAGCACCCCATGTACCTCCCAAATACAGCCAGCACCCCATGTACCTCCCATATACAGCCAGCACCCCATGTATCTCCCAAATACAGCCAACACCCCATGTACCTCCCAAATACAGCCAACACCCCGTGTACCTCCCAAATACAGCCAACACCCCGTGTACCTCCCAAATACAGCCAGCACCCCGTGTACCTCCCAAATACAGCCAGCACCCCATGTACCTCCCATATACAGCCAGCACCCCATGTACCTCCCAAATACAGCCAGCACCCCATGTACCTCCCAAATACAGCCAGCACCCCGTGTACCTCCCAAATACAGCCAGCACCCCATGTACCTCCCAAATACAGCCAACACCCCATGTACCTCCCACATACAGCCAGCACCCCATGTACCTCCCAAATACAGCCAGCACCCCGTGTACCTCCCATATACAGCCAGCATCCCGTGTACCTCCCAAATACAGCAAACACCCCATGTACCTCCCAAATACAGCCAGCACCCCATGTACCTCCCATATACAGCCAGCACCCCATGTACCTCCCAAATACAGCCAACACCCCATGTACCTCCCAAATACAGCCAGCACCCCGTGTACCTCCCAAATACAGCCAGCACCCCGTGTACCTCCCAAATACAGCCAGCACCCCGTGTACCTCCCATATACAGCCAGCACCCCATGTACCTCCCAAATACAGCCAGCACCCCATGTACCTCCCAAATACAGCCAGCACCCCATGTACCTCCCAAATACAGCCAACACCCCATGTACCTCCCAAATACAGCCAGCACCCCATGTACCTCCCAAATACAGCCAGCACCCCATGTACCTCCCAAATACAGCCAGCACCCCATGTACCTCCCAAATACAGCCAGCACCCCATGTACCTCCCAAATACAGCCAGCACCCCATGTACCTCCCAAATACAGCTAGCACCCCGTGTACCTCCCAAATACAGCCAGCACCCCGTGTACCTCCCATATACAGCCAGCACCCCATGTACCTCCCAAATACAGCCAGCACCCCATGTACCTCCCAAATACAGCCACCACTCCATGTACCTCCCAAATACAGCCACCACTCCATGTACCTCCCAAATACAGCCAGCACCCCATGTACCCCCAAATACAGCCAGCACCCCATGTACCTCCCAAATACAGCCAACACCCCATGTACCTCCCAAATACAGCCAACACCCCATGTACCTCCAAATACAGCAAGCACCCCATGTACCTCCCAAATACAGCCAGCACCCCATGTACCTCCCAAATACAGCCAGCACCCCATGTACCTCCCAAATACAGCCAACACCCCATGTACCTCCCAAATACAGCCAGCACCCCATGTACCCCCAAATACAGCCAACACCCCATGTACCTCCCAAATACAGCCAACACCCCATGTACCTCCCAAATACAGCCAGCACCCCATGTACCTCCCATATACAGCCAGCACCCCATGTACCTCCCAAATACAGCCAGCACCCCGTGTACCCCCCAAATACAGCCAGCACCCCATGTACCTCCCAAATACAGCCAGCACCCCTTGTACCTCCCAAATACAGCCAACACCCCATGTACCTCCCAAATACAGCCAGCACCCCATGTACCCCCAAATACAGCCAACACCCCATGTACCTCCCAAATACAGCCAACACCCCATGTACCTCCCAAATACAGCCAACACCCCATGTACCTCCCAAATACAGCCAACACCCCATGTACCTCCCAAATACAGCCAACACCCCATGTACCTCCCAAATACAGCCAGCACCCCATGTACCTCCCAAATACAGCCAGCACCCCATGTACCTCCAAATACAGCCAGCACCCCATGTACCCCCAAATACAGCCAGCACCCCATGTACCTCCCAAATACAGCCAGCACCCCATGTACCCCCAAATACAGCCAACACCCCATGTACCTCCCAAATACAGCCAACACCCCATGTACCTCCCAAATACAGCCAACACCCCATGTACCTCCCAAATACAGCCAGCACCCCCATGTACCTCCCAAATACAGCCAGCACCCCCATGTACCTCCCAAATACAGCCAACACCCCATGTACCTCCCAAATACAGCCAGCACCCCATGTACCCCCCAAATACAGCCAGCACCCCATGTACCTCCAAATACAGCCAGCACCCCATGTACCTCCCAAATACAGCCAGCACCCCATGTACCTCCCAAATACAGCCAGCACCCCATGTACCTCCCAAATACAGCCAGCACCCCGTATACCTCCCAAATACAGCCAGCACCCCATGTACCTCCCAAATACAGCCAGCACCCCATGTACCTCCCAAATACAGCCAGCACCCCATGTACCTCCCAAATACAGCCAGCACCCCATGTACCTCCCAAATACAGCCAACACCCCATGTACCTCCCAAATACAGCCAACACCCCATGTACCTCCCAAATACAGCCAGCACCCCATGTACCCCCCATATACAGCCAGCACCCCATGTACCTCCCAAATACAGCCAGCACCCCATGTACCCCCCATATACAGCCAGCACCCCATGTACCTCCCAAATACAGCCAGCACCCCATGTACCCCCCATATACAGCCAGCACCCCATGTACCCCCCATATACAGCCAGCACCCCATGTACCCCCCATATACAGCCAGCACCCCATGTACCTCCAAATACAGCCAGCATCCCATGTACCTCCCAAATACAGCCAGCACCCCATGTACCCCCCATATACAGCCAGCACCCTATGTACCTCCCAAATACAGCCTGCACCCCGTGTACCTCCCACATGCCGCCATTACTGCCCGTGTGCACAGCCCCTTATACAGCCGCACAGTATGTCCTCCAGAGAGATAGATAGAGTGAGCAATCGCCTTAGAAGCCCCCTGATTAGTGCCGGCCCCCCTGTGTGACGCCCCCTCAGTATAACCAGTATGGAGCGGCTGTAGGACTCGTCCTTATAGACCGCGCTGTGTGCACAGGAGCCTCAGAGCAGGAACTCCATCTCCTCACCTCTGCAGTGACACCGAGGAGTGGGCGGAGCTCTGACGAGTGAGCGGAGCTCTGAGGAGTAGGCGGGGCTCTGATGAGTGGGCGGAGCTCTGAGGAGGGGCGGGGGCGGAGCTCTGAAGAGGGGGCGGAGCTCTAATGAGGGAGAAGGAGGAGCTCTGAGGAGGGGCGTGGGCGGAGCTCTGAGGAGGGGCGTGGGCGGAGCTCTGAGGAGGGGCGTGGGCGGAGCTCTGAGGAGGGGGCGTGGGCGGAGCTGTGAGGAGGGGGCGTGGGCGGAGCTGTGAGGAGGGGGCGTGGGCGGAGCTGTGAGGAGGGGGCGTGGGCGGAGCCCTGAGGAGGTGGCGTGGGCGGAGCTCTGAGGAGGTGGCGTGGGCGGAGCTCTGAGGATGGATGTGGGCGGAGCTCTGAGGAGGGGGCGTGGGCGGAGCTCTGAGGAGGGGGCGTGGGCGGAACTCTTAAAAGGGGCGTGGGCGGAGCTCTGAGGAGGGGGCGTGGGCGGAACTCTTAAAAGGGGCATAGGCGGAGCCCTGATGAGGGGCGTGGTCTGAGCGCTGAGGAGGGGTGTCTTGTTCGTGGCCCGGGGCCCTACATGCTGAGGGCTCAGTGCTGGAGGTGGAGTTACCACGGTGACCGCCCCCCGCTGGAGGTGGAGTTACCACGGTGACCGACCCCTGCTGGAGGTGGAGTTACCACGGTGACCGCCCCCCGCTGGAGGTGGAGTTACCACGGTGACCGTCCCCCGCTGGAGGTGGAGTTACCACGGTGACCGCCCCCGCTGGAGTTGGAGTTACCACGGTGACCACCTCCGCTGGAGGTGGAGTTACCACGGTGACCGTCCCCCGCTGGAGGTGTAGTTACCACGGTGACTGACCCCTGCTGGAGGTGTAGTTACCACGGTGACCGTCCTCCACTGGCGGTGTAGTTACCACGGTGACCTTCCTCCGCTGGCGGTGTAGTTACCACGGTGACCGTCCTCCGCTGGAGGTGTAGTTACCACTGTGACCTTCCCCCGCTGGAGGTGTAGTTACCACGGTGACCGTCCCCCGCTGGAGGTGGAGTAACCACGGTGACCGCCCCCACTGGAGGTGGAGTAACCACGGTGACCGTCCTCTGCTGGCAGTGTAGTTACCACGGTGACCGTCCCCCCGCTGGAGGTGTAGTTACCATGGTGACCGTCCCCCGCTGGAGGTGGAGTTACCACGGTGACCGTCCCCCGCTGGAGGTGTAGTTACCACGGTGACCGTCCGCTGGAGGTGTAGTTACCACTGTGACCGTCCCCTGTTGGCGGTGTAGTTACCATGGTGACCGTCCTCTGCTGGAGGTTTAGTTACCACTGTGACCGTCCCCTGTTGGCGGTGTAGTTACCATGGTGACAGTCCTCTGCTGGAGGTGTAGTTACCACTGTGACCGTCCCCTGTTGGCGGTGTAGTTACCATGGTGACAGTCCTCTGCTGGAGGTGTAGTTACCACTGTGACCGTCCCCTGTTGGCGGTGTAGTTTCCACGGTGACCGTCCTCTGCTGGAGGTTTAGTTACCACGGTGACCGTCCTCCCTTGGAGGTTTAGTTACCACGGTGACCGTCCTCCCCTGGAGGTTTAGTTACCACGATGGCCGTCCTCCCCTGGAGGGTTAGATACCACGGTGACCGTCCTCCCCTGGAGGTTTAGATACCACGGTGACCGTCCTCCCCTGGAGGTTTAGTTACCACGGTGACCGTCCCCCGCTGGAGGTGTAGTTACCACAGTGACCATCCTCCGCTGGAGGTGGAGTTACCACGGTGACCGTCCCCCGCTGGCGGTGTAGTTACTACGGTGACCGACCTCCTACGAGGCTGATAATGAGCGGTCAGATCGGTGGAGGAGGTCGCGGTGGAGTTTGTGTCTTTTCCTCCAGATTCTTCCTGATAAATGTCGGATATTTGGAGCAGAATTCAGTGATTGTCGTTATATCGTCCCCTGTGATCTCCATCTTTTCCTTTATCATGAAGACGCCGGCAGGACGAGATCCCTCCAGCTGATCCAGTGCTCATCCCTCCTTCTCCTGAATGACCCCCCGAGGATGGACGAGGACGAGACCACCAGAAGATTATTACACTTCACCCTGGAGATCATCTCCCTGCTGAGCGGAGAGGTAACTCCTCTACATTTCTATCAGCTTTATTGTGTTATGTAACAAGTCCGACATCAGGAAGAGGAAATCCAGAAGAGGAAGAGAAGGATTCTTTACTGTAAGAGCAGTGATTGTGTGCAGCTCTCTGCCAGGAGGAGTTGTCATGGGGATTCCCTATAAGAGCTGTAGAGGGGCCTGGATGTCTGTCCTGAGTGTAATAATATTCCAGGTTATGGCCCCAGATTACTGGAGACGGTTATTGATCCCGGGATTTCTACTGATTGTCAGATCTGGAGTCAGGAAGGAATTCTTCTCCCTAAGTGTCTCTCTCCATACACAGGATTACACAATAGTGAGGAAGACACCGGGGGAGGGTGTGACTCCCATCATCCATCTCCAGGAGTCAGGAGGGCGGAGCCCGGACCCCATCACAGAGCCTCCCCCGCACCCCCGATACATGAGAGGAAGAGGAAGATCCTAGAGCTCAGCAACAAGATGATTGAGCTGCTGAGCGGAGAGGTGACTGCTGGGACATTATACAGGACAGCACTGGAGGATTCTGGGTGATGAGCAGAGAGGTGACTGCTGGGACATTATACAGGACAGCACTGGAGGATTCTGGGTGATGAGCAGAGACGTGACTGCAGGGACATTATACAGGACAGCACTGGAGGATTCTGGGTGATGACCGGAGAGGTGACTGCTGGGATATTATACAGGACAGCACTGGAGGATTCTGGGTGATGAGCGGAGAGGTGACTGCTGGAACATTATACAGGACAGCACTGGAGGATTCTGGGTGATGACCGGAGAGATGACTGCTGGGATATTATACAGGACAGCACTGGAGGATTCTGGGTGATAACCGGAGAGGTGACTGCTGGGATATTATACAACATAGCACTGGAGGATTCTGGGTGATGACCGGAGAGGTGACTGCTGGAACATTATACAGGACAGCACTGGAGGATTCTGGGTGATGACCGGAGAGGTGACTGCTGGGATATTATACAGGACAGCACTGGAGGATTCTGGGTGATGACCGAAGAGGTGACTGCTAGGACATTATACAGGACAGCACTGGAGGATTCTGGGTGATGACCGAAGAGGTGACAGCTAGGACATTACACAGGACAGCACTGGAGGATTCTTGGTGATGACCGGAGAGGTGACTGCTGGGATATTATACAGGACAGCACTGGAGGATTCTGGGTGATGACCGGAGAGGTGACTGCTGAGACATTATACAGGAGAGCACTGGAGGATTCTGGGTGATGACCGGAGAGGTGACTACTGGGACATTATACAGGACAGCACTGGAGGATTCTGGGTGATGTCCGGAGAGGTGACTGCTGGGACATTATACAGGATAGCACTGGAGGATTCTGGGTGATGAGTGGAGAGGTGACTGCTGGGATATTATACAGGACAGCACTGGAGAATTCTGGGTGATGACCGGAGAGCTGACTGCTGGGACATTATTCAGGACAGCACTGGAGGATTCTGGGTGATGACCGGAGAGGTGACTGCTGGGACATTATTCAGGACAGCACTGGAGGATTCTGGGTGATGACCAGAGAGGTGACTGCTGGGACATTATTCAGGACTGCACTGGAGGATTCTGGGTGATGAGCGGAGAGGTGACTGCTGGGACATTATACAGGATGGCACTGGAGGATTCTGGGTGATGACTGGAGATGTGACTGCTGGGACATTATACAGGACAGCACTGAAGGATTCTGGGTGATGAGCGGAGAGGTGACTGCTGGGACATTATACAGGACGGCACTGGAGGATTCTAGTTGATGAGCGGAGGTGTGACTGCTAGGACATTATACAGGACGGCACTGGAGGATTCTGGGTGATGACTGGAGAGGTGACTGCTGGGACATTATACAGGACAGCACTGGAGGATTCTGGGTGATGAGCGGAGAGGTGACTGCTGGGACATTATACAGGACGGCACTGGAGGATTCTGGGTGATGACTGGAGAGGTGACTGCTGGGACATTATACAGGACAGCACTGAAGGATTCTGGGTGATGAGCGGAGAGGTGACTGCTGGGACATTATACAGGACAGCACTGGAGGATTCTGGGTGATGACCGGAGAGGTGGCTGCTGGGACATTATACAGGACAGCACTGGAGGATTCTGGGTGATGACTGGAGAGGTGACTGCTGGGACATTATACAGGACAGCACTGGAGGATTCTGGGTGATGAGCGGAGAGGTGACTGCTGGGACATTATACAGGACAGCACTGGAGGATTCTGGGTGGTGACCGGAGAGCTGACTGCTGGGACATTATACAGGATGGCACTGGAGGATTCTGGGTAATGGCGGTGTCGTTGTTGTCAGGTTCCTATAAGGTGTCAGGACGTCGCTGTCTATCTCTCCATGGAGGAGTGGGAGTATCTAGAAGGACACCAGGATCGGTACCAGGAGGTGATGATGGAGGAGCTCCGGCCTCTGACATCACCAGGTGAGAGGAGACTCTTGTTGGCTCCGGTGGATGTGATGACGTCTCTCGGCCTCGTCCTATAGTAGATGAGTTTTCTCCAGACTTGCTCTGGTTTTCTCTACATTTTCTCACAGCTTTCATTCCCTGATTATTCTCTTCTGATCTGTGAGTCGCGGTTTCTCCGCTGTCGTCTTCATCAGTCTTGAGTCTTCGTCCTCGGCGGCTTCTTTCAGAATCTTTCACCTTCCTTAGAGCATCGGTCACATTTTGTCTGCAGATGTCCCAGCGCTTCTGTCCGTTCTCTCCTGTGAGATCTTTCGGTACCTGAGTCTGTCGTGGATTGTTACTCAGCAGAGTCGGGGTTAATTTACTGATGATTTCCCCCCTAATCCGCTGTCGCTCGTCCGTCCCTCAGAATTGGTTCAGGCTCAATGTCGTCATCAGTCGTGGTCGGGCGTCCTTCTCCTCCCTCTTGGCTGACACTTGTGTGACCTTCCTTGGTTTCCTCCGTTCATTCTTCTTCTTTGTGACAAATCACTTTCTCCGTACTGAGCACAAAGTCCTGGATAAATATCGGCATCGGACCGTCCCTCAGACCGCGAAACACGAGTCCTGACATGAAGATGGAGTGTGGTGGAGCCGATCACCCCCCAGAGCCTGACATGGAGGCTCCAGCAGTTCTCCAGCCCCCGCGTCTATTCACCACTCGCTCTGCAGGCGGAGAAGCACAGAACTTTCCGTATTGGAGGAGAAGGTCGGATCACCGCGCACTCCTCTCTATAGGGGTAATGTGTCTCCTGGAGGAGAGCGGCGATTCTGAGTACGGAGAGTTATAGGCCGTGCAATGCCCCATGGGAAATAAGATATGCAGAGAACGGGGTCTCTAGCGCCACCTACAGGAGGCAGCAATCATAGGAGTCAATAGCAATGTTTCAACCCCATCCTGTTGGGGAAAATTTCCATTTTTTTCATTTTTTTTCCTCTTCTTCCATAAGCCAGAACATTTTTATTTTCTATCCACAGATGTTTGGGGTTTTGTGTTTTTTTCGCAGGACAAATTGTGCATTTTACCATATAATGTGCTGAAATCAGGAAAAAAAAAATCCAGCTGAGGTGAGACAGTTAGTGAAAAAAAAACAAAACGCAATTCCACATTTATATTTTGTTTTTTGTTTCTTTGCATTTATTGGGCGGTAAGAACGACCTTGTGGCGATTTTCCAGGTCAGAACAGGTACAGCGATTCCAAACTTGTTTTTTTGTTTTTTGAATATATTTTTTGGGTTAAACAGATTCTGTGGCATCGGACCAGACAATCTCTCCTTGGCTCCCCGTGTGCATCAGTAAGCGCCCATGACCCCGGTGCCGGCTCTCTAGTTGTCCTTTCTACACATTGATAGGTACTAACCGCTGCGTACCGGGTGCTCCCCACAACACCGTCCTTCTGGTTTCTGTGACTTCATCCGTCAGCCGTACATGTGCCCTTTTTTCCTCCTTCAGAGACAAACGCAGAACTTTTCAGCACTTGCTGCCTATTTTAGTGTTTATATCGAGGCGGATGTGGAGATTTATGTCTATTTAAAAAGGACTAAAAACGCATTAACTCGTATCTTTTTGGCTCTCAAAATACAATCACTGGTAAATGGTCACCGTCCTTCCCTCAATCTCCATACAGTGAATTAGGAGAGAAGAAACCGATAGATGGAAATGTGGAGCTTTCTCCAGCTCCTCTGTGGTTCCGTCCCTGGTGGAGACGAGACTTGGAGAAGTTGTGTTTTTTAGTACAGCTTCTCCATCTGACTGACGAGGGTCTTCTCTGTCCCTCTCCTCAGGGTCCTCATCCTCCGAGAGCATTAGGCTTTGGCCTCGCTGATTATCACTTCATAGTTGAGGCCACAATGTGCTGGGACCTCTGTACCGGGGGTGAGGACCACAACAATGTAATTTATTCCCTGATACATAAACCTAGAATTACCGGTTCTGAGAGACGGATCTCAAATATAGATAGATACACGGCAGGTCATGTATTCAGTCTCTGTGTCTCCACAGATGGATCCAGGAGGAGAAATCCACCAGAGAGATGTCCCCGTCCTCTGTATCCCCAGGACTGTCCAGAGGAGATTCACAACATCCCAGAGGATCATCAGGTAGATGACACTGAAGTCCCCACAACATCTGACCATGAAGTAATGGGACCTGAGCCCATCTTACATTTTTATTTTTAGGGTGAAGATCTGATTGATAATAAGATTGAGGTTATCGATGAAGAAGAAGAGATGATGGATTCATGGACCAATCAGCAGGGTGAGAAGAGGAGACTGTCATATCTGTTCTCTGGTCACCTACTACTACTCCCGTCATCTCATCACATGACACAATCTATTCCATCACTGAATTCATCATCTTTCCGCCATCCCATTCACCCCCCCCCCCCCAACTGACCTATCAATGTCAATGGCTGTCCACTCTCCCCAGTCCCTCAAGCTCGCTGCCTTGGAGTAACCCTGGACTCTGATCTCTCCTTCAAACCACATATCCAAGCCCTTTCCACTTCCTGCCGACTCCAACTCAAGAATATCTCCTGGATCCGCACATTCCTCAACCATGAATCTGCAAAAACACTAGTGCACGCTCTCATCATCTCCCGCCTCGACTACTGCAACCTCTTGCTCTGTGGCCTTCCCTCTAACACTCTCGCACCCCTCCAATCTATCCTAAACTCTGCTGCCCGACTAATTCACCTGCCCCCCCGCTATTCCCCGGCCTCTCCTCTCTGTCAATCTCTTCACTGGCTCCCCATTGCTCAGAGACTCCAGTTCAAAACCCTAACCATGACATACAAAGCCATCCACAACCTGTCTCCTCCATATATCTCTGACCTAGTCTCCCGTTACATACCCGCACGCAACCTCCGATCCTCACAAGATCTCCTTCTCTACTCCCCTCTTATCTCTTCCTCCCACAATCGCATACAAGATTTCTCCCGTGCATCCCCCCCTACTCTGGAACTCTCTACCCCAACACATCAAACTCTCGTCGACCATGGAAACCTTCAAAAGGAGCCTGAAGACCCACCTCTTCCAACAAGCCTACAACCTGCAGTAACCACCACTCCACAAATAGCGCTGCATGACCAGCTCTACCCTCACCTACTGTATCCTCACCCATCCCTTGTAGATTGTGAGCCCTCGCGGGCAGGGTCCTCGCTCCTCCTGTACCAGTCGCTGTCACATTGTGTTCAAGATTATTGTACTTGTTTTTGCTATGTATACCCCATTTCACATGTAAAGCGCCATGGAATAAATGGCGCTATAATAATAATAATAATAATAATCACTGTGTGTTTCCTACAGATGGACTCATGAAAAGAAATCCACCAGAGAGATGTCCCCGTCCTCTGTATTCCCAGGACTGTCCAGAGGAGAATCACAACATCCCGGAGAGTCATCAGGTAGACGGTGCTGAGCCCTGTACCGGATCTGTATATGGGGGGACATTTCTGGTACTGAGGTCATAGATGTCACAGATTTTGGTGGTTTCTTGTATTGTGCTGATTGTTACATCTGATATATCAGGAGGAAGATCCGACTAAGAATAAAGTGAAGAATGAAACAGAGAAAGAAGCGATGACGAGGAGGGATCAGCTGTGTGTGAGTGACGGGAAGGAGGAGATTCCGGTAGATGTTTCCACAGGTATGTAATAATGACCGGCGTGTGATGATGATGACTGGCGTATGACGATGATGATTGGCATGTGAATATGATTAGCGGCGTGTGATGATGATGATGTCCGGCGTGTGATGATGATGATGACCGGTGTGTGATATCGTGTGGAGTCTCCGGTGCAGTGAAGCTTTATCCTCTGTCCACATCACAGCAGAAGAGTCCGGTGATGGCGCGGCTGCTCCTGTAGAGTCTGGATGCGCACAGATGACTAACGGGGCCGCCTCCACACCTGTTTTTGATGATTTAGGAATCAAATTCTTAATTTTCCTAATTATATGACTTCTAATATTACTTCCATATTTTTATTACACAAGTCCCGTGCTGCCATATAAATGACTGAGCTTGTGATCCAGACAGAACCTTTGGCAGAAGATTCCCTGTAATGAGGCAGATGGAGGCATTGTGGACCCCGTCTGACCTGGATTTGGCATTCTCCCTCTTTTTCAGCGTGCGTAAAAGAGCCGTTAGCACAGTTTTGTGCATCTCTGAAAAGATGGACACAGCTGAACAGAGGCCTGACGGTGTCCAGAGTAACTCTGCTGCCACATTATAGTGAATGGATCCCTTGGGGGTGTCATCTGAATCACGTATTTTGTAGATTTAGATGGAAACCCTGATGTAAGTGCTCAGCGTAGAGCGCAGGATAAATGTGATCTAAAATGTTTTGTACCCCAGAATGCCACCAATAAAAGCTTCTACTCAACCCACGAAAAACAAGTCCCCACTCTGGTTCATCATATTAACAAAAACATAGGGTGTCCACATTATGTGACGTGGCTCCCACCTAATGAAATCCAGCAAGATCTGCTCATCTAAATATCCTCTCCTCCTGTGCCCCACAGTACGCTTAAACCACAAGTTAGCGTCCACATGTTTTGCATTATTGTAGCAAGGAGAGCCCACTTAATTTACAGGGTGCGTGTCTCCAGAAGCACAAGCTGAGCATAATGTACTAGGCACTGCAATATACCGGGCGCTACTGTGTACTGGGCACTACATCTTATGGGCGCTGTGACGATACAGCTTAAAATTTTAATTAGCCAGATGATTAGATTTGTTAAGTCACAGTGGCTCAGTGGTTAGCACTGTAGCCTTGCAGCGCTGGGGCCCTGGGGTCAAATCCCACCAAGGACAACATCTGCAAATAGTTTGTATGTTCTCCCCGTGTTTGCTTGGGTTTCCTATAGATTCTCCGGTTTCCTCCCACATTCCAAAGACATCCTGATAGGGAATTTATATTATGAGCCCCAATGGGGACAGTGCCCATAATGTCTGTATATGGCGCGATATAAGTGAGTAAAATATATAAATGAATACACTATTATCTTGGTGTTGACTTGTAAATGTTTGTGTATTTATGTGCCTGGTCAATAAGAACAGACCAGTATTTGTATAACCCTGAATATTAACTTCTATTTGTTTGGAAACAAGGATGTTTACTATGCTAAAGACATGTTGCACTAAAAGGCAACTAGATGTTTATTTACAAGACCCCCCTGTGATACCAACTATGTAAATTGATTAGCTCAAACAATGCCCTCCGTAACACCTTACCTGTGAATGTGTACTTGCACAGACAACTGTAGCTATTTTTAAGGGACATGTGCTTCTGTAGTAGTTAGTCTTGAAGCAGAGAATCAGAAAGGAGAATGAGAGACATCCTTCAGGACAGTAGATGGGTAGCATGTCAATTCCATTCAAAGAGACACAGATTTGGATTCTACATGACTCCAGCATAAGGGTATCATCCCTGAATGGAAAGATACGGATCTCTGCTCCATTGACAATCAGAGAACAAGGATACATTTGGGGAGACCAGGTTGGGATGATGAAGTCACTTGGCCCCATGGATATGTTGTTTGGAGTTGCCGGGAAGGACCCACTGGTCGCCTGGAACCCATGGAGACATTCAAAGAAGCCAGATTGGGACCCACTGGTCATCTGGCCCCATAGAAACTCTTGGAAAAGCCAGGTTGGGACCCTCAGGTCAACTGGCCTTGTACCTTGATGGACTACTAGCTTCCTAAGCTTACCGCTACCTTCTCTCTGTGGGGACCCGCCATAAGCGAGAAGCCACTGGTTGAGGTAGTTGGCCCTGGAAGTTTCCAAAGTTGCAGCTGTTCTATCCCAGGCGGGCGGAGTGGAATGGTGAGACTGTGTAATGTTGTACCATCTTAGGTATTTGCTGGGACTGTTCTGTGTGTTTATTGTCCTCTTTGTGGTTCAGTAAAGTATTGCCACGCTGTTTTACCCTCACCCTGTGTTGTCTGAGTAGCATTTTGCCCATGGAAGACCCCGGGTCTTCACAGGCACTATAATGGAATATTTGCATTTTCACTTTGCAACATCCACTGCTGCTCGTTTCTGAAAAACATTGATGGAGTCAAATCAATCACTATACCTGTAGATAAATTCTCAGATAGGTGTAATTTCCAAAACGGGATCACTTGAGGGGGGATTCTGCTCTTCTGCACTTAGGGGCTCCTTATATGGAGTCCGCAAACTATTCTAAAAAAATTTGTTCTCCAAGAGTCAAGTAGCGCTCGCTATATGCTGCCCCACGCTGCATATCTGACCGTCTTTTCCAAACTGTATCTATCTGTCTCCCGGTATGTTCCCTGCATCCAATATCTGCTGTGTATCCACTGATCCCTGCTAATTTCATTCTAACTGTCCTTGGTATGTTTGATCCCATCTGCACGTTCATCACCTCAATCCTTTGATCCCAAAACACACTGGTCCTTGACTGTCTATTTCCTGAATACATTTAGCCTCTGTGTCCTAATTACTCCCCCCTCCACCCATGCTTTTGTGAGCAGTCTTCCTGCGGCTCCTGCTCACCTGAGCCATCTCATGTGCTGTTCAGAGCTCCATAAATCAAGTGAGCCAAGTCTGGCACAGACGGGTCTGGTTTCTAAAGGGTCGCTTTTTAAGGGTCTAAAAATGAAATATGCCAGAAATGGGACAGAAGTGACCAGAATGTACGAATAACTATTTACTAATTGTACTTAGATTCTCTTTCTCATTCACACTTAACATTCATTATACTAACATACACCCTTACTGTTTTTGCCCCACTAATCCTAACTGTGCTTCGCTATCCCCAAACCCCAGCACTCTCTAACCAAATCATCATCTCTCCTTCCCTCTTACCTCCCCACCTGACCTCATCTACAGACCTGCTCCTCAACCTCAGGTCTATCCTACCAAAACATAACACAAGCCGGACACTCTCCTTCTCCCACCTGCTCTCCCTCTCTCTACTTCTCCTCACTGCTGGCGACATATCTCCCAATCCTGGACCCCCACAGCTTGTACCTTCGACCAATTCCCCCACCTATCGCTTCAAACCAACTGCAAACTACCACAACCTCTTTTATGTAAAACCCGTGCCCATGATGCCCACCCCCCTGCTCCCTCTCTCTGTAGCACCCTGGAATGCCCGCTCTGTCTGCAACAAGCTCCATTTTGTCCACGACCTCTTTACCTTTCGCAGTCTCCTTCCTGGGCATCACAGAGACATGGCTGACACCTTCCGACACTGCCTCCTCTGCTGCGCTGTGTTACGGTGGCTTGCACTTCACCCGCACTCCTCTCCCTGGTGACAGACATGGTGGAGGAGTGGGTCTTCTCCTTTCTAACAACTGCACCTTTGGCCCTATTCCCCTCTACCCGACACCTTCCGACACTGCCTCCCCTGCTGCGCTGTGTTACGATGGCTTGCACTTCACCCGCACTCCTCGCCCTGGTGACAGACATGGTGGAGGAGTGGGTCTTCTCCTTTATAACATCTGCACCTTTGGCCCTACTCCCCCTCTACCCTCCCTTATTCTCCCTTCTTTTGAAGTCCACTCTGTCCTCATCTACTCTCCCTCCAACCTCCAAGTGGCTGTCATATATCGACCGCTAGGCTCGGTCACTGCCTTTATTGACCAATTCGCCACCTGTCTTCTTTACTTTCTCTCTGCTGACATTCACACAATCATCATGGGCGATTTCAACATCCCCACTGACACATGCCAGTCAACAGCACCCAAACTCCTGTCACTTACTTCATCCTTTGGACTTACTCAGTGGTCCTCCTCAGCCACCCACACAGACGGACACACCCTAGACCTCATCTTCATCCGACTCTGCTCCCTATCTAACCTCACAACCTCCCCCCTTCCCCTATCTGACCATCATCTACTCACTTTCTCATCCCTGTCCTCGTCACCTGTCACCCATGTCCAGCAACTAGCACACCCCCTTAGAAACCTTGTACATCTAGACACTCACAAACTCTCTGACTCTATTCTACCACTGACATCCATATCTTCACTCCACAACACAAACAGCGCCACTGCTTTCTACAATGCCACTCTCGCATCAGCTATTGACTCGGTTGCCTCTTATGCATGGCAAAGCACGACGAGTCAATAGGCAAACCTGGCATAAAAACCTCACTAAACAGCGTAGCAACACTCGCATTCAAATCAGCACTCACCTCTGCTAAACAGGCCTACTTCACAACCCTCATATTTTCCCTGTCCTACAACCCCAAATAGTTATTCAACACTTTTAACTCGCTCCTCTGCCCTCCACTTCCCCCTCCGACCTCTGTCATCTCTGCTGAGGAGTTTGCCACACACTTCAAAAACAAGATTGACCAAACAGGGCAAGTCTTTACTGCCCAACCACCACAATCCCTTTGTTTTCCACACCATTGCTCTTCCCCCATAACCTCCCTTCCCAACATCACGGAAAGAGACCTTACTCGTCTCCTCTCCAAATCACACCTCACCACTTGTGCACTCGACCCCATCCCTAACCCATCTCTTCAACCTATCACTAACTTCAATTACCTTGCCCGCTGCCTTCAAACATGCTACAATCACACCCATCCTCAAAAAGCCATCCCTCGACCCAACTGCCTTGTCCAGCTATAGCCCCATTTCGCTCCTCCCATTTGCCTCCAAACTTCTTGAGCAACATGTTCACGCTAAACTTTGCTCCCACTTCTCATCTAATTCTCTCTTCGACAACCGACAATCCTGCTTCCGCCCCCACCATTCCACCGAAACTGCTTTTACCAAAATCACCAATGACTTACAGCCAAAGCTAACAGACAATTCTCTGTACTACTTCTTCTTAACCTGTCCTCTGCTTTCGATACAGTTGACCACTGCCTCCTACTACAGATCCTCTCTTCCTTTGGCGTCAAAGACCTTGCTCTGTCTTGGATCTCCTCATACCTTTTTAACAGCACATTTAGCGTCTCCCACTCACAAACTACATCCTCACCCCTCCCCCTCTTTTCTCAATCTATACCCTTGGCCTGGGACAGCTCATAAAATCCCATGGCTTCCAGTACCATCTGTACGCTGATGACACCCAGATCTACCTCTCTGCTGTCCAGAATCCCAGTGTGTCTATCAGCCATATCCTCCTTCTTCTCCTCTCGCTTCCTCAAGCTCAATGTGCACAAAACTGAACTCCTCATCTTTCCCCCAACTCGCATATCTTTCCCACTTGATCTTTCTATCACAATAAAGTACATCACGCATCCCCTGTACTGACAATCCGCTGCCTCGGAGTAACCCTGTCCTTCAAACCTCACATCCAAGCTCTCGCCACCTCCTGTCGCCTCCAGCTCAAAAATATTTCCAGAATTCGTCCTTTCCTCAACCCTCAATCTACTAAACTGCTTGTGCATGCCCTCATCATCTCCCGCCTCGACTACTGCAACATCCTCCTCTGTGGCCTACCTGCTAACACTCTCACACCCCTCTGGTCCATCCTTAACTCTGCTGCGCGACTGGTCCATCTCTCGCCTCGCTACTCCTCTGCTACCCCCTTTGCAAATCCCTTCACTGGCTCCCAATTGCCCAACGTATCCAGTTCAAGCTACTAACACTGACCTACAAAGCCATCCATAACCACTCTCCTCCGTACATCTCTGAACTAATCTCCCGATACATTCACTTACGTAATCTCCGGTCCTTTCAACACCTCCTTCTCTTCTCCACACTTATTCGTTCCTCGCCAAATCGCCTCCAAGATTTCTCCTGAATATCCCCCATCCTATGGAAGTCTGTGCCTCAACACGTCTTATTATCCGCCATATTTGGATCCTTCAGACGGAACCTGAAAACCCATCTCTTCAAACAAGCTTCCAGCCTGCCATGACCTTCCTTGCTGCCACCTCAACAACACCGGAGCTATTGCAACCCCCCCAACCTACTGTCTCCTTCCCCGCTCCTGTAGAATGTAAGCCCACAAGGGCAGGGTCCTCTTCCCTCTGTACCCGTCTATCATTGTTAGTTTGTTTACTGTAAGTGATATCTGTATTTGGCATGTAACCCCTTCTCATGTACAGCACCATGGAATCAATGGCGCTATATAAATAAGTAATAATAATAACTCTCCTTCCCTCCCGAGTCTCGCCATGTGGCTAAGCAGTACTGTACAGCCACATATAGTTCAGCAGAAATTGTGTAACAAATTATGTGGTCATTTTTACCCATTTACCTTTGTGAATATGTAAAATCTGGGCCTAAAACAACATTATAGTGGTAAAAATTAATTTTTTGTGTCTTCTCCGTTCAATGGTATAACATTTTGTGCAACACATATGGCGTCAAAACGCTCACTACACCCCTAGATAATGTATTTGTGAAAATGATTAATTTGTGGCCAAAATAACGTTTTTTGGGGAAATTTTTTTCCCTTCCACATTGCTTTAATTCCTGTAAAGCCCCTAAAGGGTTAATAAACTTCTTGAATGTGGTTTTGAGGACTGTGAGGGGTGCAGTTTTTAAAATGGTGTCACTTTTGGGTATTTTCTATCACAGGACCCTCAGTCACTTTAAATGTGATGTTTTCCCTAAAAAAATATGGTTTTGTAAATTTTGTTGGAAAAAATGAGAAATTGCTGATGAACTTTTAACTCTTCTAACTTCCTAACAAGTTTCATCAATGATGCTGATGTAAAGTAGATATGTGGAAAATGTTATTTATTAACTATTTTGTGTGATATAACTCTCTGGCTTAAGGGCATAAAAATTCACAGGTTGAAAATTACAAAATACTCAAATTTTTTTTTGCTAATTTATTTTTATATTTTCATAATTAAAGGCAAATAATAACGACCAAAATTTACCACTAACATAAAGTGCAATCTGTCACAAAAAAAACAGTCTCAGAATCAGTGGGATACGTTGAATTACCACATAAAGTGATGCTGGTCAGAATTGTAAAATGAGGCCGGGTCATTAACCCACATAACGAGCAAAGTATCTTGGTCCTTTAGGAGTTAATGTACCTTCAGCACTATTGCAGTTTTCTGAGGTTTCCTATTATGCTCTTATGCATGCTGTGGACATGATTACGGTGGCCAGAGCTCGACTGCTCCTGGATGTAGGGCCGCCTTCACTTTACCCGTCATTGTGTTAATGTTATGGCATGTAGTTGTCTTCCTTATTACCGGTACTTTCACTGACGAGGGTCTTCATTGTGAGATCCATAAAATACATTCTGAAATCTCTTTGGATATGATTTTTTTCTTTAACACAAATCTATGTTTCATCCTAATAGGAAATCTTTGTGAGAATAACGGTTTATCACTAAATTGTAAAAAAGAAGATATCATGAAGCACTCTAATGGAGGAAACCTCATCACCCTTCCTGCACCTCCTGGACTTCACAGCACTTCACTTTCTTATAATCCTCCTAATCATGAGGAACCCTCTCCTGAGCAATCTCACATTGTTACCACTATTCCAGGTGACACAGTGGATACAAGACTTCAGTGTGACAAGCAATTTACTAAAAGCTCAGCTCAGACACAAAGAAAACACAAAGGAGAAAAGCCATACTCCTGTTCAGAATGTGGGAAATGCTTTACAAGTAAATCAAAATATGTTATACATGAGAGAATTCACACAGGAGAAAAGCCGTTTTCATGTTCAGAATGTGGGAAGTCCTTCACAGATAAAGGGAGTCTTATAAAACATCAGAGAATTCACACAGGTGAGAAGCCATATTCATGTTCAGAATGTGGAAAATGCTTTACAGATAAAGGGAATCTTATTACACATCAGAGAATTCATACAGGAGAGAAGACATATTCATGTTCAGAATGTGGAAAATGCTTTAAAGATAAAGGGAATCTTATTACACATCAAAGAAGTCACACAGGAGAAAATACTTTTTCATGTTTACAATGTGGAAAGTTCTTTACAAATAAATCATATCTTGTTACACATCAGAGAATTCACACAAGAGAGAAGCCATATTCATGTTCAGAATGTGAGAAGTCCTTCAGAGATAAAGCGAGTCTTATTATACATCAGAGAATTCACACAGGAGAGAAGCCATATTCATGTTCAGAATGTGAGAAATGTTTTATAGATAATTCAGTGCTTGTTAAACATCAAAGAATTCACACAGGAGAAAAGCCGTATTCATGTTCAGAATGTGGGAAATGCTTTACAGTCAAATGGAATCTTATTATACACCAGAGAATTCACACAGGAGAGAAGCCATATTTGTGTTCAGAATGTGGGAAATGTTCTAGAAGTAAATCAGATCTTGTTAGACATCAAAAAATTCACACCAGGGAGAAACCGTTTTCTTGTTTACGATGTGGAAAAAGCTTTAGAGATGAATCAAAACTTCTTGTACATCAGAGAATTCACACAGGAGAGAAGCCGTATTCATGTTGACTTTGAGAAATGCTTTACAAAAAAAGTCTTTTGAGCCACGAGAGAAGTCACACAGGAGAGAAGCCGTATTCATGTTCAGAATGTGGGAAATCTTTTACACATAAATCATATCTTGTAAAACATGAGTAGTCAAACAGGAAAGAAACTGTAATTATGTTCTCTGTGTTTCATCAATTTTAATAAACATTGCTCAGCATAAATGAGTACACCCCTTTTGATAAATTTTATTTAATATCTCACTGAACACAAGAACAATTTCTAAAATTTTGCCAACACTGAATTCCATAGAATTTTTTTTAGAATCAAAACATGAAAGTAAGGTTGATTAGTGATTTGGTACTCGCCCGAGCATCTCAGTGCTCGAGATGTTTGGTACTCGGCGAGCATATTCTGAATGCTCGGGCGGGAGCCTGAGTCCTCTGCCTGCATGTTTGGTGCTGTTTACACATTTAGACAGCCAATTAACATGGAGAGATTGCCTGCCAGCCACGGTAATGCCTCAGCCTTGTTGGTTGTGGCATTACAGTGATTGGCTGGCCGCATAGCGTCATTGGGTCTATATAAGACCTGGCGCCGCCATGCTCGTCACAGTCACTCCGGAATCAGACAGTGTAGGGAGAGGTGCTGCTGAGCGAGGGAGAGAATTGACGGTTGTTTTAGTGAGGTATTCCACAGCATTACAAATCTACAGTAACAGTCCTTCTAAGGACTAATGCTACTGAATATTAATCCTGGTGATAGCAGGAGTTAGGCAGGCAGAGTTTGTGGAGAGCGTATACAACACAATAGGATCCTTTGCATGTTCTTTCTGCTGCTGTTACTCATATCCATAGTCCTAGATATCAGGGCTAATATTCTTATTGCTCTTAATCCTGATAATTTTGGTGAAAGCAATATAATACACCATTTTTACTGCTCCATTTGCTTGTTAGCAGCATACAGTCAGATTTGGTTGATTTTAACCCCTTCGCAACCCTGGGATTTTCCGTTTTTGCATTTTCGTTGTTTGCTCCCTTTGTTCCCAGAGCCATAGCGTTTTTATTTTTTGGTCAATATGGCCATGTGAGGGCTTATTTTTTTGCGGGACGAGTTGTACTTTTGAACGACATTACTGGTTTTACCATATCGTGTCCGGGAAAACGGGAAAAAAATTCCAAGTGCGGTCAAATTGCATAAAAAGTGCAATACAACAGATTGTTTTAAAAAAATTTTTTACCACGTTCACTGAATCCTAAAACTGACCTACCAGTATTATTCTCCAGGTCATTACGAGTTTGTAGACACCAAACATGTAGAGGTTCTCTTTTATTTAAGTAGTGAAAAAAAAATCCAAAGTTTGCTATAAAAAAAAAATGGCGCCATTTTCCAAGACCCGTAGCGTCTCCATTTTTTGGGATCTGGGGCTGGGTGAGGGCTTATTTTTTGCGCGCCGAGCTGAAGTTTTTATTGATACCATTTTGGGGTAGATCCGATGTTTTGATTGCCCATTATTGCATTTTATTGCAATGCTGCGGCGACCAAAAAGCGTAATTCTGGTGTTTAGAATTTTTTTCTCGTTATGCCGCTTACCGATCGGATTAATTCTTTTTTTTATATTGATAGATCGGGCAATTCTGAACGTGGCGATACCAAATATGTGTATGTGTTTCTTTATTATTATTTTATTTTGAATGGGGCGAAAGGGGGGTGATTTTAAACTTTTATATTTTTTACATTTTTTAATATTTTTAAAAACATTTTTTTTTTCCACTTTTTGCATGCTTCTATAGTCTCCATAGGAGACTAGAAGCAGCACTTGTCTGATCGCCTCTGCTACATACAGGGGATCAGCAGATCACCTCTATGCAGCAGAAATGCTCCTGTGCTATGAGCACCAACCACTAGGTGGCTGCTGCAGACCCAGGGTTGTCATGCTTACGCATCGGTGACCCGCGATCAAGTGACGGGGTCACGGCTGGGCGGGGTAAGTGGTGTGCTTCCGGAGCGGCAATGTTAAATGCCGCTGTCAGAGATTGACAGCGGCATTTAACATGTTAACAGCCGCGGTGGATCGCAATTTCCACCCGCGGCTGTTGCGGACACATGTCAGCTGACATGTGCCCGGTTGAACGGGTTTACAGCCTGGTGCGTACTAATAGGCCACAGGCTGTAAAGGGGTTAATAGCATTGCTGTATTGTGGAAGCAGAGAAACTTGTCCATCATCTCAGGTGGTCAGATATTACTGCCGTAATAATCCAGACATTTTTGGAACGTGACAGATATTATACTCCATTTAAAGCCTGCCAGCTGTGTCTTCAAACCTATTCACACTTGGTCGCTGACCAATAGCATATCTATTAGGGCAGTGTTCCCCAATTCCAGGCCTCAAGGCCCACCAACAGGTCATGTTTTCAGGATTTCCTTAGTATTGCACAGGTGATATTTACATCACCTGCACAGGCAATAATCCCATCACCTGTGCAATACTAAATCCTGAAAACATGATCAAAGCTATACATGGAGTGAACATGCATGATTATATACAAAAGACCCACCAATACAATTCAAGATTGACATCACATGATTAAACTACCAATACAAAAGACAATCAAGATAACGTCACATTGGGGGCGTGGCCTAGCCAGGGATGTAGGCAGACGTGGTTCGGTGCTCTCTCGCCGACCGTCGCTGTGTGCGCCGACCCGGTATACCGCCGAGCCCTTCAGACACCGCCGGATCCTGTGAGAAGCTCTCCTGCCGCCCTGGGGAGCGTTTCTGACGAGCAGGAAAGAAGTAATGACCCGCACCAGGCAGCGAGATACTGGCCCTGGTAGAGGGGGCAGGGGCCAAGATGGCGCTGAGACTCAGGAGGAGGCGGCCAGAGAGAATGCGGCGTGCTCCAGGAGGACGTCGGCTGCTGCGCGCCTTGAGAGGTTTGCAAGAGTGGAAGTGGGTGAACACAGTGCTGGACTTTCAGAAAGGGAGGCTGGGGCAGAAGATGGTATGGAGGATCAGGAGAATACTGTGGGTGCAGGAGACTGTGCGGCTGATGGCTCTGGAGATGAGGTGCAGGACAAAAATATGGAGTCTGCTGCTGACCCTGCTGTGGAGGAACCCACCCTGAAAGATGTGTTCACTGTGGTGTCATACTGCAAACAGGCGCTTACAAAGTTGTCAAAGCAGGTTACGGGTGTGCAAGCAGGAATTACTAACATTAAAGCTGCCATGCAGAAAGCCGATGTCCGCACAGGAGAGGTAGAGGAAAGAGTGAGCACGGCGGAGGACACCATAATATCTCTACAAGCTGCTCAGAAAAAGCCAGACAAGCAACTAACAGATGTCACTGCTAAAAATGATGACTCGGAAAACAGGTCACGACGTAACAATGTCAGGATAGTGGGGGTTCCGGAAAAATCAGAGGGATCAAACCCTACAGAGTTTATTGAGAAATGGCTGCTGGAAAAATTTGGAACTGATAAACTGTCAAAGGTCTTTGTTGTAGAAGGAGCTCACAGAATCCCACTGAGACCCCAGCCTCCTGGAGCAGCCCCCCGGGCCATGCTGGCTAGGCTCTTAAATTACAGGGACAGAGACACTATCTTACGTACGGCGAGGAAGATCAAGGATTTAACAATTGATGGACAAGATATCTCGTTCTACTCAAACTATTCATCCACGGTGCAAAGAATGCGCATGAATTATAGAGATGTAAAGAAAAAATTGAGAGACATGGGACCGGCGTATTCTGTGATGTATCCGGCCAGGCTGAGACTGGCTGCACTGGGGAGAGTACACCGGCCAAGCTGAGACTGGCTGCACTGGGGAGAGTACACCGGCCAAGCTGAGACTGGCTGCACTGGGTAGAGGACACTTTCTGCAATTTCCGGAAGAAGCTCTGGACTGGATTGAAAAGAATTCTAGACGAGTGCGAGAGCACAAGGACGGCTGAAGAGAGGGAGATTGTGGTTTTGTGAATGTGATTTAGAATTATCCTTTTTCAGTTGCATTTAACTATTTGTTGCAGGATACAAGTCTGATCATGGACTGGAGCGGCGTACTGGTGGTGCATACAGTTTATATACCTTTTAAATAATATGTTTTTCATAAGGCGGGAGAGGCCTTTGGGAAGATAGTTGGTGGAATAGGCCGGTTTCATTCACCAACTCTCGGATAGAGAGAACGGAACGACAAATTGGGAGGTGGTTTGGGGGAGATAGGGGCGGTCAGAGGAGTTTTGGTTTGGGGCATGGGGGAGGGGGGGTTGGATGCGGGGGGGCAGGGACGGACGGCATGGGGGACATCTTATGATGTGGTTATATACACAGAAGTTGAATCTGATAAACAATGGCGGGTATGGTTAAGGTGTTAAGCTGGAACATACGTGGTTTGGCAGACTGTAAGAGACGGGCTATTGTTCTCCAAAATATTATGGCCCACGGGCCTTCCATTATCTGCCTCATGGAAATACACCTGATGAGGGACAAAATTATGCTCCTGGCGAGGAAATGGGTTCAAAAAGTATACCACTCTACTTATTCTGCATATGCGAGAGGGGTTTCCATCTTGGTGCATGTGGGGACTCCATTTGAGGAGGTTGAGGTTAAAATAGATAAAGATGGACAGTACGTTTTTCTAGTCTGCTGACTTTATGGCAAATTATATTGTGTGGTGGCAGTGTATTTCCCACCTCCATTTACTGGGACAAAACTGCAAGAGATTATAGAGCTCACGAGGCATTGGACAGGGATTCCTGTGTTGCTGATTGGAGATGTTAACAATATAATGACTAAAATTTGGGACAAAACTAGTAGGCAACCGGGAAGAACCGGAGAGGGGGAGACACCCTTTGCTAAGTATGTGTCAGAGGTGGGCCAGATAGATTTGTGGAGAGTGAGACATATGGGAGTGAAGACATATTCATGTTACTCCTTGACGCACGGTTCTATGTCTAGAATAGACTTAGCCTTGGGAAATGGGTTGCTTAACCAAAACATCACTCATATTGATTATTTGCCTAGGATACTGTAACATACCTGGCGGCGTCCTTGCATGGTGGTCCATCTCCCACTGTGCAAGAGGGCGCACTTGATCTCCTGTCCAGAATGTCTCTCTGGCTTCCCTCCATGCTGTCTTGTTTGTGTCTGTGTCTGTTTCTGCTGCTTAAGGGCGGCGCCCGATCACTTCCTGCCTTTTGTACCTGCTGTGGGTCACACCCCTTGTGCGTCCTCAGCCTATCGCTGTCTGTCTCTTGGTATATAGCTCAGCAGCTCCCTTCTATCCCTGCCTGAGCATATGTGTTTCTTTCAGTGTGTGCTTGCACTCTGAAGGTGCCAGGTCCCGTCTTTGTTTCCCTGTCTGCCTTTCCTGGAGGCTTATTTCCAGGCCTGTCTGAACTTAGTCCTGTATGTTTCCTGCCTTGCGGTGTCAGCTCCCGTGTCTGAACTGTGTCCTGTATGTCTCCTGCCTTGCGGTGTCAGCTCCCGTGTCTGAACTGTGTCCTGTATGTCTCCTGCTTTACGGTATTAGTTCCCGTGTCTGAACTAAGTCCTGTATGTCTCCTGCCTTGCAGTGTCAGCTCCCGTGTCTGAACTGTGTCCTGTATGTCTCCTGCTTTACGGTATTAGTTCCCGTGTCTGAACTAAGTCCTGTATGTCTCCTGCTTTGCGGTATTAGTTCCCGTGTCTGAACTGAGTCCTTTCTGTGTATCTTGTCTGTCCTGTCTGAACTCGCTCCTTGCCTGTTCGTCCCGCCTCTCTGGGGGCAGTATTCCCAGACCCGCTCCTGTATTCCGCTGCAGTGTCTGTCTTCTCCGTACACTCAGTTCCAGTCTGAACTCTCTCCTATCCTTTACCTGTTTTGCCTCTATGCCCGTTCCCTTCCTTTTTCTGCAGAGTCTGAACTTGTACCTAACTCCTGCCTGTTGTCTCTGTACTCCCGTTTGTGAGTTTGTGGTCCACTCGCTACTTCACTGCAAGTACCCTGTGGGTGTCTGGCTCTGCCTTTCCCTTCCTGTCTGTTCAGTGTGAACAGAGCCCTGTCCTCCCTGCTCAGCCCTGTCTGCACTTTAGTTGTGCTTGCCTGTACCTCTCTGCCTGTATTGTTCCTGAGTCCCAGTGTGTACTGGGTCCTATCCCGCCTGTGTTCCTACCTGCTAGTGCCTCCCCGTTTGCACTCTATCTGTGCTTACCTTTACCCGCCTGCCTGCATACCCGCCTGCCTGCATATCCGCCTGCCTGCATCCCAGTCTGTGTGCCAGTCTACCAGTCTGTTCCTGTATTCCCCTGTGTGGGTCAACAGCCGTGTCCGGGGTCTGTCCTGGAGTAGCACCTGGTCCCTCTGCTCGGTTCCTCCTTGGTGCACTGGCGTCGTATGCCGTCGTGCGACCCTGGTCGGATCGGGTGAATACTTAGTCACGCCCCTCCAGGCTTACACTCTCCGGCACGGTCCAGTGGAATCACTACCAATCACATGCACACGCCGCTCTAGCCCGGGCGTGTGCATAACAGCATGCTCAGGCCATGGTTCCCGTTGAGCCCCACGGCCTTCGCTCTCTGAGAAGTTTTTTCCAGCGAATACATGCAGTGAAATAAATAAATATATATTTTTTTCCCTTTAGCTGAGTTCCAGGCGAATTGCGCACTCGTCCAGATGGATCTATCAGCTCTCGTTCCTGCGGATCCGCCACGTTACTATGGGGATCCAAAACAGTGTCGTGCATTTGTGGAGCAATGCATGCTACACTTTAAGGCCTACCTTCTTTATTTTCCTTCCGATTGGGCTAAAGTGGCCTTTATTATGTCTTACCTGGCGGGGGATGCCTTGGAATGGATCAACCCCCTATATGAGACACAGGATCCGATCCTCCGGGACCTAATGGCCTTCCTGGTGGCCTTTCTAATGGTCTTCGATGATCCTAACCCGGAGGCTCCTGCTGAAGCTTCACTTCCCAATATCCCGGAGCAGCCCCAATGGGTAATGTGTGTGGGTAGCGTAATAGTTCTCCAGCCCAATGAGACTACTGCCCACCCAGAATCCTCACAGGGTGACTACGCTTTCCGGAATACTTCTCCCAACCTCAAGAGGCAGTCCAGACGTGCTCGACTTAGAGGCAAGCAGTCACGCCTGGGTCTGTCCTCCCTGAGACCTCCTGAACCCTTCGGGGTGCTACCTGGTAACGAAAGGACAGAGACTCTCCTATACTCTGTACCTGATACCTCGCTCGCTTCGTCCAGTGAGTCCAACCTGGTGTACTCCGAAGCAGAGGTTACTCCCGAGTCTCTACACCCCTCCGACCAGGCGGAGGACCTCCAGTTGTGTTTAGAACCCTTCGGGGTGCCACCTGGTGGTGAATGGACTGAGACTTTCCTATTTCCTGTACCTGATACCTCGCCTGCTTCCTCCAGTGAGTCCAACCTAGTGTACTCTGAAGCAGAGGTTACTCCCGAGTCTCTACACCCCTCCGACCAGGCGGAGGACCTCCAGTTGTGTTTAGAACCCTTCGGGGTGCCACCTGGTGGTGAATGGACAGAGACTTTCCTATTTCCTGTACCTGATACCTCGCCTGCTTCCTCCAGTGAGTCCGACCTAGTGTTCTCCGAAGCAGAAGTTACTCCCGAGTCTCTACACCCCTCCGACCAGGCGGAGGACCTCCAGTTGTGTTTAGAACCCTTCGGGGTGCCACCTGGTGGTGAATGGACAGAGACTTTCCTATTTCCTGTACCTGATACTTCGCCTGCTTCCTCCAGTGAGTCCGACCTAGTGTTCTCCGAAGCAGAAGTTACTCCCGAGTCTCTACACCCCTCCGACCAGGCGGAGGACCTCCAGTTGTGTTTAGAACCCTTCGGGGTGCCACCTGGTGGTGAATGGACAGAGACTTTCCTATTTCCTGTACCTGATACCTCGCCGGCTTCCTCCAGTGAGTCCGACCTAGTGTACTCTGAAGCAGATGTTTTCTCTGAGCCTCTGTACTCTTCTGACCCGGCGGAGGACCTCCAGTTGTTTCCTGAATCCTCCGGGGTACCACCAGATAACAAAGAGACAGTGACTTTTCCTCATTATGTACCTGATAACCCGTCTATTTCTTCCTGTGAGCTTGACAAGATGTACCTCGAAGCAGAGATTACCCTCAAGTCTCTGTTCCCCTCCAACCCAGTGAACGACTGGTCCTCGAATTCCCTGCGGAAGATTCTGGCAGGCCTGAAGAAGAGGGGGCGTAAGGGGGGAGGTACTGTAACATACCTGGCGGCGTCCTTGCATGGTGGTCCATCTCCCACTGTGCAAGAGGGCGCACTTGATCTCCTGTCCAGAATGTCTCTCTGGCTTCCCTCCATGCTGTCTTGTTTGTGTCTGTGTCTGTTTCTGCTGCTTAAGGGCGGCGCCCGATCACTTCCTGCCTTTTGTACCTGCTGTGGGTCACACCCCTTGTGCGTCCTCAGCCTATCGCTGTCTGTCTCTTGGTATATAGCTCAGCAGCTCCCTTCTATCCCTGCCTGAGCATATGTGTTTCTTTCAGTGTGTGCTTGCACTCTGAAGGTGCCAGGTCCCGTCTTTGTTTCCCTGTCTGCCTTTCCTGGAGGCTTATTTCCAGGCCTGTCTGAACTTAGTCCTGTATGTTTCCTGCCTTGCGGTGTCAGCTCCCGTGTCTGAACTGTGTCCTGTATGTCTCCTGCCTTGCGGTGTCAGCTCCCGTGTCTGAACTGTGTCCTGTATGTCTCCTGCTTTACGGTATTAGTTCCCGTGTCTGAACTAAGTCCTGTATGTCTCCTGCCTTGCGGTGTCAGCTCCCGTGTCTGAACTGTGTCCTGTATGTCTCCTGCTTTACGGTATTAGTTCCCGTGTCTGAACTAAGTCCTGTATGTCTCCTGCTTTGCGGTATTAGTTCCCGTGTCTGAACTGAGTCCTTTCTGTGTATCTTGTCTGTCCTGTCTGAACTCGCTCCTTGCCTGTTCGTCCCGCCTCTCTGGGGGCAGTATTCCCAGACCCGCTCCTGTATTCCGCTGCAGTGTCTGTCTTCTCCGTACACTCAGTTCCAGTCTGAACTCTCTCCTATCCTTTACCTGTTTTGCCTCTATGCCCGTTCCCTTCCTTTTTCTGCAGAGTCTGAACTTGTACCTAACTCCTGCCTGTTGTCTCTGTACTCCCGTTTGTGAGTTTGTGGTCCACTCGCTACTTCACTGCAAGTACCCTGTGGGTGTCTGGCTCTGCCTTTCCCTTCCTGTCTGTTCAGTGTGAACAGAGCCCTGTCCTCCCTGCTCAGCCCTGTCTGCACTTTAGTTGTGCTTGCCTGTACCTCTCTGCCTGTATTGTTCCTGAGTCCCAGTGTGTACTGGGTCCTATCCCGCCTGTGTTCCTACCTGCTAGTGCCTCCCCGTTTGCACTCTATCTGTGCTTACCTTTACCCGCCTGCCTGCATACCCGCCTGCCTGCATATCCGCCTGCCTGCATCCCAGTCTGTGTGCCAGTCTACCAGTCTGTTCCTGTATTCCCCTGTGTGGGTCAACAGCCGTGTCCGGGGTCTGTCCTGGAGTAGCACCTGGTCCCTCTGCTCGGTTCCTCCTTGGTGCACTGGCGTCGTATGCCGTCGTGCGACCCTGGTCGGATCGGGTGAATACTTAGTCACGCCCCTCCAGGCTTACACTCTCCGGCACGGTCCAGTGGAATCACTACCAATCACATGCACACGCCGCTCTAGCCCGGGCGTGTGCATAACAGATACGCTCTGATTATAGGCCCTTGCTGGTGGAACTGAGGTTCGGTATGTGTGGGAATGGTGGACGGAAAGAGTGGAAGGTTCACCCGGTATGGCTGGAAACGGTAGATATTCAGAAAATAGCAGGAGAGGTGGAGGAATTCTTCCAGAACAATATGGGAAGTACAGCCATAGGAACTGTGTGGGACACAATGAAGGCTTATGCTAGGGGTTTATTGATTCAAGATATATCCAGATGTAAAAGTCAGAACAGATTGGAGGAAAGAGAGGCATTGGCTGCGCTGAGGGGGGCAGAGGAGGAGTTGGTGCTTAATCCCACCGTAGAGGCGCAACAGAACATGAAGGAAGCTCAAAAAAAGGTGGATAAAATATTTCTGGCCAATGGGGAAAAGAAGAGGGAATTCCAAAAAATTGCCTTTTATGAAGAGGGTGAAAAAGTTGGTCACCTGTTGTCTACTATAGCGGCAGCGCAGAGGGAACCGGGATTTGTGTATGGTCTCTTGGATCCAACTGGCACCCTAGTCACTGAAACGCGAGATATCTTGAGGGTGTTTAGAGACTTCTATAGTGACCTATATAACTCTAAATTAAGGAACACGGGAGATGATATAGACCAATTTTTGAGGGGTACTCAGATATCTGGGCTTAGTGAGGAGGCTAGGGATAGCTTGGAGGGCCCCCTGACGGTAGAGGAAATGGAGGAAGCTTTGGCTTCAATGGCAAATAATAAAGCCCCAGGTGCAGATGGTTTACCAACAGAATTCTATAAACATCTTAGAGATGTACTATTGCCAAAATTAAAAGATGTGTTTTTGGCTCTGGAGGTGGGAGAATTACCGGAGTCAATGCGGGAGGCTACGGTGGTGGTTCTGCCCAAGGCAGATAAGGACCGGACACAGCCAGATTCGTATAGACCCATATCCTTACTACCGGCTGATATTAAAATTTTAGCTAAAGTAATGTCTTCTCGACCTACAACCTTCGCATCTCATGCAGTCTCTCTCACCGGTGGTCACCACTCACCTGACTAAAATATTTATCCTCTCTCTTTCTTCAGGTATCTTTCCTTCCTCATTTAAACATGCCATCATAACCCCTTTACTTAAAAAGCCATCTCTGGACCAGAACTGCACTGCTAACTACAGACCTGTCTCTAACCTTCCTTACATCTCTAAACTCCTGGAACGCTTGGTCCACTCCCGTCTAATCCGCTATCTCTCAGATAACTCTCTTCTTGACCCTCTACAATCTGGTTTCCGCTCCTTACACTCCACTGAAACTGCCCTCACTAAAGTCTCTAATGATCTACTAACAGCTAAATCCAAAGGTCACTGCTCCCTGCTGATTCTCCTGGATCTCTCTGCAGCATTTGACACTGTGGATCACCAGCAAATCCTTACTATGCTCCGCTCTATAGGCCTCATGGAAACCGTTCTCTCCTGGTTCTCCTACCTCTCTGACCGCTCCTTCACTGTATCTTTTGCCGGCTCCTCTTCCTCTCCTCGTTCCCTTACTATCGGGGTCTCGCAGGGCTCAGTTCTAGGCCCCCTCCTCTTCTCTCTATACACTGCCCCTATTGGACAAACAATCAGCAGATTTGGGTTTCAGTATCATCTCTATGCTGACGACAAATTATACACTTCTTCCCCTGACATCACCCCTACCCTAATACAAAACACCAAGGATTGTCTGTCCGCTGTCTCTAACATCATGTCCTCCCTCTATCTTAAACTGAATCTCTCTAAAACTGAACTTCTTATGTTTCTCCCCTCTACTAACCCAACTCTACCTGACATTGAAATTACCTTGGATGGTTCAACCATAACTCCCAGCAGCACGGCCGCTGCCTTGGGGTCATATTCGACACTAACCTTTCCTTTACTCCCTATATCCGATCACTCACTCGCTCTTGTCACCTGCATCTTAAAAACATCTCCAGAATCCGACCTTTTCTCACCTTTGAAACTGCTAAAACTCTTACTGTCGCTCTTATTCACTCTCGTCTGGACTACTGCAACTCTCTTCTGATTGGTCTCACTCTTACCAAACTTTCTCCAATCCGTAGTGAATGCGGCAGCCAGGGTCGTATTTCTGTCCAGCCGCATCACCGATGCCTCCATCTTGTGCCAGTCATTACACTGGTTGCCTGTCCGCTACAGGGTCCAATATAAACTCATCACTCCCACCCACAAAGCTCTCCACAGTTCTGCGCCGCCTTATATCTCCTCTCTCATCTCTGTAAATCGCCCTACAAGTGCCCTCCGTTTTACAAATGACCTAACATCCCCCATAATCCGAACCTCGCACCTCCGTCTCCAAGACTTCTCTCGTGCTGCGCCAGTTCTCTGGAATGCTCTACCCCAGACGATCCGACTGATGCCTAGCCCCCATGTCTTCAAGCGCGCTTTAAAAACCCATCTCTTTAAACAAGCCGACCACCTCAACTACTCAGTAAACCAACTTTCCCCTGTTCCCTCCTTCTAAATATTATTCAGAATCTGTTCCCTACTCTTCATCTGTCTCCACACCCTCCATGCACAAGATAACTGCACTCGATACTTGATTATTGCACTTATACATACGGGCTGATGACCGGATCATGCAGCTTTATATGAAAATCCCTATTTATTATAATTGTCAGACCTGAAATAACAAGCACTTTTCACCTACTGTGTCCCCCCATTCCCTTGTAGAATGTAAGCGTGCGAGCGGCCGGACCCTCGCTCCTAATGTAACTGTTTAAACTGTCTTACCTTGTATTGAATTTATTGTCTGTACATGTCCCCGCTTAATTGTAAAGTGCTGCGGAATATGTTGGCGCTATATAAATAAAACTTATTATGTTTTTTTTGCATTTCCTATATACGTCTATATATATATTTGTGGCAATGTGTATTGGTGTAAAATTCCATATTTTATTTGATAGTTAATATACTTTGTTATGGACGTTTTTTCATTTTTGTGTATATACACTGCTCAAAAAAATAAAGGGAACAGTGAAATAACCCATCCTAGATCTGAATGAATGAAATCTTCTCATTGAATACTTTGTTCTGCACAAAGTGGAAAACACACTACAGGCTGATCCAACTTTGATGTAATGTCCTTAAAACAAGTCAAAATGAGGTTCAGTATTGTGTGTGGCCTCCACGTGCCTGTATGACCTCCCTACAACACCTGGGCATGCTCCTGATGAGGCTGAGTATTGTGTGTGGCCTCCACGTGCCTGTATGACCTCCCTACAATGCCTGGGCATGCTCCTGATGAGGGTCAGTATTGTGTGTGGCCTCCACGTGCCTGTATGACCTCCCTACAATGCCTGGGCATGCTCCTGATGAGGCTGACTATTGTGTGTGGCCTCCACGTGCCTGTATGACCTCCCTACAATGCCTGGGCATACTCCTGATGAGGCTGAGTATTGTGTGTGGCCTCCACGTGCCTGTATGACCTCCCTACAATGCCTGGGCATGCTCCTGATGAGGCTGAGTATTGTGTGTGGCCTCCACGTGCCTGTATGACCTCCATACAACGCCTGGGCATGCTCCTGATGAGGCTGAGTATTGTGTGTGGCCTCCACGTGCCTGTATGACCTCCCTACAATGCCTGGGCATGCTCCTGATGAGGCTGAGTATTGTGTGTGGCCTCCACGTGCCTGTATGACCTCCCTACAATGCCTGGGCATGCTCCTGATGAGGTTACGGATGGTCTCCTGTGGGATCTCCTCCCAGACCTGGACTAAAGCATCCACCAACTCCTGGACAGTCTGTGGTGCAACGTGACGTTGGTGGATGGAGCGAGACATGATGTCCCAGATGTGCTCAATCGGATTCAGGTCTGGGGAACGGGCGGCCAGTCCATAGCTTCAATGCCTTCATCTTGCAGGAACTGCTGACACACTCCAGCCACATGAGGTCTGGCATTGTTCTGCATTAGAAGGAACCCAGGACCAACCGCACCAGCATATGGTCTCACAAGGGGTCTGAGGATCTCATCTCGGTACCTAATGGCAGTCAGGCTACCTCTGGCGAGCACATGGAGGGCTGTGCGGCCCTCCAAAGAAATGCCACCCCACACCATTACTGACCCACTGCCAAAACGGTCATGCTGAAGGATGTTGCTGGCAGCAGATCGCTCTCCATGGCGTCTCCAGACTGTCACATGTGCTCAGTGTGAACCTGCTTTCATCTGTGAAGAGCACAGGGCGCCAGTGGCGACTTTGCCAATCCTGGTGTTCTGTGGCAAATGCCAAGCGTCCTGCACGGTGTTGGGCTGTGAGCACAACCCCCATCTGTGGACATCAGGCCCCCATATCATCCTCATGGAGTCGATTTATAACCGTTTGTGCAGACACATGCATATTTGTGGCCTGCTGGAGGTCATTTTGCAGGGCTCTGGCAGTGCTCCTCCTGTTCCTCCTTTCACAAAGGCGGAGGTAGCGGTCCTGCTGCTGGGTTGTTGCCCTCTTATGGCCCCCTCCACGTCTGCTGGTGTACTGGCCTGTCTCCTGGTAGCACCTCCAGTCTCTGGACACTACGCTGACAGACACAGCAAACCTTCTTGCCACAGCTCACATTGATGTGCCATCCTGGATGAGCTGCACTACCTGAGCAACTTCTGTGGGTTGTAGAGTCTGTCTCATGCTACCACGAGTGTGAAAGCACAACCAATATTCAAGAGTGACCAAATCATCAGCCAGAAAGCATTGGTACTGAGATGTGGTCTGTGGTGCCCACCTGCAGAACCACTCCTTTATTGAGGGTGTCTGGATAATTGCCAATAATTTCCATCTATTGTCTATTCCATTTGCACAACAGCATGTGAAATTGATTGTCAATCAGTGTTGCTTCCTAAGTGGACAGTTTGATTTCACAGAAGTTTGATTCACTTGGAGTTATATTCTGTTAAGTGTTCCCTTTATTTTTTTGAGCAGTGTATATTTTATATAATGAGACTAATATGATTATATGAATGTTTGTAGTTTTCTTCATTTTTTATTTCATTGTGATGTCATTTCCTTGTTTTTTTTCTATATAAATGTTGTATTTCTATGTGATTGCCCACAATTGACAAAAGCTCTGGAGGAGCTGAAACGTTTTACAGATTTGTGGATGTGGAATAAATGATTGATTGACTACAGGTGAGTGCCGGGATCTCTTTCCTTTCCCTCTCCATTACTAACCTGAGGGCTTGAAGACAGCTGTGTTTTTTGACAAATCACAGCTGTCATCAACCCTAACCACCATTACCCCGATTGCCACCGCACCAGGGCAATCGTGAAGAGCCATGGGTGTTGTCCACATAGAAAGCCTCTCCTAAAGCCCATGTTCACAAAAGCCGCCCTACAATCTGCCAGGACACATGCGGAAACATATGAAGACTCCTGGGACTTTATACTCTGGAGTGATGAGACCAAAATAAATGTTTTTTTTTGAACTGATGGCTTCAAAACTGTATAACATTGAAGGGGTGAGGAATACAATGAGAATGCATGGTGTCTACAGTGAGACCTGGTGGTGGCCGTGTCCTTATGTGGGGCTGCATGAGGAGCTACATTTCATTGATGGTATCTTGAATTCACAGATGTTTTGCTCTGTAGTGAAAGAAAAGATGCTGCCATCACTCTGTTCCCTTGGTAGGCCACCATTGCATTTCTAAAGAACAGGATGAAAGTGATTCTGTGGCCAAGTGTCTCCTGATCTGAACCCAACCAAACACCTATGGGGAATTCTGAAGAGACAAGTTGTCATCACTCCATCCAGCATCCAGGCTCCAAGTGAGCTCGTTATTGAAAAAGAGAAAAAAGATAGTTGTAGTAGTTGTAGCCAAAAAAAAGGATGGATGAAGGAAGAAAATACAGACAATAAGGGAAAGATGCCATGTTATGTGTATTACAAAGATACTGCTCTCCAGCCACCGCCCAATAATGGCAGACGGGGGGGGGGGGGATGGACCTGTACAAATTCCAGTCAGCAGAGTATTGTGTTGCATGTCACGCGCCCCGTCCAGGAGGTCCACCCCTTGCTACTACCCAAGCCACTCCTAGTGCCCCATCCTCATCTGTTATACCTATGTCCGCCCAAAGTTCCAACCCTTCCTGCAGCGGCCATGTTGCTACACCCATTGCATCACCTCCAGCCTCTGACCACATGTCCCTTTGGTGGCGGCCATCTTGGCACACCCGGAATACAGGCAGCACTACACCCGGAATGTGTATGATGAAGATCATCATGTCAGTATGTTATACATGCGATGGGACCAAAATATGATCCCCTGGATGTACCCAGGTCACAACACCTGCTCACAGAAACAATTCAAAACACCATAGCATACGCATCACAGCTTCATGCGGTCCCAACCCTAGCCCTGCCATTTATTTCCACCGGTATCTTTGCCTAATCAGTTTGCAAAGAACATGTCTAGCTGTCTGCTGCCATGGCAGCTGGACAACTCTGAGGTAGTACTGTTACAATACGTGGATGATCTTCTTTTGTGTGCCCCCACGGAGCAAGTGTCCATCAGGGCCAGTGTTAGCCTTCTCAAGCATCTGGCAAAACTGAATTGTCGAGTCTCAGCCTCGAAACTTCAGTTTTGCCTCGGTCAAGTGGTCTTCCTAGGCCACTGCCTTACTCAGGGTGCCAGACATCTCGCAGAAGAAAGAAAGATGACCATCTACCTGCTACCATTCCCAAAAGATCCCATAGAGCTGCAACAGTTCCTTGGACTATGCACATATTGCAGACAATGGATCCCAGACGCCTCACGTCTGATGCAGCCCCTATATGACAATTAAAAGAAGACACTCTGGCAGGTTTCATACTGGATATGCTGTCACAACTGAAGATACATTGGTAGAGGCTACAGCCTTACCTCCCAGTATGTCAGCACAGGAAGCAGAGCTCAAAGCTCTGACTGCAGGTTCTCCTGTGAAAAATGCTGAAAGCGTCAGACAATTGATGGAAGCGGTGCAGCTACCAAGACAGTTGGCTGTCGTAAAGGTAAAAGCTCATACCCGACCAGATGCCCCTAAAGCAAGAGGTAATGCACTTGCTGATCTCCATGCTAAGCGAGCAGCTCTTCTTCCGACATCCATGTACATGGCTGTTGCGCGGCAACAGGCCAAACAGCTAAATTCCATGCCAACCCAGGATCAACCTGCAGAAGAGCATCAACCGGTCCCTCCAATCACAAAGCTACGCTCCACACAGCAGAAAGTCTCTAAAGAAGAACGCCAGTCATGGAAGGAGGCGGGTGCTAAATTGATAGATGGGCTATGGAAGAAGGAACAACTGTATTGTTTGCCTCAACTCCTATATCCAGCCACTGTAGCCTGGGCCCATGGACCGGTACATCGAGGGAAGAATCAAGCTTTGCTACTGGTACAGAAACTCTATTGGGCTCCAGGAATTTCCACCGTGTTGAGTGCACAGAACAAAGGTTGCACAATATGCCAAACCTGCAACCCAGGCTGATTACAGAAGGTACCGACAAAACACCTTGCCAAACCAGAGTATCCGTTCCAACGATTGCAAGTTGATCACATCACTCTCCCTAAAGCAGGACAATATGAATACTGCTTAGTAGTAGTGGATATGTTTTCCAGTTGGCCAGAAGCATTCGCCGTTCCAAACATAACTGCCAAGACTACCGCCAAGAAGCTGGTCTCTGAAGTTGTTTGCCGGTATGGAGTCCCAGAAGTTATTGAAAGTGATCAAGGACCAGCCTTTTCCTCATGCATGTATCAAGAAATACTTGCCATGATCGGATCAACAGTGGCGCTGCATACTCCTTATCATCCACAGTCAAGCGGCAAGGTGGAGAGATTGAATGGCACACTGAAAAGGCAGTTGACCAAAATGATGCAGGAGACTACGGCCCAGTGGCCTGAGCTCCTTCCCATTGCACTATATCACATACGCACCACCCCCATAGGGAAACACAAACTGTCACCATATGAGATACTATTTGGGTCACAACCAGCTATAGCTCTATTTACCCCACAACAATTATCAGAAGAAACAGATAATGTTGTGCAATATGTAATTCAGCTTGCCAAAGCACTAACACCCATGCGTTAGTATCATCTTCTATTCCAGATCCAGCTGATGCAGAAGGTTGTCATACCCCCAAGCCTGGAGATTACGTGTATGTGAAGAAGCATGTTCGGAAACACGGACTAGAACCATTATATGATGGACCATACCAAGTGCTCCTGACAACCCCAACAGCAGTAAAACTTGAAGGGAAGTCAACATGGATCCATGCTTCACACTGCAAACGTCAACCATCCTGAGATGTTTTATAATATTATGTATGGTTGTGACGCGCCCCCTGGGCCGTGGGGTACCCGGAGTCGGGCCAGTAGATGCTGGGGGTTGTAGTCACTGTGGCGGTGACCTGTTCCGTGACCCAGGGCAGTCAATAAAAGGGTAATTAAGATATATAGGTTGTATAATGTCCAACTATGCTACCTGTGGAGTGCGGCTAATGGAGGCCGCCGCTGCGGAACAGTCCTCTGAAGCTGGTGGTTTGGCAGCAAAGGTGATATAACTCCCCACAGGAAGAGTTAGCTTCAGGGCAGCGTGTGGATGATGGTGGTTGTGCAGGGTGTCGCGGTGCATAAATAACCACAAAGTCCGTATAGTGCAGTCCCAGGGTCGTTACTGGTGGCAATTAGACAGGCCTGGACTGGAGTACTGGCTAGAGATAAGAGTCTGGTCAGCCTGGGAGCAAGCATAGAGCTCTCCTGGCCAGGTGGAGTTGTAGGCCTGCCGTTCTAATATACTCCGTGGCTTTACTGGTTGTAGCTGTGTTGTAGTCCACGTCCCTGAGTGTAACGTGCTGTGCTCACCCGTATGGCTAGCAGCTCGGGCCTTGCGGATGCCTCTCTCCTCCGTGGCGGTACTGGTCCTTCGGTGCTGCTCAGCCTCCGAGCGTCTGATGGGGCCAGGAGACCTGCAATCTCCTGCCCTGCGGTATCTGCTGCTGGGCCTGAAGTGCCCTACAGCCTCGGACTCCGGTGTCCGGTTCTCTGTGTATTCCAGCTAGGACGAGCTATCTCCAGCTCCAGTCCCTAGCTCCTCTCTCCTGAATGTCCTAAACTCAACTCCTCACACTAGACTCAATTAACCCCGCCTCCAGATCCAGTTATCAAGGGGAGTCTCCTCCCCTTGCTGGTCTGGAGCCAGGAAGTGTTGCATGTGTAGTGTTCCTGACCAGGAAACCCCTGTTTGCTTCCAGACATGGTATTACCTCTTTTGAGGGAGGCAATACCACTGTGGCAACCAGACCCTTGGGGTGCCACAGTTGGACTAGGCAATACCTGGAATAGCCTACAACAGAGTACTGACTCTTTTAATAACAAGTTCATTACTCACCACCAGATTTTGGTACAAGAATTGAGACAATTAGAGAACAACCAGATCAGTGACTGTTGGATATGTACTCACTCACCAGTTTCAGCCGCTAGTATGCCCAGTCACTCTGGAAGAAATACTAAACTGGCCCAATTGTAGCGACGCCCTTGCTAATAACGCTACTATGTTTAGTAGATTATGGAGCACCACTGTAGGTATACCAGTAGTTGGGTGGGTGGATCTCCCCTGGTGGCAAGGAAATCTTACTGCCACCAGCAAATACCTACAATTCCTTGCCCTTAATGGAAACAAATGGGTGCCCAGAAACAAGTCTTCCTTGACTTGCTTCCGTGACAAGATGCAGACCTTGATGCAGCTGGTGCATGACAACATGGCGCAAGCCCAGGCTGACCAGAAGCATTGGTACGACCAGAACGCCCGAGAGCGGACCTACCAGGTGGGTCAGAAGGTGAAAGTGCTGGTCCCCGTACCAAAGGACAAGCTTCAGGCGGCCTGGGAAGGCCCGTACGTCATTCACCAACAACTCAACCCGGTCACCTACGTGATCACTGTTGACCACGCGCGGGGTAAACGGAAGGCTTTTCACGTTAATATGATGAAGGCTCATCAAGAACGTGGAGCCTGCGTCCTACCGGTCTGCGGCCTGCCCGAGGATGGGGAGGACGACCCCCTCTTTGACATGCTGGCCCAAGTGAAGGCCAGCGGGTCCCGAGAGGATGTAGAGATAAGCGCCTTGCTATCCGCAGACCAGAGGTCTCAGTTGCGAGCAGTGCTGAAACCCTTCCAAATAGTGTTCACTAACCTGCCTGGCAGGACTGAAGTGGCGGTCCATGAAGTGGACGCCGGGAATCATGCCCCACTCCAGCGGACAGCCTATCGAATCTCCGACGAGGTGCAGCATGTCATGCGCCAGGAGGTCGAGGAGATGCTGAAGTTGGGGGTGATTAAGCGGTCCAAGAGCACGTGGGCCTCACCTGTAGTCCTGGTGCCAAAGAAGGACCGGACCACCCGGTTCTGTGTGGACTACAGGGGGCTCAAAGCTATCACAGCCTCTGACGCACAACCAATGCCACGCATTGAGGAGCTGCTGGAGCGGTTAGCCAGCGCGAGCTATCTCTCCATTATGGATCTGAGTCGGGGATATTGGCAGATTCCCTTGAGCCCCAAGGCCCAGGAGAAGTCCGCCTTTATCACCCCCTTCGGATTGTATGAATCCACGGTCATGCCTTTTGGCATGAAAAATGCCCCTGCCACTTTCCAACGAATGGTCAACCACCTGCTCCAGGGACTGGAGAGGTACGCAGTGGCGTACCTGGATGATATTGCCGTCTTCAGTCCCACCTGGGAGAATCACCTCGAGCATCTGCAGCAGGTGCTCGGGCGCATTCACCAGGCGGGCTTGACCATTAAGCCAGGAAAGTGCCAGATGGGCATGAACGAGGTCCACTACCTGGGAGAGCCTGGGAAGGTGGACACTATCGTGTCCTGGCCCACCCCCAGGACCACGAAGCAGGTGCAGTCCTTCTTGGGCACCGCAGGGTACTATAGACGCTTTGTACAAGACTATAGTAGCCTTGCGAAGCCCTTGACAGACCTCACCAGGAGGAGCCTACCCCATTCAGTCAAATGGACAGATGAATGCGAGGCGGCCTTTTGGGCTTTGAAGACTGCCCTGAGCAGCTCTCCTGTGCTAAAAGCGGTCGACGGCACACGGCCACTCTTCGTACAGACCGATGCCAGTGAGTTTGGCCTCGGTGCTGTACTCAGCCAGGTCGACTCGGGGAACCAAGAACACCTCGTGTTGTACCTAAGTCGGAAACTGCTGCCGAGGGAAGTGGCCTATTCCACCATAGAGAAGGAGTGCCTGGCCATGGTATGGGCCCTCAACTGTTTACAGCCTTACTTGTACGGGCGCCCCTTCACTGTCGTGACTGACCACAACCCCCTGAGTTGGCTGCACACCATGTCCGGTGCCAACGGAAGGTAGTTACGCTGGTGCCTCACCCTCCAGCAGTACGACTTTACCGTTCAACACCGTAAAGGCAGCGAGCATGGCAATGCCGATGGGTTGTCCCGGCGAGGGGAGCCTCCATAGATACGCCTGGAGGAGTACCAGAAGGTCCTACCTCCATAGCGCAGTCTAAAATGGGGGAGGTGTCAGGCAAAATGTATTTTTGCCATAGTTTTCAAAATGAGAGATGTCTTAAATCTCCACCCCCTGCTCATTTGGAAGAGGCTACATAGAACTTCTCTGCTTCCCCCATCACAGGAATTTTTATGAGCTCCATAAAGCCTCAGCCAAGAGAACAAGCATTCTGGTTTAAACTGGAAATTCCCTCCAAGATCCTATTGTCTAACTGTACAAACTTTTAATGTCGATTTTAATAATGCACATGACTGTCACAAACACAGGGACCACATTTTTGAGATGTTCACCTTTTCCCAATTGTGATGGTGTGGTTTTCGTGGCTGGGAGACCACCAGGAACCGGGGAAATGGGTTCTGAGCTTCTGAGCATCATAGAGATATCATATTTGATATCCATCTTCATGAATATTGGTGACGGCAAACATGATGTCTCCATCTTGGATGTGGGACCCCCACATACCAAGGTATGAAATCTGAAGGATTTTTATGTCTTATGCAGCTGGGTGGGTTCACAAAACCGAGCCCCCGTGTGAGTGTAAACATGGGTGTCTCCTAATGTTTTGGCCCCTTTCTAGTGTTGAGCGATACCTTCCGATATCGAGAAATATCGGATCGGATTGGATCGGACCGATACCGAAAAAGTATCGGATATCGCCAATTCCGATACCGGAAACCAATGCAAGTCAATGGGACAGAAATATCGGAATGAAAATAAACCCTTTCTTTCCTTGTAGGTTAATTCTACATGAAGGAAAACAACTAAGAATAATGTAGAATGTATTGGGGGAGGTGGGGGAGACAATAAAGGCACAGAGGTTTAGCCCAATCAAATGGAATAGCAGGAATTAATATTTTTTTTAAGACGTTCTGAGTTACGGAAATATTGACTATGTTAAGTATTTTTATATTTTGTCAGATATTTATGTTTCACTACTTCCATGCTCTTCACCTTCTTTTTTACTTCTCCCACACTTTCTCCTTCATCATCCTCAGCATCTTTTTCATCCACTTCTTCTTCACCTTCTTCATCTTCTTCTTCTTCACCTTCTTCGTATTATTCTTTTTTTTTACATTCTTCATATTCTACTTCTTCATCTTCTTCATATTCTTCTTCATCATATTCTTATTTGTGACAGGCATTCCTGTAGTTGTTATCTATAAAAGGTTGGACATTACACCTTTCGTTCTGCCCGTCACAAAAGATTTACAACAGGATTTGTCCGCGTTCAGTTTCGCCTGCAGCAGCAGGTCTTTTCCAGGGGCACCACGAGGAGGAACGGACTCACCCCCATTCACTGCTTAGTCATCTTCTGCTTATAATTTAGATATTACTTTTGCTCTGATTTTTAGTCTTATGCTTAATGTTCTTCCGCTTTTTGTTCTGCAGCTTCTTGTATTTCTGCTTCTTGGTTTTCTGTCTCTTGTTCTTCTGTATCTTGGTGCTTGTCTTCTCTTCTTTGTCCTCTTGGTCAACTTCTTCAGGGTCATCTTCTTGGTCTTCTTCGGGGTGGTCTTCAGGGTCGTCGTCTTCGGGGGTCCTCGTCTTCGGGGTCCTCGTCTTCTTCGGGTTGGTCTTCTGGGTCGTCTTCGGGGTCCTCGTCTTCTTCGGGGTGGTATTCAGGGTCCTCGTCTTCTTCAGGGTGGTCTTCAGGATCCTCGTCTTCTTCAGGGTGGTCTTCAGGGTCCTCGTCTTCAGGGTCGTCGTCTTCGGGGTCCTCGTCTTCTTCGGGTTGGTCTTCAGGGTCCTCGTCTTCAGGGTCCTCGTCAGGGAGATCCAGAGTGATTACCAAGAACCATTTCAAAAAGCTTGAACTTGGAAATGTAGCAGAAGGTACAAGAAGGCTGAGGAACTACCGAGGACCAGCTGACGGTACTGGAACCCGGATGGGTAGCAGAAGGTACAAGAGCCAATGGAACTACCGAGGACCAGCTGATGGTACTGGAACTTGTAACATACCTGGCGGCGTCCTTGCATGGTGGTCCATCTCCCACTGTGCAAGAGCGCGCACTTGGTCTCCAGTCCAGAATGTCTCTCTGGCTTCCCTCCATGCTGTCTGTTTGTGTCTGTTTCTGCTGCTTAAGGGCGGCGCCCGATCACTTCCTGCTTTTTGTACCTGCTGTGGGTCACACCCCTTGTGCGTCCTCAGCCTATTGCTGTCTGTCACCTGGTATATAGCTCTGCTGCTCCCATCTATTCCTGCCTGAGCATAGTGGTTCATTCAGTGTGTGCTGCACTCTGAAGGTGCCAGGTCCCGTTCTTTGTCTCCTGCCTTGCGGTATCAGTTCCCGTGTCTGAACTGAGTCCTGTCTTTGTCTCCTGCCTTGCGGTATCGGTTCCCGTGTCTGAACTGAGTCCTGTCTATGTCTCCTGCCTTGCGGTATCGGTTCCCGTGTCTGAACTGAGTCCTGTCTATGTCTCCTGCCTTGCGGTATCAGTTCCCGTGTCTGAACTGAGTCCTGTCTGTGTACTCTTGCCTGCTGCCTCTCCTGGAGGCTGTATTTCCAGGCCTGTCTGAACACGCTCCTAGCCTGTTCCTCCCGCCTTCTAGGGGCCGATTTCCTAGACCCGCTCCTGTATCTTGTCTGTCCTGTCTGAACACGCTCCTTGCCTGTTCGTCCCGCCTCTCTGGGGGCCGTATTCCCAGACCTGCTCCTGTATCCCGCTGCAGTGTCGGTCTCCTCCGTACACTCAGTTCCAGTCTGAACTCTCTCCTATCCTTTACCTGTTTTACCTCTATTCCCTTCCTTTTTCTGCAGAGTCTGAACTCGTACCTAACTCCTGCTTGTTGTCTCACTGTACTTCCGTTTGTGAGTTTGTGGTCCACTCGCTACTTCTCTGCAAGTACCCTGTGGGTATCTGGTTCTGCCTTTCCCTTCTAGTCTGTTCCGTGTGAACAGAGCCCTGTTCCCACCGCGTCTGCAGTTTTCGCTTTGCTCAGCTCTGTCCGCCGCGTCTGCGGTTTTCGCTTTGCTCAGCTCTGTCCGCCGCGTCTGCGGTTTTCGCTTTGCTCAGCTCTGTCCGCCGCGTCTGCGGTTTTCGCTTTGCTCCGCTCTGTCCGCCGCGTCTGCGGTTTTCGCTTTGCTCGGCTCTGTCCGCCGCGTCTGCGGTTTTCGCTTTGCTCGGCTCTGTCCGCCGCGTCTGCGGTTTTCGCTTTGCTCGGCTCTGTCCGCCGCGTCTGCGGTTTTCGCTTTGCTCGGCTCTGTCCGCCGCGTCTGCGGTTTTCGCTTTGCTCGGCCCTGTCCACCGCGTCTGCGGTTTCGAATTTGTCTCCCAGTCTGTACTGGACCCTACCCAGCCTGCGCTCTAGTCTGCCTGTTCCAGTATTCCCCGGTGTGGGTCAACAGCCGTGTCCGGAGTCTGACCTGGAGTAGACCCTGGTTCCTCTGCTCGGTTCCTCCCTGGTGCACTGGCGTCGTATGCCGTCGTGCGACCTTGGTCGGATCGGGCAGATACTTAGTTACGCCCCTCCAGGCACTCTCCGGTTCATGGCACAGTGGAATCACTACATAAACATGCACACGCCAGTCAGTCCGGGCGTGTGCATAACAGAACTCGGTTACTAAGCAGGAGGTACCTGTGCCAGAAAGCACTACCAAGGACCAGCAGACGTTGGTGGAACTTGGATACCGAGAAGGAGGCACCTAATCCAAAAGCACTGCCGAGAACCAGCTGACGGTACTGGAACCCGGATGGGTAGTAGAAGGTACAAGAGCAAATGGAACTACCGAGGACCAGCTGACGGTACTGGAACCCGGATGGGTAGCAGAAGGTACAAGAGCCAATGGAACTGCCGAAGACCAGCTGACGGTACTGGAACTCGGTTACTAAGCAGGAGGTACCTGTGCCAATAAGCACTACCAAGGACCAGCAGACGTTGGTGGAACTTGGATACCGAGAAGGAGGCACCTAATCCAAAGGCACTGCCGAGAACCAGCTGACGGTACTGGAACCCGGATGGGTAGCAGAAGGTACAAGAGCCAATGGAACTGCCGAAGACCAGCTGACGGTACTGGAACTCGGTTACTAAGCAGGAGGTACCTGTGCCAGAAAGCACTACCAAGGACCAGCAGACGTTAGTGGAACTTGGATACCGAGAAGGAGGCACCTAATCCAAAGGCACTGCCGAGAACCAGCTGACGGTACTGGAACCCGGATGGGTAGTAGAAGGTACAAGAGCAAATGGAACTACCGAGGACCAGCTGACGGTACTGGAACCCGGATGGGTAGTAGAAGGTACAAGAGCAAATGGAACTACCAAGGACCAGCTGACGGTACTGGAACCCGGATGGGTAGCAGAAGGTACAAGAGCCAATGGAACTGCCGAAGACCAGCTGACGGTACTGGAACTCGGTTACTAAGCAGGAGGTACCTGTGCCAGAAAGCACTACCAAGGACCAGCAGACGTTGGTGGAACTTGGATACCGAGAAGGAGGCACCTAATCCAAAGGCACTGCCGAGAACCAGCTGACGGTACTGGAACCCGGATGGGTAGCAGAAGGTACCCATGTAAAAAAAAGTTTCAAGGCCGCGAGCCGGCCACAGTTACCAAAACCCACAGTCCTACAGGGGGTGCTTGTCCTATTGGCACTATGGAACCAGCCTTCATTGCCAGATCCCGCAGCCCACATAGGAGTCACATAAACTGCAGGCACCATAGAGTCGGCTAACCCAACCGCAACACGACAGGACATCGCATTGGAGGCAAAGTGACGTTGACACTACCCGGAAACAGCTGGCATGCTGGAACCAGGCTGGGCAGGAGGGAGTAACCGTGCCAAAGACACTGCGGGGAAACAGCTGGCGGTGCTGGAACCCAGGGTAAATACTAAAAACAGAGTGGAGCCAGAGGTGTAATTGGAGCAAGTTTTAAATCAGTAGTACAGTGGATGTGGACAAAGCAGGAGAATTTGCCGGACACACAGCAGGGGAACAGCTGACGTTACTGAACCCCAATAACAGTGGAGCAAGCGTTGACTGTGCAGACGGCACTTCTGAGCAGCAACTAGCGGTATTGGAGCCCAGGGTAAATACTAAAAACAGAGGAGCCAGAGGTGTATTTGGAGGAGGTTTTAAATCAGTAGTACAGTGGATGTGGACAAAGCAGGAGAATTTGCCGGACACACAGCTGGGGATCAGCTGACGTTACTGAACCCCAATAACACGGCAGCAAGTGTTGACTGTGCAGACGGCACTTCCGAGCGCCAGCTGGCGGTGTTGGAGCTCAGGGATAATAGTGAAAACAGAGGAGCCAGAGGTGTAATTGGAGCAACTTTAAAATCTGTAGTAGTGGGAATGTGGACAGAGCAGGAGAAATTGCCGTCCGCACAGCAGGGGAACAGCTGACGTTACCGAACCCCAATAACACGGCAGCAAGTGTTGACTGTGCAGACGGCACTTCCGAGCGCCAGCTGGCGGTGTTGGAGCTCAGGGATAATAGTGAAAACAGAGGAGCCAGAGGTGTAATTGGAGCAACTTTAAAATCTGTAGTAGTGAGAATGTGGACAGAGCAGGAGAAATTGCCGTCCGCACAGCAGGGGAACAGCTGACGTTACTGAACCCCAATAACACGGCAGCAAGTGTTGACTGTGCAGACGGCACTTCCGAGCGCCAGCTGGCGGTGTTGGAGCTCAGGGATAATACTGAAAACAGAGGAGCCAGAGGTGTAATTGGAGCAACTTTAAAATCTGTAGTAGTGAGAATGTGGACAGAGCAGGAGAAATTGCCGTCCGCACAGCAGGGGAACAGCTGACGTTACTGAACCCCAATAACACGGCAGCAAGTGTTGACTGTGCAGATGGCACTTCCGAGCGCCAGCTGGCGGTGTTGGAGCTCAGGGATAATACTGAAAACAGAGGAGCCAGAGGTGTAATTGGAGCAACTTTAAAATCTGTAGTAGTGAGAATGTGGACAGAGCAGGAGAAATTGCCGTCCGCACAGCAGGGGAACAGCTGATGTTACTGAACCCCAATAACACGGCAGCAAGTGTTGACTGTGCAGACGGCACTTCCGAGCGCCAACTGGCGGTGTTGGAGCTCAGGGATTACGGTTCAGGTGGTAGAAACATGAACAGAACAGGAGACCTGGATACTGTTGCCAACCAATTATTTATTCTGGAAGAGGACTGGCAAATTCATGAGAGATCCAGGCCTTGTTCATTTTGAGAAAAGTAAGCCAGTCAACGTTATCGGAGGATAGTCGCATGTGACGGTCTGTTAGTACACCACCTGCGGCACTAAAGACGCGTTCCGATAATACACTAGCAGCAGGGCAAGCTAGCACCTCCAATGCATACTGACTAAGCTCTGGCCATGGATCCAGCTTACAGACCCAAAACTTGAAGGGAGAAGAGCCGTCTGGGAGTACACTAAGAGGGCAAGACATGTAGTCTGTCACCATCTGACGGAAACGTTGCCTCCTGCTGACTGGAGCCGTCTGTGATGGTGTAGACATTTGTGGCGGCGGGGACACAAAACTTTGCCACATTTCGGCCATACTGGTCTTGCCTTGCGCTGAGGTGCTGCTTCTGCTCCCTCTTTGTGCAGAGCTTCCTCCACTGCCTCGACGCACTGAGCTGCTTTGTAAAGCACTAGCAGCACTGCTCTCGGTTGGAATGGAGAACATGATGGAATGCACCAGTGCGTCTTGGTACTCCCGCATTTTACGCTCCCGGTTCAACGGTGTTATGAGGCTTTGTAAGTTGTCCCGGTAGCGAGGATCTAGGAGGGTGGACACCCAATAATCAGCCATGTTGAGAATGTGGGCGATGCGGCGGTCGTTTCTCAGGCACTGCAGCATGAAATCAACCATGTGCTGCAGACTGCCAACTGGCCAAGAAACGCTGTCCCCTGCTTGAGGCGTGATCTCTGCCTGCTCTGCATCACCCCACCCTCGCTCTAGATACTGATTACTAGAGCATTGTGTACCTCTCTCCTCTGGACAGATGTCTTCCTCATCCATTGACTCCTCCTCATCCTCCTCACAAAGTGTTCCCTGCCTAGGCCTTTGTGAGGAACCACGTTGCGCAGACTGTAGAGAAGCAGATGGCATTTGTGACTCCTCATCCTCCACCTCTTCCAAAACCTCGTCCCTTAGTGCTTGCAGTGTTTTTTCAAGCAGGCAGATAAGGGGGATAGTCATGCTGACTAGTGCATCATCTCCACTCGCCATCCGCGTGGAATAATCGAAGGCACGCAAAACGTGGCAAATGTCCTTCATAGAGGCCCACTCAGTGGTGGTGAAGTGTGAACGGCGCGCACTGCGACTTGTTTGCGCCTGCTGCAGCTGCTACTCCATTACTGCTGCCTGATGCTCACACAACATATGTAACGTTGAATTCCACCTGGTGGGTAGGTCACATATGATGCGATGTTCCAGAAGACGTAATCGGCGCTGCAGAGCTGCAATGCGTGATCTTGCATTGCTGGAACGCCGCAAGTGAGCGCATTCTATGCGGACCTTGTGAAGCAGTGCATCAAGATCCGGATAGTCCCTCAAAAAACTCTGCACGACCAAGTTGAGCACATGTGCCAGACATGGGATGTGAGTGAGGTTGCCTAGGCCCAGAGCTGCCACCAGATTTCGGCCATTGTCACACACTACCATGCCTGGCTGGAGATTCGCTGGCACAAACCACACGTCGCTCTGCTGCTTGATGGCATTCCAGAGCTCCTGCGCTGTATGACTTCGATTCCCCAAAGAAATTAATTTTAATATGGCCTGTTGACGTTTGGCCACGGCTGTGCTCATATCGGTCATCATAACAGGTAACCGTTCACGGGTCGATGTGGAGGTAGACCGTGACGGCTCCTGCAGCGCTGATTCAGAGGAACTGGAGTATGAGGAGGAGTCAATGTGTACAGACTGGATTCCTGCAATCCTTGAAGTTGGCAGAACACGTACAGCGCCACTCTCAAGATCTGTACCCGGCTCCACAACATTTACCCAATGGACAGTGAGGGAAAGGTATCGTCCCTGTCCATGCTTACTGGTCCACGCATCGGTGGTCAGGTGGACCTTGCTACTGACGGCGTTTTGTAGCGCATGTTTAATTTTTCCCTCCACATGATGTTGCAGGGCAGGGATGGCTTGCCTGCTGAAATAAAAGCGGCTGGGCACGTTGTATTATGGGACTGCCAATGCCATAAAGTTACGGAAGGTGTCAGTCTCCACTAGCCTGAATGATAGCATTTCAAGGGCCAGTAGTTTAGCAATGCCAGCATTCAGAGCCTGTGCTCGGGGGTGATTTGCCGAGTATGGGCGCCTTTTCTCCCATGCCTGTGCTAACGATGGCTGTAGACTGGCCTGGGAGTGTGAGGATGACTGGGAAAGTGGTGCTGTGGGTGGAATTACATTGTGTCTCTGTACAACAGTGCCAGAGATTCTTCCATGGCGATCCTGTGAGGAAGCCGAACCAGCTGTGTGTGAGCTGGAGGAAGAGACTACAACACGAGCTGAAGAGGTGGTAGGTGGCGCTGTAGGTTGGCCTAGGTCTTCAGTGTGTTTTTGTAACTCCACCACGTGCTTGGTCCGCACATGCTTCCACATATTTGTGGTATTGAGGTTGCTGACACTTTTCCCTCTTTTCACCTTCTGATTACACAGCTTGCATTTGACAAAGCAAATGTCATCTGCAACTGTGTCAAAAAAGGACCAGGCACTGCAAGTCTTGGGAGCGCCCGCTTTGGATTTTGGAAGAGCCATGCTCCTAATGGGTGCCGAAGTGGAGGCTACAGGCAACCAAGTCTGCCCCCTCCCTCTCCCTCCTTTTTGGGCTGTTCTGGGAATCTCTTCCTCAGAGCTGCTCCCACCACCTTCCTGTCCCTCACGCCATGATGGGTCAAGGACCTCATCATCTACACCACCCTCTTCAAACAACTGCTTCTCCTGGGTAGTCTCAACAGCACAGTACGCACCAGAAAGTGGCACCTGAGTCTCATCATCAGATGCGTACTGAGGTGTGCTGCTGACCATATGCACTGGCCCACCCGCCTCTTCAGATTCAGAGAGACAAAACGGTTGCGCATCACTGCATACTACCTCTACTTCAAATTCTCGAATTCTGCTTGGCTGGCCCCCTCTTTCCAAGCCAAGAGATTCAGAGAACAGAAGTAGAGATGGCTCCTGTCCAGGGCTCTCTGACTGCCTGGGCAATTTGGCAGGTGGTGAAGAGACAGATGGGTGCTTTTCAGTGCTCAGGACCTGAGAGGATCTGGAACTAATTGAAGTCGATGCGTTAGCTGCCATCCATCCGACAACGGCTTCAATTTGGTCCTCCTGCAGCAGTGGGGTACGGCTAGCTCCTACAAAGCTGCGCATAAAGGACTGTTCCCTGCTAAAACTGGGGGATGCTGAGTCATTGGTTCCCTGCAGTAGGCACAGAATCCCCACGTCCTCTCCCTACAGGCACAGAATCCTCACGTTCTCTCCCTGCAGAAACTCCACGCCCACGACCACATGCCTTACTCCCTGCCTTCTTCATCTTGGTAGACTGATAAAGATAGGCAGAAAAGTACTAAGGGCTTAGTGTGCTTATTCCTGAACAGCTGCTAACAGGTATAAGAAACACTAATTTTATAAAGTGTGGACTAGACTTTAATATGAGCTAATGTGGCCTACACAACTGTAAAGTGGAGTGTTTGGTGAACTTTATTTAGTTTTTTTTTGTCACAAAAAGACACTGGATGGGCCTAAAGATGTAATAACGATAGTATCACAAACTTTTTGTAGCTATTACAATGTAGGAAGGTAACCTACAATGCAATAGATGAGGCTGCAAAAAATAGGCTAATACTAATCTGGCTGGGGCTGCAGGGCCCAATGCTGCAGAGAGGCTCCTCTAACTACTCCTATATAGTGTGTTTGGAACCAATGTAGCTGAATACGGATGGAACCACCACACTAATAGGAGATATCAGGAAAAATTATGAATTGGCAAAAAAGGACAATGTATGAGGCAGTGACGGACGCTGAGCGCACTACAACCAGACGTGGCTGAAGCACACACTACAGCGTGAGGTGCACTCACACACACAGACCTTGCAGACAGCGGTGAACAGTACAGATGCAGAGCACTGTGCACTAGCGCTGCAAGACCAAAAAAATTTCTCTAACTACTCCTATATAGTGTGTTTGGAACCAATTTAGCTGAATACGGATGGAACCACCACACTAATAGGAGATATCAGGAAAAATTATGAATTGGCAAAAAAGGACAATGTATGAGGCAGTGACACACACTGAGTGCACTACAACCAGACGTGGCTGAAGCACACACTACAGGGTGAGCTGCACTCACACACACCAGACCTTGCAGACAGCGGTGAACAGTACAGATGCAGAGCACTGTGCACTAGCACTGCAAGGCACAGCGATTTATAAAGTAGCTTAGGTAAAGCAGAATAGACCAAATAGGTAGCTAAAACTGTCCCTCAGAACAGCAGCGTCCTATCCCTAACTGAATTCACAGCAGAGTGAGCTCAAAATGGCGGCGGCGGCTTTTATAGTGCATCATGACATCATTTCAGCAGCCAATCACAGCCATGCCATTAGTTAAGATGCCTACATGCCTAACAGGATGTGCCCACACTTCTTAGGATCCTCATTGGCTGAATAAAATTAAAATGGCTCATTGCATTATGGGAACTTCCGATTCCGGTATACGATATTGCAAAAGTATCGGAATTAAGTATCGGAATTCCAATACCGCGAATATCGGCCGATACCCGATATTTCAGTATCGGCCGATACCCGATATTTCAGTATCGGAATGCTCAACACTACCCCTTACTAAAAACCAGAACGGCCATTTTAATTTAATTCTTAAAACGTCAGACGCATGCACACCTCGCTGCGTGGAAGAATCACATCTAATTTCCGGGGAGCCGTCCCCCCCACAGAATCTGAGACCATCACCTCGTGGCGCAGGTTTTGCTATCATTTACCCCTTTTATTTTAATAACTGTTTATGCATATATGTACATTGTCTCTTTTATAATATCTTGTATATCTTTTATAAACACTGCCCACTTTCGGGAGTAAATCATTATTATTTACCAGCTTCGTTCTTCTTGTCCTATGTCAAGCAAACACGTTCCTCACCCGCTAATTCACGTTACCTAACGGGTACCCGATCCACCTACTAAGCGATCGGTGGTGGCAGCATACCAGTATTTATGTGATATTGTGGTTTGAGGGTGGCTGGACGGAGGTATATATACGTTCCTGGAAGGAACTGGTGGTATATATACGTCCTGTCACATCATGTGCCACAATAGTAGACATAAATTAGAGCAGCTGTGCCCGTGCTTATCCTCGGTCAATACCATGCTTGACCAGCAGGATAAGGGGGCGCCAGAGGGCTGCAAGGTCTGACTAAGTGTTTTTCATGACAGTGGTAAAGGACATATTGATATTCATGCTATAGCAACTCCATTTTGTCTGATTGTTTCAAAATCATGTTATTATCACTCCTTGCATAACATACTACTTTCCTTCTTTTCTCATGCTTTACATGGAACTTTCTCACACTAACTTTTTCTCACAAGCACACTTTGTCAGACACCCCGCTCCTGTTATCTAACTAGTCTAGGCCAGGATTGACCTTGTAAATTTCCATCGTGCTTCGAACTAACGATGATAATATGACCATATATGTGTTTCCGTAATAATTGCACTAACATTGGCTCAAGCCTTTAGTATTGTAGTATGGCTGTAGGTGATTGGCTATTGATATACTCAAAACAATATAAAATGCTAAGCAAAATAAACGGGATCAGAGATTCGTTGAATCCTCCCATACAGAGCACTGTCTCCGTCTGGTTCCCTGTTGGATTGCGCAATCAACATAATAATTTGACACTCACTTGGTCAACCGTGAAGGGCCATTGCCCTCCCTCAACATTGTCACTAACTTGTTCATTCCAGGCCTAGAAAACTTGGTGCCGTCCTTTAAAATTATGGAGGCCATACAAAATAATAGATGTAGTAGCTTTTGATGTGGGGTGTACTCATTTTTGCATCAACTAATTTGAGTAAAACTGAAGATTTTGTAATGATAGTTATATTATTACCCTTACTTTCATGTTTTGATTACAAAAAAAATGTTCTATGCAACTTAGTGTTGGCAAAATTTTATGAATTGATCTTGTGTTCAGTGAGCTATTAAACAAAATCTTACTCATCAAAGGGGGTGTACTCATTTATGCTGAACAATGCTTATTAAGCTTTATAAAACACAGTGAACATAATTACACTTTCTTTCCCGTAAGACTTCTCATGTTTTACAAGGTATGATTTATGTATAAAAGATTTCCCACATTCTGAACATGAATACGGCTACTCTCCTGTGTGAATTATCTTATGAGCAGAAAGATTTGATTTACAGATAAAACATTTCCCACATTCTGATCATGAATACGGCTTCTCTCCTGTGTGAATTCTCTGATGTCTAACAAGACTTGATTTATATGTAAAGCATTTTCCACATTGTAAACATGAAAACGGTTTCTCCCCGGTGTGATTTCTTTGATGTAAAACAAGCTCCGATTTACTTTTAAAACATTTCCCACATTCTGAACAAGAAAACGGCTTCTCTCCTGTATGAATTCTCTGATGTGTAATAAGATCCACTTTATGTTTGAAGGACTTCTCACATTCTGAACAAGAAAATGGCCTTTCTCCTGTGTGAATTCTCTCATGTATAACATATTTTGATTTATATGTAAAACATTTCCCACATTCTGAACAAGAAAATGGCTTTTCTCCTGTATGAATTCTCTTATGAGCAGAAAGATTTGATTTACTCATAAAACATTTCCCACATTCCAAACATGAATACAGCTTTTCTCCTGTGTGAATTCTCTGATGTCTAACAAGTTGTGATTTATCTACAAAACACCTTCTACATTGTAAACATGAAAAAAGTTTTTCCTCTGTGTGAATTCTTTGATGTTTAACAAGGTATGATTTACTTCTACAACATTTCCCACATTCTGAACATGAATATGGCTTCTCTCCTGTGTGAATTCTCTGATGTATAATAAGACTTCCTTTACCTGTGAAGGACTTTTCACATTTTGAACATGAATACGGCTTTTCTCCTGTGTGAATTCTCTGATGTCTAACAAGTTGTGATTTATGTGCAAAGCACCTTCTACATTGTAAACATGAAAAAGGTTTTTCTCCTGTGTGAATTCTTTGATGTTTAACAAGGTCTGATTTAATTCTACAACATTTCCCACATTCTGAACATGAAAATGGCTTCTCTCCTGTATGAATTCTCTGATGTGTAATAAGATCCCTTTTATGTTGGAAGGACTTTCCACATTCCAAACATGAAAATGGCTTTTCTCCTGTGTGAATTCTCTCATGTATAACAAATTGTGATTTATATGTAAAGCATTTACCACATTCTAAACATGAAAATGGCTTTTCTCCTGTGTGAATTCTCTCATGTCTAACAAATTGTGATTTCTCGGTAAAGCATTTCCCACATTCTGAACATGAAAATGGCTTTTCTCCTGTGTGAATTTTCCCATGTCTAACAAATTGTGATTTCTCTGTAAAGCATTTCCCACATTCTGAACATGAAAATGGCTTTTCTCCTGTGTGAAATCTCTCATGTCTAACAAATTGTGATTTATATGTAAAGCATTTCCCACATTCTGAACATGAAAATGGCTTTTCTCCTGTGTGAATTTTCTTATGTCTAACAAATTGTGATTTCTCTGTAAAGCATTTCCCACATTCTGAACATGAAAATGGCTTTTCTCCTGTGTGAAATCTCTCATGTCTAACAAATCTTGATTTATATGTAAAGCATTTCCCACATTCTGAACAGGAGTATGGCTTTTTTCCTTTGTGCTTTCTTTGTGTTACAAAATCTGAGCTTTTTGTAAATTTCTTGTCACACTGAAATCTTGAATCCACTTTGCCCCCTGGACTTTTGGTAATAATGTGAGATTGCTCAGGAGATGATTCCTCATGATTAGGAGGATTATAAGAAAGTGAAGTGCTGTGAAGTCCAGGAGGTGCAGGAAGGGTGAAGAGGTTTTCTCCATTAGAGTGCTCCCAGATATCTTCTCTTTTACAATTTAGTGATGAACCGTTATTCTCACAAGGATTTCCTATCAGGATGAAAGATAAATTAGATGTGAGTTTTTTCTTCAACACAAAAGAGATTTCTGAATGTATTTTCTGGATCTCACAATGAAGACCCTCGTCAGTGAAAGTACCGGGAATAAGGAGGACAACTACATGCCATAACATTAACACAATGACGGGTAAAGTGAATGACACTTATAATCTGGTGACATTGGCACAAGTCAGGGGTGGCAGAGATTAGACAGCAAACAGTTCTTTAAGTGGTAATTACTGATGACAGGTTCCCTTAATGTACCTCCGGTGCCATTTCACTCTCTCAAGCTTCATATCTTGCCCTTAGTATAGAAAAGTGTCCACGCAATTAAAGAAGATGTCGACTACTAAATTCCCCCAATGTAATTAACCCGTTGAGAGAAGATTTTTTCTAATTACCTAGCTTTGTCTTTATTGGCTGTGAGCGGCGCTATCGCTGGCCACTCACCGGCATCACGCGACCCCCGGCTGCAGCCGGCTCTTGCTTCCCCTGATGTCACGTCAAGTGAGGCGTGACTCGGTGATGCGATCCCTGCGGTGGACGCCGGGCTGTGGGTGGGGTTTCCCCGTTTGTCACACCCAGCATCCACCGCGCACTTTCCCAATGAATACAAGGTAATTGTGATTCACAAAATGTTATACAATTGAACGGTGAAGAAATACAATTACATTTTTACCGCTATAATGTTATTTTAGCCCCAGATTTTACATTTTCACAAAGGAAAATGGGTAAAGATGACCACATAATTTGTTATACAATTTCTGCTGAAAGGGGCAATACCCCATATGTGTCTGTACTGTACTGCTTAGCCACATGGCGAGACTCGGGAGGGAAGGAGCAATATTTGACTCTTGGAGAACAAACTTTAGTAGAACAGATTGCAGACTCCATATACAAAGCCCCTAAGTGGCAGAAGAGCAGAATCCCCCTCAAGTGACACCAGTTTGGAAATTACACCCTATGGAAATGTATCTACAGGTGTAGTGATGAATTTGACTCCATGGGTGCTTTCCAGAAACGAGCAGTAATGGATGTTGCGAAGTAAAAATGCAAATATTTCATTATAGTGGCCAGTACATTGTAGTGTCCGGTACATTGCAGTGCCCTTACGTTGTAGCGACCAGTACATGATTCCCAGCTAGTGCTTTCTGAAGAAATAAATTGGCTCTCCCCGCTACAGTTATGCCAAACATGTGGATGCTAACTGCACACTGTGGGGAAGGAGGAGGCGGCATTTGGATTTAGGAGCGCAGATGTCACTGGATTTCTTTAAGTGGGAGCCAAGTCACTTTTCCAGAGCCTTTGTGCTACCAGTAATATGGACACCCCCTATATTACTGTTTACAGATGATGAACCTGAGTGGGGACTTGTTTTTCTGTGGGTTGAGTAGAAGCTCTTAATGGTGGCATTTTGCGGTACAGAACATTTTGGATCATATTTATCCTGTGCTGTACACTGAACACTTACAGTGGGTACGGGAAGTATTCAGACCCCTTTAAAATTTTTCACACTTTGTTTCACACTTTTTTTCTCATTAAAGTACACTCTGCACCCCATCTTGACTGAAAAAAACAAATGTAGACAATTTTGCAAATTTATTAAAAAAGAAAAAACTGAAATATCACATGGTCATAAGTATTCAGACCCTTTGCTCAGACACTCATATTTAAGTCACATGCTGTCCATTTCCTTGTGATACTCCTTGCGATGGTTCTACTCCTTCATTGGAGTCCAGCTATGTTTAATTAAACTGATAGGACTTGATTTGGAAAGACACACACCTGTCTATATAAGACCTCACAGCTCACAGTACATGTCAGATCAAATGAGAATCATAAGCTCAAAGGAACTGCCCAAGGAGCTCAGAGACAGAATTGTGGCAAGGCACAGATCTGGCCAAGGTTACAAAAGAATTTCTGCATTACTCAAGGTTCCTAAGAGCACAGTGGCCTCCATAATCCTTAAATGTAAGAAGTTTGTGACCACCAGAAGTCTTCCTAGACCTGGCCGTCCAGCCAAACTGAGCAATCGTGGGAGAAGAGCCTTGGTAGGAGAGGTAAAGAAAAACCCCAAGATCACTGTGGCTGAGCTCCAGCGAAGTAGTAGGGAGAAGGGAGAAAGCTCACAAAAGTCAACGATCACTGCAGCCCTCCACCAGTCGGGCCTTTATGGCAAAGTGGCCAGATGGAAGGATCTACTCAGTGCAAGACATATGAAAGCCCGCATAGAGTTTGCTCAAAAACACATGAAGGACTCACAGACTATGAGAAATAAGATTCTCTGATCTGATGAGACGAAGATAGAACTTTTTGGTGATAATTCTAAGCGGTATGTGTGGAGAAAACCTGGCACTGCTCATGACCTGCCCAATACAATCCCTACAGTGAAACATGGTGGTGGCAGCATCATATTATGGGGGTATTTTTCAGCTGCAGGCACAGGATGACTGGTTGCAATTGAAGGAAACATGAATGCAGCCAAGTACAGAGATATCCTGGATGAAAACCTCTTCCAGAGTGCTCTGGACCTCAGACTTGGCCGAAGGTTCACCTTCCAACAAGACAATGACCCTAAGCACAAAGCTAAAATGACAAAGGAGTGGCTTCAGAACAACTCTGTGACCATTCTTGACTGGCCCAGCCAGAGCCCTGACCTAAACCCAATTGAGCATCTCTGGAGAGACCTGAAAATGACTGTCCACCAACGTTCACCATCCAACCTGATGGAACTGGAGAGGATCTGAAAGGAAGAATGGCAGAGGATCCCCAAATCCAGGTGTGAAAAACTTGTTGCATCATTCCCAAGAAGACTCATGGCAGTACTAGCTCAAAAGGGGCTTCTACTCAATACTGAGCAAAGGGTCTGAATACTTATGACCATGTGATATTTCAGTTTTTCTTTTTTAATAAATTTGCAAAAATTTCTACATTTCTGTTTTTTTTTCAGTCAAGATGGGGTGCAGAGTGGACTTTAACGAAAAAAAAAATGAACTTTTTAGAACTTACCGAATAGCTGCAATGAAACAAAGAGTGAAAAATGTAAAGGGGTCTGAATACTTTCCGTACCCACTGTACATCAGGGTTTCCATCTAAATCTACAAAATACATGATTCAGATGACACCCCCGAGGGATCCATTCAGAATAATGAGGCAGCAGAGTTACACTGGACTCCGTCTAGCCTCTGGTCGACTGCGCTTTTATGCACGCTGAAAAAGATGGACATCACTGGATCATAGGCCAGACGGCGTCCACAGCGCCTCATTATACGGAATCTTCCCCCGGGGTTCTGTCCGAATCACAAGCTCAGTCATTTATATGGCAGCATGAGACTTGTGTAAGAATAATATGAAAGTAAAAGATGGAAGTAATATTAAAAAACACAATTAGGAAAATTAAAAATGTGATTATTAAATCATTAAGAAGTGGTGTGAATGCGGCCCAGTTATTCATCGGTGCGCAAACGGACTCTGTACAAGAGCAGCCGAGACATCACCGGACGCTTCTGCTGTGATGTGGACGGCGGATAAAGCTTCACTGCACCGGAGACTTCATACAATATCACACACCGATCATCGTCACGCGCTGCTAATCATAGTCACATGCCAATCATCATCGTCATACGCCAGTCATCATCATCACACGCCGCTAATCATAGTCACATGCCAATCATCATCGTCATACGCCAGTCATCATCATCACACGCCGCTAATCATAGTCACATGCCAATCATCATCGTCATACGCCAGTCATCATCATCACACGCCGGTCATCATCATCATCACACACCGGTCATTATTACACACCTGTGGAAACATCTACAGGAATCTCCTCCTTCACGTCACTCACACACGGCTGATCCCCCCTCGTCATCGCTTCTTCTTCTGTCTCGTCCTTCACTTTATTCTTAGTCGGATCTTCCTCCTGATATATCAGATGTAACAATCAGCACAATACAAGAAACCACCAAAATCTGTGACATCTATGACCTCGATCAGAAATGTCCCCCCATATACAGATCCGGTACAGGGCTCAGCACCGTCTACCTGATGATCCTCCGGGATGTTGTGATTCTCCTCTGGACAGTCCTGGGGATACAGAGGACGGGGACATCTCTCTGGTGGATTTCTTTCCACGAGTCCATCTGTAGGAGACACACAGTGACAGAATACAGTGACATGTAAAAGTTTGGGCACCCCTGGTCAAAATTACTGTTATTGTGAACAGTTAAGTTGAAGATGAAATAATCTCTAAGTGGCCTAAAGTTAAAGATGACATTTCCTTTGTATTTTAGGCAAAACAATAAATAATAAACTATATATACAGTGGTGGCCAAAAGTATTGGCACCCCTGCAATTCTGTCAGATAATACTCAGTTTCTTCCTGAAAACTGTCTGAGGACTTGAGAAACCAAATTGTGAGGAAGCATGAGCAATCTCAAGGCTACAAGTCCATCTCCAAAGACCTGAATGCTCCTGTGTCTTCCGTGCGCAGTGTCATCAAGAAGTGTAAAGCCCATGGCACTGTGGCTAACCTCCCTAGATGTGGACGGAAAATAAAAATTGACGAGAGATTTCAACGCAAGATTGTGCGGATGGTGGATAAAGAACCTCGACTAACATCCAAACAAGTTCAAGCTGCCCTGCAGTCCGAGGGTACAACAGTGTCAACCCGTACTATCCGTCGACGTCTGAATGAAAAGGGACTGTATGGTAGGATACCCAGGAAGACCCCACTTCTTACCCCGAGACATAAAAAAGCCAGGCTGGAGTTTGCCAAAACTTACCTGAGAAAGCCTAAAACGTTTTGGAAGAACGTTCTCTGGTCAGATGAGACAAAAGTAGAGCTTTTTGGGAAAAATCATCAACATAGAGTGTACAGGAAAAAAAAAGAGGCATTCAAAGAAAAGAACACAGTCCCTACAGTCAAACATGGCGGAGGTTCCCTGATGTTTTGGGGTTGCTTTGCTGCCTCTGGCACTAGACTGCTTGACCGTGTGCATGGCATTATGATGTCTGAAGACTACCAACAAATTTTGCAGTATAATGTAGGGCCCAGTGTGAGAAAGCTGGGTCTCCCTCAGAGGTCATGGGTCTTCCAGCAGGACAATGACCCAAAACACACTTCCAAAAGCACTATAAAATGGTTTGAGAGAAAGCACTGGAGACTTCTAAGGTGGCCAGCAATGAGTCCAGACCTGAATCCCATAGAACACCTGTGGAGAGATCTCAAAATGGCAGTTTGGAGAAGGCACCCTTCAAATATCAGGGACCTGGAGCAGTTTGCCAAAGAAGAATGGTCTACAATTCCAGCAGAGCGTTGTAAGAAACTCATTGATGGTTACCGGAAGCGGTTGTTCGCAGTTATTTTAGCTAAAGGTTGTGCAACCAAGTATTAGGCTGAGGGTGCCAATACTTTTGTCTGGCCCATTTTTGGAGTTTTGTGTGAAATGATCAATGATTTCATTTTTGCTTCATTCTCTTTTGTGTTTTTTCATTGAAGACAAATTAAATAAAGATAATAAGACTAAAGAATTTGTGATTGCAATCATTTTCAGGAAGAAACGGAGTATTATCTGACAGAATTGCAGGGGTGCCAATACTTTTGGCCACCACTGTATTTTCATCTTTTACATTTAAAAAAAAATTTCAATAAGGAAAAATGGTTAAATGCAAAAGTTTTGGCACCCGGCAAGGTTAGTACCTAGTAGCGCCCCCTTTTGAAAGTATCACAGTTTGTAAATGCTTTTTGTAGCCAGACAATAGGCTTTCAATTCTTGTTTGAGGGATTTTCATCCTTTCTTCCTTGGAGGAATTCTTCCAGTTCTGTGAGATTCTTGGGTCGTCTTGCATCCTCTGCTATTTTGAGGTCTAGCCACAGATTTTCAATGATGTTCAGATCAGGGGACTGTGAGGGCCATTGTAAAACCTTCAGCTTGCGCCTTTTGAGGTCGTCTATTGTGGATTTTGACATGTGTTTAGTATCATTATCCATTTATAGAAGCCATCCTCTTTTTACGTTCAGCTTTTTTGCAGATGGTGTTATGTATGTATCAAGAATTTGCTGAAATTTCATGGAATCCATTCTTCCCTCTACCAGTTCCCTGTGCCATTGGCTGCAACACAACCCCAAAGCATGATTGATCCACTACGTTCTTTTACTAAAATTCTGTGCCCTTTTTTCTCCACACAACTTTGAGCATTGCTCTATTTTAACCTCATCGGTCCACAAGACTTGTTTACAAAATGCATCAGACCTTCTTAGATGTACTTTTGCACTTTTGACGCTGAATTTTATGGTGAGGTCGCAGGAGAGGTTTTCTTCTGATGACTCTTCCATGAAGGCCATATTTGTGCAGGTGTCTCTGAAGAGTACAACAATGTACCACAATTCCAGAGTCTGCTAAATCTTTCTGAAGGTCTTTTGCAGTCAGGCGGGGGTTCTGATTTGCCTCTCTAGCAATCCTACTGAAAATTTGCTTGGTTTTCCAGACCTTATCTTGACCTCCACTCTTTCTGCTAACTGCCATTTTTTTATTACATTTTGAACCAAGGAAAGGGCAACTTGAAAATGCTTTGCTCATAGCCTTCTCCTGCTTTGTGGACTGCCACCATTTTCAGAGTGCTAGACAGCGGATTAGAAGAAGCCATGGCTGCTGTTTATTTCGCACATTGTTAGAGTAGGCTGGGTTTTTATAACACTGGCCTTTCCTAACAATGATAGTGAACGAGCCCTAACAGGCTACGTAAGATCTGAATCATTGGTCAAAGTTATCTGAGCACACAAATGTCCAAGCGTAATACAAAGGAAATGTGTCATCTTTAACTTTAGGTCTTTTAGAGATCATTTCATCTTCAACTTGCTTAACTGGTCACAATAACAGGAATTTTGACCAGGGGTGCCCAAACTTTTACATGCCACTGTAGATTGTGTCATGCAATGATGGAAGTAGTAGTAGATGACCACAGAACAGACATGACAGTCTGCCCTCCTCACCCTGCTGATCGGCCCATATTGCGGTCGCCTCTTGTGCTCCATGTATAACCTCAACCTTAATATCAATCAGATCTTCACCCTAAAAAGAACAATGTGAGATGAGCTCAGGTCCCATCATGTCACGGTCAGATGTTGTGGGGACTTCAGTGTCATCTACCTGATGATCCTCCGGGATGTTGTGATTCTCCTCTGGACAGTCCTGGGGATACAGAGGACGGGGACATCTCTCTGGTGGATTTCTACTCCTGGATCCATCTGGGGAGACACAGAGACTGAATACATGACCTGCCGTGTATCTGTCTATATATGAGACTCGTCTCTCAGAACCGGTAATTTTATGTTTATGTATCTGGGAATAAATTACATTGTTGTGGTCCTCACCCCCGGTACCGAGGTCCCAGCACATTGTGGGCCTCAACTATGAAGTGATAATCAGCAAGGCCAAAGCCTAATGCTCTGCACTCGGAGGATGAGGACCCTGAGGAGAGGGACAGAGAAGACCCTCGTCAGTCAGATGAAGGAGCCGTACTAAAAAACACAACTTCTCCAAGTTTCGTCTCCAGGGATGGAACCACAGAGGAGCTGGAGGAAGCTCCACATTTCTATCCATCGGTTTCTTCTCTCCTAATTCACTGCATGGAGATTGGGGGAAGGACGGTGACCATTTACCAGTGATTGTTTTTTGAGAGCTTATGATGTCACCATGAGGACACGGCCTCCCTCCTGGACAGGATCCTCTGGGATCACTCAGAGGAGAGAACCTGACTTCCTCCTATTAAAAGACGAGTTACCACGTTTTTCTTCTTCTTTAAATAGAGATAAATCTCAACATCCGCCTCGGTATAAACACTAAAATAGGCAGCAAGTTCTGCGTTTGTCTCTAAAGGAGGAAAAAAGGGCACATGTACGACTAACGTACGAAGTCACAGAACCCGGAAGGACGGTGTTGTGGGGAGCACCCGGTACACAGCGATTAGTACCTATCAATGTGTAGAAAGGACAACTAGAGAGCCGGCACCGGGGTCATGGGCGCTTACTGATGCACACGGGGAGCCAAGGAGAGATTGTCTGGTCAGACTCCACAGAAAACCTCCATAATACATATTCTTCTGAACAAACATCCCTTTAAGGGAGACTTACACTTATTACCACCAGACCAGGATCTCAGATTGAAGTTACCATTATTTTTGCTTTGTCTCCCAAAATGAGAACAAATGTTTTTTTTTATAAAAATAAATCTAACTATCTATCTATCTACATACATATATACACACATATATATATTTTATTATTTGGCATTTTCACGTCAGGATTTATTGCACACGGTAAACGCCAAAAGAAAAAAACACATCAGAAACACCTCCCCAAAACTGCAATGAAAAAACAATGATCAAAAAAAGTCACCAATAAAAAGGTCAGCGGCCATTCAAGAAGAGAAGCCCTCACACAGCTCCGATAACGGAAGATAAAGTGATGGGTGTCAGGAACAGTTCTGAAAATGGCAGCGACGTCGTTCTTACCACCCAATAAATGCTGAGAAACAAAACCCAAAAAGCCAGAAGCCCGACCACGACTGATGACGACATTGAGCCGGCACCGATTCTGAGGGACGGACGAGCGACAGCGGATTAGGGGGAAAATCATCAGTAAATTTACCCCGACTCTGCTGAGTAACGATCAGACTCCGGTACCGAAAGAAATCATAGGAGAGAAGGGACAGAAGCGCTGGGACATCTGCAGACAAAATGTGACCGATGCTCTAAGGAAGGTGAAAGATTCTGAAAGAAGCCGCCAAGGACGAAGACTCAAGACTGATGAAGACGACAGCGGAGAAACCGCGACTCACAGATCAGAAGAGAATAATCAGGGATGAAAGCTGTGAGAAAATGTAGAGAAAACCAGAGCAAGTCTGGAGAAAAATCATCTATTATAGGAGGAGGCCGAGAGACGTCATCACATCCACCGGAGCCAACAAGAGTCTCCTCTCACCTGGTGATGTCAGAGGCCGGAGCTCCTCCATCATCACCTCCTGGTACCGATCCTGGTGTCCTTCTAGATACTCCCACTCCTCCATGGAGAGATAGACAGCGACGTCCTGACACCTTATAGGAACCTGACAACAACGACACCGTCATCACCCAGAATCCTCCAGTGCTGTCCTGTATAATGTCCCAGCAGTCACCTCTCCGCTCATCACCCAGAATCCTCCAGTGCTGTCCTGTATAATGTCCCAGCAGTCACCTCTCCGCTCATCACCCAGAATCCTCCAGTGCTGTCCTGTATAATGTCCCAGCAGTCACCTCTCAGCTCATCACCCAGAATCCTCCAGTGCTGTCCTGTATAATGTCCCAGAAGTCACCTCTCCGCTCATCACCCAGAATCCTCCAGTACTGTCCTGTATAATGTCCAAGCAGTCACTTCTCCGCTCATCACCCAGAAACCTACAGTGCTGTCCTGTATAATGTCCCAGCAGTCACCTCTTCGGTCATCACCCAGAATCCTCCAGTGCTGTCCTGTATAATGTCCCAGCAGTCACCTCTCTGCTCATCACCCAGAATCCTCCAGTGCTGTCCTGTATAATGTCCCAGCAGTCACCTCTCCGCTCATCACCCAGAATCCTCCAGTGCTGTCCTGTATAATGTCCCAGCAGTCACCTCACCGGTCATCACCCAGAATCCTCCTGTGCCGTCCTGTATGATGTCCCAGCAGTCACCTCACCGGTCATCACCCAGAATCCTCCAGTGCTGTCCTGTATAATGTCCCAGCAGTCACCTCTCCGCTCATCACCCAGAATCCTCCAGTGCTGTCCTGTATAATGTCCCAACAGTCACCTCTCCGGTCATCACCCAGAATCCTCCAGTGCTGTCCTGTATAATGTCCCAGCAGTCACCTCTCCGCTCATCACCCAGAATCCTCCAGTGCTGTCCTGTATAATGTCCCAGCAGTCACCTCTCCGGTCATCACCCAGAATCCTCCAGTGCCGTCCTGTATAATGTCCCAGCAGTCACCTCTCCGGTCATCACCCAGAATCCTCCAGTGCCGTCCTGTATAATGTCCCCGCAGTCACCTCTCCGGTCATCACCCAGAATCCTCCAGTGTCATCCTGTATAATGTCCCAGCAGGCACCTCTCCGGACATCACCCAGAATCCTCCAGTGCCGTCCTGTATAATGTCCCAGCAATCACCTCTCCGGTCATCACCCAGAATCCTCCAGTGCCGTACTGTATAATGTCCCAGCAGTCACCTCTCCAGTAATCACCCAGAATCCTCCAGTGCTGTCCTGTATAATGTCCCAGCAGTCACCTCTCCGGTCATCACCCAGAATCCTCCAGTGTCATCCTGTATAATGTCCCAGCAGGCACCTCTCCGGACATCACCCAGAATCCTCCAGTGCTGTCCTGTATAATGTCCCAGCAGTCACCTCTCCGGTCATCACCCAGAATCCTCCAGTGCTGTCCTGTATAATGTCCCAGCAGTCACCTCTCCGCTCATCAACCAGAATCCTCCAATGCTGTCCTGTATAATGTCCCAGCAGTCACCTCTCGGGTCATCACCCAGAATCCTCCAGTGCTGTCCTGTATAATGTCCCAGCAGTCACCTCTCCGCTCATCACCCAGAATCCTCCAGTGCTGTCCTGTATAATGTCCCAGCAGTCACCTCTCCGGTCATCACCCAGAATCCTCCAGTGCTGTCCTGTATAATGTCCCAGCAGTCACCTCTCCGCTCATCACCCAGAATCCTCCAGTGCTGTCCTGTATAATGTCCCAGCAGTCACCTCTCCGCTCAGCAGCTCAATCATCTTGTTGCTGAGCTCTAGGATCTTCTTCTTCCTCTTCTCATGTATTGGGAGGTGCGGGGGAGGCTCTGTGATGGGGCCCGGGCTCCGCCCTCCTGACTCCTGGAGATGGATGATGGGAGTCACACCCTCCCCCGGTGTCTTCCTCACTATTGTGTAATCCTGTGTATGGAGAGAGACACTTAGGGAGAAGAATTCCTTCCCGACTCCAGATCTGACAATCAGTAGAAATCCCGGGATCAATAACCGTCTCCAGTAATCTGGGGCCATAACCTGGAATATTATTACACTCAAGACAGACATCCAGGCCCCTCTACAGCTCTTATAGGGAATCCCCATGACAACTCCTCCTGGCAGAGAGCTGCACACAATCACTGCTCTTACAGTAAAGAATCCTTCTCCTCCTCTTCTGGATTTCCTCTTCCCGATGTCGGACTTGTTACATAACACAATAAAGCTGATAGAAATGTAGAGGAGTTACCTCTCCGCTCAGCAGGGAGATGATCTCCAGGGTGAAGTGTAATAATCTTCTGGTGGTCTCGTCCTCGTCCATCCTCGGAGTCATTCAGGAGAAGGAGGGATGAACACTGGATCAGCTGGAGGGATCTCGTCCTGCTGGCGTCTTCATGATAAAGGAGAAGATGGAGATCACAGGGGACGATATAACGACAATCACTGAATTCTGCCCCAAATATCCGACATTTATCAGGAAGAATATGGAGGAAAAGCCACAAACTCCACCGCGGCCTCCTCCGCCGATCTGACCGCTCATTATCAGCCTCGCTGGAGGTCGGTCACCGTGTTAACTACACCGCCAGCGGAGGACGGTCACCGTGTTAACTACACCGCCAGCGGAGGACGGTCACTGTGGAAACTACACCGCCAGCAGAGGACGGTCACCGTGGTAACTACAGCGCCAGCGGAGGTCAGTCACCGTGGTAACTACAGCGCCAGCGGAGTTCAGTCACCGTTGTAACTACACCGCCTGCGGGGGACGGTCACCGTGGTAACTACAGCGTCAGCGAAGGACGGTCACCGTGGTAACTACACCGCCAGCGGTGGACGGTCACCGTGGTAACTACACCGCCAGCAGAGGACGGTCACCGTGGTAACTACAGCGCCAGCGGAGGTCAGTCACCGTGGTAACTACAGCGCCAGCGGAGGTCAGTCACCGTGGTAACTACAGCGCCAGCGGGGGACGGTCACCGTGGAAACTACACCGCCAGCGGAGGACGGTCACCGTGGTAACTACAGCGCCAGCGGAGGCCAGTCACCGTGGTAACTACAGCGCCAGCGGAGTTCAGTCACCGTGGTAACTACAGCGCCAGCGGGGGACGGTCACCGTGGTAACTCCACCTCCAGCGGGGGACGGTCACCGTTGTAACTCCACCTCCAGCGGAGGACGGTCACCGTGGTAACTCCACCTCCAGCGGGGAACGGTCACCGTGGTAACTCCACCTCCAGCGGGGGACGGTCACTGTGGTAACTCCACCTCCAGCGGGGGACGGTCACTGTGATAACTACACCTCCAGCGGAGGACGGTCACCGTGGTAACTCCACCTCCAGCGGGGGACGGTCACCGTGATAACTACACCTCCAGCGGAGGACGGTCACCGTGGTAACTCCACCTCCAGCGGGGAACGGTCACCGTGGTAACTCCACCTCCAGCGGGGGACGGTCACCGTGGTAACTCCACCTCCAGCGGGGGACGGTCACCGTGATAACTACACCTCCAGCGGGGGACGGTCACCGTGGTAACTCCACCTCCAGCGGGGGGCGGTCACTGTGGTAACTCCACCTCCAGCGGGGCACAGTCACTGTGATAACTACACCTCCAGCGGAGGACGGTCACCGTGGTAACTCCACCTCCAGCGGGGGACGGTCACCGTGATAACTACACCTCCAGCGGAGGACGGTCACCGTGGTAACTCCACCTCCAGCGGGGGACGGTCACCGTGGTAACTCCACCTCCAGCGGGGGCGGTCACCGTGGTAACTCCACCTCCAGCGGGGGACGGTCACCGTGGTAACTCCACCTCCAGCGGGGGCGGTCACCGTGGTAACTCCACCTCCAGCGGGGGCAGTCACCGTGGTAACTCCACCTCCAGCGGGGGACGGTCACCGCGGTAACTCCACCTCCAGCGGGGGACGGCCACCGTAGTAACTCCACCTCCAGCGGGGGCGGTCACCGTGGTAACTCCACCTCCAGCGGGGGATGGTCACCGTGGTAACTCCACCTCCAGCGGGGGACGGTCACCGTGGTAACTCCACCTCCAGCGGGGGGCGGTCACCGTGGTAACTCCACCTCCAGCGGGGGCGGTGAGGTGAGGAGGAGCCGCTGCACATCCCCCATACAACACTGAGGAGCCGCAGTCACATGGAGCAGGAGCCTCCACAGGAACAGCTCTGATCTCACCCCACACTCTCCTCTCACAGATTCACCACAAACCCTCCCTGTAATCTCACCGGAATGGCGGGAAGCGGAAACCTGCTGCTGGCTGATACCAGAGAGCAAGAGCTGCGCACACCCAGGACGGAGCTGCTGCACTGAGAGCGGGAGGAGCTGTGGTGACGTCACCGCCATGTGATCAGGGGGCGGAGCTCAGGAGAGAAGTGGTGAAGGACCTGTGGTGACGTCACCGCCATGTGATCAGGGGGCGGAGCTCAGGAGGGGTGGTGAAGGACCCGTGGTGACGTCACTGCCACGTGATCAGGGGGCGGGGCTTCGGGTGGTGATTGGCTCTCGCAGTGTTTCCTCACAGACTGTAATGAGTCTATAATCTATAGGCAGCGTCTAGATTGGAGTTGATTTCTGGAGGGGGAGGAGTGATTTCATTCTATCATGACGTCACCGGAAGGGGCGGGGTCTTCTCAGTCCAGTGGACACTATCCATCGTGCAGCTGCAGCAGTGCACATTGTGGCGGGACAGGAGGATGGTGATGAGGAGCTCGTGTTCAGCCGTCTGCTGTGAGGATTGAGGTGAGAAGAACTGACCATGTGAATAAATGCTGTGGAGGCATAAAGGGGGCTGTGTGGCTGGTGTGAGGGGGCATGGGGTATGTAGAGGGGCATCCAGGGGGCTGTGTGACTGGTGTGAGGGGAAATGGGGTATGTAGAGGGGCATCCAGGGGGCTGTATGGCTGGTGTGAGGGGGCGTGGGGTATGTAGAGGGGCATCCAGGGGGCTGTGTGGCTTGTGTGAGGAGGCGTGGGGTATGTAGAGGGGCATCCAGGGGGCTGTGTGGCTTGTGTGAGGAGGCGTGGGGTATGTAGAGGGGCATCCAGGGCCTGTGTGGGTGGTGTGAGGAGGCGTGGGGTATGTAGAGGGACATCCAGGGGGCTGTGTGGCTTGTGTGAGGAGGCGTGGGGTATGTAGAGGGGCATCCAGGGGGCTGTGTGGGTGGTGTGAGGAGGCGTGGGGTATGTAGAGGGACATCCAGGGGGCTGTGTGGGTGGTGTGAGGAGGCGTGGGGTATGTAGAGGGACATCCAGGGGGCTGTGTGGGTGGTGTGAGGAGGCGTGGGGTATGTAGAGGGACATTCAGGGGGCTGTGTGGGTGGTGTGAGGAGGCGTGGGGTATGTAGAGGGACATCCAGGGGGCTGTGTGGGTGGTGTGAGGAGGCGTGGGGTATGTAGAGGGACATCCAGGGGGCTGTGCGGGTGGTGTGAGGAGGCGTGGGGTATGTAGAGGGACATCCAGGGGGCTGCGTGGGTGGTGTGAGGGGGCGTGGGGTAGGTAGAGGGGGCATCCAGGGGGCTGCGTGGGTGGTGTGAGGGGGCGTGGGGTAGGTAGAGGGGGCATCCAGGGGGCTGCGTGGGTGGTGTGAGGGGGCGTGGGGTAGGTAGAGGGGGCATCCAGGGGGCTGCGTGGGTGGTGTGAGGGGGCGTGGGGTAGGTAGAGGGGGCATCCAGGGGGCTGCGTGGGTGGTGTGAGGGGGCGTGGGGTAGGTAGAGGGGGCATCCAGGGGGCTGCGTGGGTGGTGTGAGGGGGCGTGGGGTAGGTAGAGGGGGCATCCAGGGGGCTGCGTGGGTGGTGTGAGGGGGCGTGGGGTAGGTAGAGGGGGCATCCAGGGGGCTGCGTGGGTGGTGTGAGGGGGCGTGGGGTAGGTAGAGGGGGCATCCAGGGGGCTGCGTGGGTGGTGTGAGGGGGCGTGGGGTAGGTAGAGGGGGCATCCAGGGGGCTGCGTGGGTGGTGTGAGGGGGCGTGGGGTAGGTAGAGGGGGCATCCAGGGGGCTGCGTGGGTGGTGTGAGGGGGCGTGGGGTAGGTAGAGGGGGCATCCAGGGGGCTGCGTGGGTGGTGTGAGGGGGCGTGGGGTAGGTAGAGGGGGCATCCAGGGGGCTGCGTGGGTGGTGTGAGGGGGCGTGGGGTAGGTAGAGGGGGCATCCAGGGGGCTGCGTGGGTGGTGTGAGGGGGCGTGGGGTAGGTAGAGGGGGCATCCAGGGGGCTGCGTGGGTGGTGTGAGGGGGCGTGGGGTAGGTAGAGGGGGCATCCAGGGGGCTGCGTGGGTGGTGTGAGGGGGCGTGGGGTAGGTAGAGGGGGCATCCAGGGGGCTGCGTGGGTGGTGTGAGGGGGCGTGGGGTAGGTAGAGGGGGCATCCAGGGGGCTGCGTGGGTGGTGTGAGGGGGCGTGGGGTAGGTAGAGGGGGCATCCAGGGGGCTGCGTGGGTGGTGTGAGGGGGCGTGGGGTAGGTAGAGGGGGCATCCAGGGGGCTGCGTGGGTGGTGTGAGGGGGCGTGGGGTAGGTAGAGGGGGCATCCAGGGGGCTGCGTGGGTGGTGTGAGGGGGCGTGGGGTAGGTAGAGGGGGCATCCAGGGGGCTGCGTGGGTGGTGTGAGGGGGCGTGGGGTAGGTAGAGGGGGCATCCAGGGGGCTGCGTGGGTGGTGTGAGGGGGCGTGGGGTAGGTAGAGGGGGCATCCAGGGGGCTGCGTGGGTGGTGTGAGGGGGCGTGGGGTAGGTAGAGGGGGCATCCAGGGGGCTGCGTGGGTGGTGTGAGGGGGCGTGGGGTAGGTAGAGGGGGCATCCAGGGGGCTGCGTGGGTGGTGTGAGGGGGCGTGGGGTAGGTAGAGGGGGCATCCAGGGGGCTGCGTGGGTGGTGTGAGGGGGCGTGGGGTAGGTAGAGGGGGCATCCAGGGGGCTGCGTGGGTGGTGTGAGGGGGCGTGGGGTAGGTAGAGGGGGCATCCAGGGGGCTGCGTGGGTGGTGTGAGGGGGCGTGGGGTAGGTAGAGGGGGCATCCAGGGGGCTGCGTGGGTGGTGTGAGGGGGCGTGGGGTAGGTAGAGGGGGCATCCAGGGGGCTGCGTGGGTGGTGTGAGGGGGCGTGGGGTAGGTAGAGGGGGCATCCAGGGGGCTGCGTGGGTGGTGTGAGGGGGCGTGGGGTAGGTAGAGGGGGCATCCAGGGGGCTGCGTGGGTGGTGTGAGGGGGCGTGGGGTAGGTAGAGGGGGCATCCAGGGGGCTGCGTGGGTGGTGTGAGGGGGCGTGGGGTAGGTAGAGGGGGCATCCAGGGGGCTGCGTGGGTGGTGTGAGGGGGCGTGGGGTAGGTAGAGGGGGCATCCAGGGGGCTGCGTGGGTGGTGTGAGGGGGCGTGGGGTAGGTAGAGGGGGCATCCAGGGGGCTGCGTGGGTGGTGTGAGGGGGCGTGGGGTAGGTAGAGGGGGCATCCAGGGGGCTGCGTGGGTGGTGTGAGGGGGCGTGGGGTAGGTAGAGGGGGCATCCAGGGGGCTGCGTGGGTGGTGTGAGGGGGCGTGGGGTAGGTAGAGGGGGCATCCAGGGGGCTGCGTGGGTGGTGTGAGGGGGCGTGGGGTAGGTAGAGGGGGCATCCAGGGGGCTGCGTGGGTGGTGTGAGGGGGCGTGGGGTAGGTAGAGGGGGCATCCAGGGGGCTGCGTGGGTGGTGTGAGGGGGCGTGGGGTAGGTAGAGGGGGCATCCAGGGGGCTGCGTGGGTGGTGTGAGGGGGCGTGGGGTAGGTAGAGGGGGCATCCAGGGGGCTGCGTGGGTGGTGTGAGGGGGCGTGGGGTAGGTAGAGGGGGCATCCAGGGGGCTGCGTGGGTGGTGTGAGGGGGCGTGGGGTAGGTAGAGGGGGCATCCAGGGGGCTGCGTGGGTGGTGTGAGGGGGCGTGGGGTAGGTAGAGGGGGCATCCAGGGGGCTGCGTGGGTGGTGTGAGGGGGCGTGGGGTAGGTAGAGGGGGCATCCAGGGGGCTGCGTGGGTGGTGTGAGGGGGCGTGGGGTAGGTAGAGGGGGCATCCAGGGGGCTGCGTGGGTGGTGTGAGGGGGCGTGGGGTAGGTAGAGGGGGCATCCAGGGGGCTGCGTGGGTGGTGTGAGGGGGCGTGGGGTAGGTAGAGGGGGCTGCGTGGGTGGTGTGAGGGGGCGTGGGGTAGGTAGAGGGGGCTGCGTGGGTGGTGTGAGGGGGCGTGGGGTAGGTAGAGGGGGCTGCGTGGGTGGTGTGAGGGGGCGTGGGGTAGGTAGAGGGGGCTGCGTGGGTGGTGTGAGGGGGCGTGGGGTAGGTAGAGGGGGCTGCGTGGGTGGTGTGAGGGGGCGTGGGGTAGGTAGAGGGGGCTGCGTGGGTGGTGTGAGGGGGCGTGGGGTAGGTAGAGGGGGCTGCGTGGGTGGTGTGAGGGGGCGTGGGGTAGGTAGAGGGGGCTGCGTGGGTGGTGTGAGGGGGCGTGGGGTAGGTAGAGGGGGCTGCGTGGGTGGTGTGAGGGGGCGTGGGGTAGGTAGAGGGGGCTGCGTGGGTGGTGTGAGGGGGCGTGGGGTAGGTAGAGGGGGCTGCGTGGGTGGTGTGAGGGGGCGTGGGGTAGGTAGAGGGGGCTGCGTGGGTGGTGTGAGGGGGCGTGGGGTAGGTAGAGGGGGCTGCGTGGGTGGTGTGAGGGGGCGTGGGGTAGGTAGAGGGGGCTGCGTGGGTGGTGTGAGGGGGCGTGGGGTAGGTAGAGGGGGCTGCGTGGGTGGTGTGAGGGGGCGTGGGGTAGGTAGAGGGGGCTGCGCGGGTGGTGTGAGGGGGCGTGGGGTAGGTAGAGGGGGCTGCGCGGCTGGTGTGAGGGGGCGTGGGGTAGGTAGAGGGGGCTGCGCGGCTGGTGTGAGGGGGCGTGGGGTAGGTAGAGGGGGCTGCGCGGCTGGTGTGAGGGGGCGTGGGGTAGGTAGAGGGGGCTGCGCGGCTGGTGTGAGGGGGCGTGGGGTAGGTAGAGGGGGCATCCAGGGGGCTGCGCGGCTGGTGTGAGGGGGCGTGGGGTAGGTAGAGGGGGCATCCAGGGGGCTGCGCGGCTGGTGTGAGGGGGCGTGGGGTAGGTAGAGGGGGCATCCAGGGGGCTGCGCGGCTGGTGTGAGGGGGCGTGGGGTAGGTAGAGGGGGCATCCAGGGGGCTGCGCGGCTGGTGTGAGGGGGCGTGGGGTAGGTAGAGGGGGCATCCAGGGGGCTGCGCGGCTGGTGTGAGGGGGCGTGGGGTAGGTAGAGGGGGCATCCAGGGGGCTGCGCGGCTGGTGTGAGGGGGCGTGGGGTAGGTAGAGGGGGCATCCAGGGGGCTGCGCGGCTGGTGTGAGGGGGCGTGGGGTAGGTAGAGGGGGCATCCAGGGGGCTGCGCGGCTGGTGTGAGGGGGCGTGGGGTAGGTAGAGGGGGCATCCAGGGGGCTGCGCGGCTGGTGTGAGGGGGCGTGGGGTAGGTAGAGGGGGCATCCAGGGGGCTGCGCGGCTGGTGTGAGGGGGCGTGGGGTAGGTAGAGGGGGCATCCAGGGGGCTGCGCGGCTGGTGTGAGGGGGCGTGGGGTAGGTAGAGGGGGCATCCAGGGGGCTGCGCGGCTGGTGTGAGGGGGCGTGGGGTAGGTAGAGGGGGCATCCAGGGGGCTGCGCGGCTGGTGTGAGGGGGCGTGGGGTAGGTAGAGGGGGCATCCAGGGGGCTGCGCGGCTGGTGTGAGGGGGCGTGGGGTAGGTAGAGGGGGCATCCAGGGGGCTGCGCGGCTGGTGTGAGGGGGCGTGGGGTAGGTAGAGGGGGCATCCAGGGGGCTGCGCGGCTGGTGTGAGGGGGCGTGGGGTAGGTAGAGGGGGCATCCAGGGGGCTGCGCGGCTGGTGTGAGGGGGCGTGGGGTAGGTAGAGGGGGCATCCAGGGGGCTGCGCGGCTGGTGTGAGGGGGCGTGGGGTAGGTAGAGGGGGCATCCAGGGGGCTGCGCGGCTGGTGTGAGGGGGCGTGGGGTAGGTAGAGGGGGCATCCAGGGGGCTGCGCGGCTGGTGTGAGGGGGCGTGGGGTAGGTAGAGGGGGCATCCAGGGGGCTGCGCGGCTGGTGTGAGGGGGCGTGGGGTAGGTAGAGGGGGCATCCAGGGGGCTGCGCGGCTGGTGTGAGGGGGCGTGGGGTAGGTAGAGGGGGCATCCAGGGGGCTGCGCGGCTGGTGTGAGGGGGCGTGGGGTAGGTAGAGGGGGCATCCAGGGGGCTGCGCGGCTGGTGTGAGGGGGCGTGGGGTAGGTAGAGGGGGCATCCAGGGGGCTGCGCGGCTGGTGTGAGGGGGCGTGGGGTAGGTAGAGGGGGCATCCAGGGGGCTGCGCGGCTGGTGTGAGGGGGCGTGGGGTAGGTAGAGGGGGCATCCAGGGGGCTGCGCGGCTGGTGTGAGGGGGCGTGGGGTAGGTAGAGGGGGCATCCAGGGGGCTGCGCGGCTGGTGTGAGGGGGCGTGGGGTAGGTAGAGGGGGCATCCAGGGGGCTGCGCGGCTGGTGTGAGGGGGCGTGGGGTAGGTAGAGGGGGCATCCAGGGGGCTGCGCGGCTGGTGTGAGGGGGCGTGGGGTAGGTAGAGGGGCATCCAAGGGCCTGCGTGGTTGGTGTGAGGAGGCATGGGCTGTGCATGTAGAGGGGCATCCACTGAGAAGGTTTATTGCAGAGGGCTTGCACAGGATAAGGGCTGATGGTGCATGTTGATGTGCTGATACTGCATGCACAGGGCTGCTTCTTGGGCGTGCTTCACAGTGAAGGGGGTAATGCAGGTATGTTGCTACATGTTGATGGGTTTGCACTGATGCTGCATGTTGGCGGTTGCACAGGACTGCTTGCTGTGTGGATTGCATAGTCAAGGTGATGATGCATGATGGCGCTGCATGTTGGGGATTGCACTGGGAAAGGGGTTATGTTGCAACAGGCTAGTCTAAAAAAAGGGGGTGATGTATGGCATTGATCTTGCACAGAGATTGTGCTGATGATACATGCATAGGGCTGCACTTTGTGGGACTTTCACAAGTGTGGTGGTACATGTAAATGTCTGCATGTAGGGGGGCTTGTGTGACGACTCATTATCTGGCCGTTTGTGTACAGTGTGAACTGTTCTGGATTAGGCCAGACTACAAATATTGTTCCTTTCTTTGGTAAATCAAGATATGTTAGCCATTGTTTCATGTCAGATGGGCCGGAGTCCTAATTGTGTGTTCATTTGTAGATTGTCTGACACGTGGATTTCCTCAATCCCTCGGCCTACATGTTCACCTTCCATCTTTCTCTCATAGAAGGCTGCGGATCTCCTCTGTGAAGCCCCCAGCAGTTGTTCTCCATCATTTTTACATTCCATCTCCTTAATATCCTGATGAAATCTTTCTCCTTGCTCTTCGCTGACAGCACCAATGTTTTCAGTTAAGTTGTCCAAATGGGAATGTAAAAAATGTAATGTGGTGGCAGGAGAACTCTTGTGGGATAAAGTAAACTTTTGGAAACTGTTCTTGAGTCCAGGTTGCAAAGATGTTCTCGTTGGTCAAACTTTTTTTTGGCTCCAGTGATGAGTCCTATCTCGGCTGTCATTCACAGAAAAGCATGGGTACTTTATATATCCTCCTTGATACCCAAGGAGCAAAGAGAGAACTTACAGATAACACCTATTGGTCATCCTTTATCCTCTTGGTTAAGGTAAATTTGTCACTAGGTTTTTCTCATTTAAGCTGCAGCCACCACCGTAAGGCCATATATACCTTATTCCATAAGGCTGTATACAAGTCCCCAGGCCGATCTGTATCACTTCAAGAACAGCATTTATCCTCACTGGAGGGGCAGCCTGCTCTGATGGGCCTTGCTGATCTGGGCACAGCGCCTCCTATTTTGTGAATGGCGCCCTCCTCTGCTTCATTTGGATAACGCGTCCTATGTCATACACACAGTCTCCTCCTTTGCGCTCCTGCGCAGGTGCACGTCTCTCTGCACTGCTGAGGGCAGAGCAAAGTATCCTAATGTGCAGGGAAAGCTGAAAGAAAGCCGGCCTTATCTCAAGATCTATTGATGAAAATGTATTTTGTTTGTGGAAAAACCATTTACAGCAGATCCTGCCTCCTTGTGTGAACTGATCCCTGCAATTTCTCCTCTTACTCCTGCACGCCATGACGCGCAATATCCATTCACAGTCTTCATATCTCAGAAGTGCTCCATTGATTGTGGGGGCCTGATCCGTGCCATCGTGGTGTGCTACATACAGACCTCATTCTAATGGCAGGAACTATCAGCAACATGTTTTCTGTAATGTTACATTTGTTTGTTACGTTTTCTATTTTAACCCCTTCACACCTGGCCATTTTCCGTTTTTGCAATTTCGTTTTTTGCTCCCCTTGTTCCCAGAGCCATAGCGTTTTTATTTTTTGGTCAATATGGTCGTGTGAGGGCTTATTTTTTGCGGGACGAGTTGTACTTTTCAACGCCATTACTAATTTTACCATATCGTGTACGGGGAAAAAAATTCCAAGTGCGGTGAAATTGCAAAAAGAGTGCAATACCACAGATATATATATTTTTTTTTTACCACGTTCACTGAATGCTAAAACTGACCCGCCGTTATTCTCCAGGTCATTACGAGTTCGTAGACACCAAACATGTAGAGGTTCTTTTTTAAGTGGTGAAAAAAAATTCCAAAGTTTGGTAAAAAAAAAAAAAATGGTGCCATTTTCCGAGACCTGTAGCGTCTCCATTTTTCATGATCTGGGGCTGGGTGAGGGCTTATTTTTTGTGCGCTGAGCTGAAGTTTTTATTGATACCATATTGGGGTAGATCCGATGTTTTGATCGCCCTTTTATTGCATTTTATTGCAATTTTGCAGCGACCAAAAAAAGTTATTCTGGCGTTTAGAATTTTTTTTCTTGTTACACCATTTACCTATCGGATTAATTCTTTTTTTATATTGATAGATCGGGCGATTCTGAACGCAGCGATACCAAATATGTGTATGTGGGGGTTTTTTTGGTGGTTTTTTTTTTATTTTGAATGGGGCGAAAGGGTGGTGATTTAAACTTTTATATTTTTTTTTTATATTTTTTAAAACATTTCATTTTTTTTTTTTTCACTTTTTGCTTGCTTCTATAGTCTCCATAGGAGACTAGAAGCAGCAATTGTCTGATCGCCTCTGCTACATAGAGGTGATGAGCAGATCCCCTGCATGCAGCAGAAATGGTCCTGTGCTATGAGCGCCGATCACTAGGTGGCGCTCATGACAACCACTGGTGTCTGCTGCAGACCCAGGGTTGTCATGCCCACCCATCTGCGACCCGCGATCACGTGACGGGGTCGCCGATGGGCGGGGTAAGTGACGCTCTTCCCGGAAGCGCGAGTTAAATGCCGCTGTCAGAGATTGACAGCGGCATTTCACATGTTAACAGCCGCGGGTGGATCGCGATTCCACCCGCGGCTGTTGCGGGCACATGTCAGCTGTAAGAATCAGCTGACATGTGCTCGGTTCAGTGCGGGCTCAGCGCCGGAGCCCTAACTGAACCGGTGGTGATGGCCCAAGGCGTACTAGTACGCCATGGGCCAGTAAGGGGTTAAAAATGTCAGTGATTTCTACATATAGATGTATTTTTGCCTTTTGTTATTTTAATTAAACAGGTTGAGTGAAGCTTGTTGTGGCATTAATGACCGGTAACTGATAGTTTGATCTCTATCAAGGTGGGTAAACGTTGAGTTTTCAAGAAATCCAGAAGTATCTCCACAAATGTCCACAATAATAGATCTGCAATGATGGGGATCGTGTTCCTCCTGCAGACTATTTTATTAGGTCACAGCAGTGTTTCTTTGGCAATCTTGGTCCGTCACAACCTTCTGTGGTGGTTTTGCCTTCCAGGTGGCCTGTAGAAGTAAAGTTTTAGTGGTCATTGTGACTGGGTGTGTGACAGCAGGAAGGGACACCAAGCCGACCATCAATCCAACCAGATTTATTGGAACAGGGAAAATGGAACGGCAGAAATGAAGGTAATTCTGCTCGTCCGCAATGAGTCCACAACAGCAGAAACAATGTGATATTTCCGATGATGCGTTTGAAAATCAGGCTAAGGATCTTGCATCATTCTTTATTGAGAGGGGGTACAGTAAGCATTGTATTAAAAATGGATATAGGAGAGCGCGGTCCACCCCCCCGGAATACACTATTACAGTCTATAACAAAATCAAAAGATGGTCCTGGCCAACTTAGATTCATCTCCACTTATAATCAGGACTGGGGGTTATGAGAACCATTCTTGAGAGACATTGGTCTGTGTTACTCACTGAACCGTCACTTTCCTCTCATTTAACAGCATCTCCTCAAATGACACCTAGGCATTGTGAAAGTATTAAGGAGATTTTGGTCAAAAGCCGCTATGTTCCACCAAGATCCAATCCATTTGGAACAAGGTGGCCGATAAATGGTTGTTTCCCGTGCGGTCGCTGTGTGGTGTGCGTTAATGTCTCTCGCATCTCCGAGTTCTCAAACGCTTCTGGGAGCCGCCAATATACAATCAATTATCATATTACATGCAGAACATCTAATTTGATATATTATGCCACATGCGGTTGCAGTAAAATCTATGTGGGATTAACATCCAGAGAATTGCGGGTGAGGACTAGGGAGCATGTGAGAGACATTTGGGCCGTGAGGACTGTGGCCGACGCAACCTCCTTAAAGATGATACCACGCCATTTTAAAATCTGTCATGGGAGAAATCCTAAAACATTTATGGCATCGATGTCATCCATAGTGGCATTAGGGGTGGAAACGTAAAAAAAAATTCTGGCTCAAAGGGAAACCAAATGGACAGTGGAACTGGGAACAGTGACGTCCAATGGCCTCAATGAGGCCCTGAGCTTCACCCTGTGAGAGAAGAATCCATTCTGATTGTGTGGTCTCCATCTTGTCTTGTAACTTCTGTGTAATGGTGATCAAGTAACACTGATGGGCGGGGAGGAGTCACATTACTATTCACTCCCCTTATGGTTACTATTGGTTCATAGGTCAGAGGGCACTATTCCTTTGTCTCTGACCCTATTTAAAGTCCCACATGTGATAATAAAGCAGAAGTCTTTTCTAGTCCACCATACAAGGCTGTGCGGTATTGATTTCCTGAGCGCTCGTAAAACAAATCGTATTAATTTGGAGTTCGGAAGGCAGAGGAGAGCGTATTTCACTCACAACCCCATTTCTTTAATAGATCTAATCTGTGGTATTTTTATACAATTGTATGTGTTGATTTAAATTTGTTTTCTTTGTCATTTGTAACTTTCTCCCCCCCATAGTCTATATGGATCACCTACATATGGTTAATCAATATGAGGATACTACGAGCAACAATTAAATTGGACCAAGAAAATAGATTTTCGTACTGACAGAATCGTGTTGCAATTATAGGAAAATGATACTGCTTACTCTAACACATTTTTGCATTAAGTAGTTGCTTTGCTATACTTGTCTAAATGCGTTGCTGTGTTATTCTCTTTGGTGAGCGCGTGGGTGCTGTGCCACCCCTTGCCTCTGCGTCATGCACGGCATCTGCATGGTGTCTGCGCATGTTCGGGGGCCATGCCAACATGTCCTGGTTCCCTGTCATGCGTGGTTCACCTTGATTGCCGTGCGTGACGCATCTGGCTCGGGCGGTTCAGCGCGCATGCGCCAATGATCCAGGAGTAGTGATGAGCGAGTATGTTCGTTTAACCCTTTTCGCTCATCACTATCCAGGAGATGATTGGTCCGTTCCAGTCACGTGACCGCAGGTCCTAAAGTATATTTAAACAGACATGGAAGGTCCTATTAAACAATCCCCTCGAGGAAGCCATAGGGTATACCACGCAAAACACTTGTTGTGGTGCTTGTTTATTCTGGGTGCTGACGCCTCATCTAATATGAGTAAGAGTGCATTATAATTCTTTAGCATTTTTTCATAGGGCACTATGGGCCATATGGCACGTGGTACATATCCATAGTGATGAAATATGCCATCATTTTGTACCAGTGCATAAATGACTTGAATACGAGCACTTCTTGTCCCAATAGATATTTAACATCTATTATGTTGTATATGTGTCACCCAGTTTGGTTGTCTGTGTGTCGTCCTTTTTAATCATGTATGTCTTTTCTGTATATTGTTTACAATAAATGTTTTTGATTCTTTGCCATATACTCCGTATTTGGTTCATTTTTGCTATATAACAGGAGAAACAAGTCCGGGGGCGCCTCCCGCCAGGGAAAATATAGAAATAGTCCTTGCATGAGTTCAATGGATCCACGAGATGAGGGACACGACACAATCCCACGTGGCAGCTTCTATCAATCCACATACGCCACGAGGATCTGGCCGCAGCCGGAGACCCTCCAGCGTCTGGAGTCACCACGCAACTGATTGGGCCAAACATGAGTCTATTGTTCTGTCTACTGGGATCAGCCCCTGGATGCAACAAGAGCTGTTGACCTAGGCCTGATTACATTACAGTCCATGAACACAGGTCGGGGGAGGGACACACTGTTACACCCCTTAAACTAAAGCAGGTTACATTACATAGAGTACATGAACACAGGCGGGAGAGGGACACTGTTACAGTCATATTGGATAAAACATAAGTTGCTGAGGTTAGGACCATCAGGGACCCCAATGTTACTTAGGAAAGACTATGTCCATGTTTAATAAAGTAATTTTCAGGTATGCTTAGCACAAGTCTGTCCGTCCATTCATGGATTCTGTATGGGAAGAATAAAAATAGGCCATCACAGCACTGTTGCCAGATCAGCTTTGCAGGTTGGAGCCTTGTCATGGACCATTTTCTTCAACTTCCTCCAAAGATTTTCAATTGGATTGAGATCCGGACTGTTTGCAGGCCATGACATTGACCTTATGTGTCTTCTTTCAAGGAATGTTTTCACAGTTTTTGCTCTATGGCAGGATGCATTATCATCTTGAAAAATGATGTCATCGTCCCCAAACATCCTTTCAATTGATGGGATAAGAAAACTGTCCAAAAATATCAATGTAAACTTGGGCATTTATTGAAGATGTAATGACAGCCATCTCCCCAGTGCCTTTACCTGACATGCAGCCCCATATCATCAATGACTGTGGAAATTTGCATGTTCTCTTCATGCAGTTATCTTTAGAAATCTCACTGGAACGGCACCAAACAAAAGTTCCAGCTTCATCACCTTGCCCTATGCAGATTCGTGATTCATCACTGAATATATGACTTTCATCCAGTCATCCACAGTCCACGATTGCTTTTCCTTGGCCCATTGTAACCTTGGTTTTTTCTGTTTAGGTGTTAATGATGGCTTATGTTTAGCTTTTCTGTATGTAAATCCCATTTCCTTTAGGCGGTTTCTTACAGTTCGGTCACAGACATTGACTCCAGTTTCCTCCCATTCATTCCTCATTTGTTTTGTTGTGCATTTCCTGTTTTGGAGACATATTGCTTTAAGTTTCCGGTCTTGACGCTTTGATGTCTTCCTTGGTCTACCAGTATGTTTGCCTTTAACAACCTTCCCATGTTGTTTGTATTTGGTCCAGATTTTAGACACAGCTGACTGTGAACAACCAACATCTTTTGCAACATTGCGTGATGATTTACCTTAAGAGTTTTATAATCCTCTCCTTTGTTTCAATTGACATCTCTCTTGTTGGAGCCATGATTCATGTCAGTCCACTTGGTCCAACAGCTCTCCAAGGTGTGATCACTCCTTTTTAGATGCAGACGAACGAGCAGATCTAATTTGATGCAGGTGTTAGTTTTGGAAATGAAAATTTACAGGGTGATTCCATAATTTTTTTCCCTCTGCTTGGTCTGAAAAAAATTACCCTTACTGAGTACCACATTTTTTATCTTGATTTCTTTTATTGTTTCTTAAAGCCCCAAAGTTGCTATTTGAAATTACTTTAGTTTTGTGCCATGTCTGTGATTTGCTTTTTTTTCAACAACATTAAACAACTGAATGAACATCCTCCGAGCCCGGTGATTCCATATTTTTTGCCAGGGGTTGTAGAATGGAGTTTCTGTACAGAGGACGTCCTTATACACAGTACATTGTGCCCCCAAATCATGGACCTCAGCGCAGCAGCTCAATCTTGCCATCTCTGTACTGAGACATATAGATTGGAGTTGCTGCAGGGTGTTTTATTATTTCTTGGCAGACATTATACAAGATTACAGCCACAATTCATGAAGAAACAAATTTTGCATGCCAGTATTAATATAAGGTGAGAGGTAGAAAGCTGGGCCACTTTTTTGTGTTAAATTAAAAAATTAGTTTTGCTTTATATTATCACTTTTCATAGTTTAAAAACTTACACAAAGCTCTGATTGTTCATGTTTGACAAAATGTTACTTCTCTTGTCTGTCCACCAGTCCTGGTCAGCACCAACATTTTGAAGAGCGGGTGGACATTATCATAATTTACATCACAAAAGTGGCAAAAATGATCACATAAATGTTGTCTAGCTCGGCCCACTCTTCAGAAATGTCGGTGCTGGGACTGGTGGAAATACAGTAAAAGTCAAATTCGGGCAAAACTGAACAATCAGTGCTGTGTGTAATTATGTCATAAAAAGTGACAATACATCCATCCATTTATAATTCCTATGCCACTAGATTGGAATCTAGGAGGAGCTCCTGGAATTAAATCCATTCTGGAGGTTTCAGTCATGAGCCGTCTAGATTGGATTTGATCCTATGAGGACATCGCTCCAGCAACTCCATTCTAGTCAGGTCAGCAATGAACTGTACAGAATAGAGGCTACAGGAAGATCGTCTAAAAATCCACTCCGATCTAGACTGCTCATTGGTGAATCAGCTAGAATGGAGTTGCTAAAACGAGGTCCTCGAAAAATCCACTCCGATCCAATGTGGTAAATGATGAGGACTGTGTTGCTGCGCTCTGTTACGTTTTTCCCCATGTAAAACTGAACGATCAGCGCTGTGTGTGATTATTTATATTACAAAAGGCGATAATAAAATGCAAGTTTGATTAATCATGAAAAAATAAAATTTTGTCCTTTGGAAATACGTAATAAATATAACAATTTGAGCAAGTACCTAAAAAATAAAAACATGAAATCATTACAATTATAAGGCTGATATATATCTACAATGTGTGTACATTCCAATTCCACTACATTGCAGTCTATGAGGATCTGGGACTCTGCTCCATTCTGGACATTGGGGTTGTTTTTTTGAGGAACAAAACTGTAGAAACTGAACTGTCTAGAATGGAGAAGCTGCAGAGAGATCATCAAGAGATCCACTCCGATCCAGTCACCTCCCCAGTGATCAGCGAGAGGGAGACGCTAAAATGAGGTCCTCAAAAACATGTGACTACAGTGAGGCCTCAAAAACTCAACTCCAATCCAGTCTCCTCACCAGTGAACCATCTAGAGGGGAGATGCTGGAATGAGGACCACAAAATATCCCCCCGATCCAGCCACTTCAGTGGTGAGCCGCCTAGAGAGGAGCTGATAAAATGAGGCCTCAAAAAATCACCTCCCAACCAGACGGCTCAATGGTGAATCAGCTAGAATGGAGGAGCACAAATAAACTCCAAACTAGACGCAACCATAAACTATAAAGTTATTATAATGGTGAAGGAGATGTGATGAGGATGCGGTCATGTGACAGTGATAACGTCACCGCAGCTCCTCCCCCTCAGGGGTCATTGCCCCGCCCAGATCTGCAGATGATCCCGACGCAGTCGCTCCTCCGGCTCCTCCGCTCTCTGAGATCACATAGTGGCCGCTTTCTCCAGTGATGAGGATTTCTCTGCTCCCGGAGGTTCTGCAGGTCCACATCTATAGTAAGTTCATCTGTTTCCCCAGTCAGGGCTCGCTCTCACTTGTGATGAAATCGGATGAATGCAATCAGATAAAACATCAGACTCCATTGTACCCTATGTTTCTGTGCTCAGTGCATCGAGCTGGAAAAAAATCGCAGCATGGTGGATTCGGATCACACGCATCTATATAATCTATGGGTGCGTGTGAAACTGCATTGCACTCAGATACCACCCGAGTGCAGTGCGATTCCCGCCAATGCCAGCAACAGAGGAGATGGAGATAGTGATCTCCCCGTCCCCTCCGCAGCCATGCGAGAGGATCAGAGCATGGAGCACTGACATTCGGCTCCCGCACGCAGCAGAGCAGCAGCGAGTGTCATTAGCATATCGCATCGGGGGGTCTCGCATCGCACACCGTACGCTAGTGGGACCCCGGCCTAAGAGATACGTCTGTGTCTTGTATAGCAGAGCGGAGTTGTACCGATACCTGTCTTTACGTAGGCTCAGGTTCTTCCGGGTGCGACTCAGCATCCTCCCGCGCCATCTCCTCCTCTCCATGTTGTTGTGCAGAGTTCTCGGCGCCATCTTGTGATGAGGGTCTGGCAAATTTTTAATATTTTATTTATTATTTTTTTTCTCCTATTTTTTTCATTTTAAATTTTATTAAAATGTTCTAATGCTGATAATTTAGTCATCCGTTCAGATATTAAAATATTCACCCAATGACAAATGAAAGCAATTCTAAACCCATAACCCTTCTATGACCTGATCACTGTCTACATACTGAAAAACCAATGAGTATACCGACATTATCACAACATAAGAACCGAAGCAACAAATAGTAATGTGAAAGCTTCTTCCCCGGAATCCAATGTTGCTCTATCCATAAAAAACCTTCATCAAATCTCAACTTCATTCCTGAACCCGATCATTTCTATAACCATAGATGTGTTAGTGCACAATGCGGTATCTGCGCTCCAGCGAGACCACCGTGTCTGTACTGTCTGCAAGAAGAAAGAAGAGAAAGGGAACATTTGTCCCCCAGCTCTACTGACGGACTCACATTATACTCTAGATTCAGGCCTTTAGGAGACAGACGATTTACAGTCAATATCCAGAAGGCTTCCCTCCTTAATAACCTTCTCTTAATACCGCCTCCTCTCCTAGGAGCACTCACTTGTTCTATCACCTGGGATTTTGTCTCAGACAACGATATCTACGGACTTTCTCAAAATATCCACAAGTGAATTCAGGAGACGTGACTGGGAAAAGAATCCAAAAGGTGAGTCTCCTATGAACTTCATGCTGCAACTTTAATGGAATACTGTGGAGAAAAACGCCTATCGCGAGGACTGCGAGTCCATCTGCGCCCCACTCTGTTTTCTGAGGATGGGACTTTCTGCGATCAATTCGAGCAGATTAATAAGTGTTCCCTGGATTTAATCTTGTTGACTGCTGATAGACTGCAGGCGGCAGATACAGATTTAGAAGTGGAGATTCCGAAAAATGTAAAATAAATAATATATAAATTAGGTCAATAATTTTTCCTTCCCATTTATGATATACAGAGGAGAATTAGAATGTGTTCTGGATGAATTATGATATATGTTTTTTAGACTTTGGTGCGTATAGTTAAATGGTACGATGAATATTATCTTACTTGTTTTAACTTCTGCTTTCTCACATCTCGCCCACCCTTTAACACATTCTGTGCACTCTCTCCATATCCACCCCTCCCTTCTCCCCTCTCTCATGTATAACTCTGAGGCTCCACTGATATTTCTCACCCACTCCAAACCATCCACTACCTCCATACAGCACGCAAAACGTTCATACAAATCATTGCACCACCTGCTCTTTCTCTTTTTTCTCCTCCTAGTCTCTGGCAACATCTCCCTCAACACTGGGCTTCCCTCCACTAGCATACACCACTCTCCTCCAGCTGCATGTAGAAACCCTGCTAATCTTATTAACATTCAGTGCATGCCCTCTCCTATTGCTTTCATTGTGCCCTGTGGAACGCACGGTCTGTGTGTAACAAACTAACTTACATTCACAATTGTTTCCTCTCTAATTCCGTTCACCTTCTGGCTATTACAAAACTCTGGATCCAGCATTCAGAAACCACCGCAGCTGCTGCTCTCTCATTTGGTGGGTTGAAATTTTCACATACCGCCAGACCTGAGAATAGACAAAGTGGAGATGTTGGTTTGCGCCTTTCACCACAATGTGCTTTCCAAGTCATCCCCCCAGTTCCCTCACTTATGTTTCTGTTATGTTCTGCTACCAGAGCTAAGGAAAGAGAGGAGATCTGTCCCTGCAATAGAACTCAGCTTAATCCCTACGATGTAACAGGGGACCTGATCCTGCGATCAGACCTGCTAAAGTCCTAAGCTAGTCTGTACGGAGACCTATAGATGTGGGGAAGGAATCCCTACAAGTACTAAGGACTGGGAGGAATATGGGACACCTCCTAACAGAAATAGTAGCAGACAGACGAACAAACAAAATATATAGAACATAGAGGTCCGTAGACCAAGCAAACTAACAGAGCAAGACACAGAGCACAGGCTAGCTAGAAAGTAGATATACAATGAAGTCCAGCAAAGCCAGAAGGGCGGAGCAGGATTAAATAGGCCAACAAGGTCATGTGACCAGCAAAGGAAAAAACCTAAGAGCAAGGTTCTAACAGTACCCCCCCTTCTAAGAGGATCCTCCGGATCCCCTAGGACCAGGCTTATCAGGAAATCTCCTGTGAAACGCTCTGATAAGTCTGGACGCGGAAACATCATCTGACCTCACCCAAGAGTTATCCTCAGGTCCGAAACCTTTCCAGGCCACAAGATACTGCAAACTACCTCTATACCGTCTAGAGTCAAGGATGCGAGAAATTTCATATTCCCCGTCCTCCACCACCGGAGGAACAGAGGCAGAGGCGTCACCATCCGACACAACAGCTTTTTTTAACAGAGAGACATGAAATACCGGATTAATTCTCCAGGAGGTAGGAACCTCCAACCTAACAGCAGATTGGTTGACAACTTGAAGCACCTTAAAGGGCCCTACAAACTTGGGACCCAATTTCTTAGAAGGAATCCTCAACCGCAGATTCCTAGAGGACAACTAAACCATGTCACCAACAGCGAACAAAACCTCCTGTCGTTTCCTATCAAAGTAGTCTTTAGATTTTCTGTTGGCCTCCTGAAGATTACCACGCACATCCGTCCAAACTCTCTCCAAATCACCGGAAAAATTCTCCTCCTCAGGCATGGCAGATCCCAACTTGGAGAACGACCCAAACGACGGATGTCTCCCAGAACAACAAAAAAAAGGCGAACAACCAGCAGAAGAAGATGTATGATTGTTCAGAGCAAATTCAGCAAGTGGCAGAAACTCAGACCACCCCTCTTGATTGTCTGCCACAAAACAACGCAAGAACTGCTCAACATCCTGGTTTTTCCTTTCTGTCTGGCCATTAGATTCAGGATGATATCCGGACGAAAACGACAAATGAATTCCCAACCTGTCACAAAAGGCACGCCAAAAACGAGCCACGAACTGAGGACCCCTATCAGAAACAATGTCAGTAGGAACGCCATGAAGTCTGACAATTTCCTTGACAAAGGCCTTAGCGAGAGTTTTAGCGCAGGGCAGTTTGACGAAGGGAACCAAGTGACACATCTTGCTAAAACGGTCCACGACCACCCAGATGACAGTAAAACCCTCAGAGGGGGGAAGGTCAGTTATAAAGTCCATATCCAAATGTGTCCAAGGAGCACTGGGGACCTCCAAAGGACAGAGCAACCCCGCAGCAGGAGTATGTGAGGACTTAGATCTAGCACATATAGTACATTGGCGCACCCACTTAATGACTTCCTTCTGCCATCCAGGCCACCAAAAACTGGTTAAACAGATCAGGAATCAATGGCAGTGGGTAAGGATTGCGTACAGTAATTTTGTTAATCTCACGAAAATCCAGACAAGGACGTAAACCGCCGTCCTTTTTTTTACAAAAAAAAATCCAACCGCCACAGGAGACTTAGAGGGCCTAATGTGACCAGCGGCCAAACTTGTCTGTATGTATTCCTCCAAAGCCTTCCTCTCAGGAATAGTAAGGTTAAATAAACGACTTTTAGGAAGAGTCGCTCCAGGGACAAATTCAATAGAGCAATCATAGTCTCTATGGGGAGGCAAAACCTGCGATTCCTTCTCAGAAAAAACTCTCCAAAAATCCTGAATAGGAACAGGCAATTCTCCCCTATCCAAAGCTGCAATACGCCCGTTACAACACTTGTCATAACATTTATGGCTCCAGGATTTAATTTCACTGGTAGACCAATCCAGTACAGGATTGTGAAATTTTAACCAGGGCAATCCCAATATTACTGGAGAAGGCAAGTTATTCAACACTACCAAATCCAATTTCTCATGGTGAACACCATGAATAGTGAGAGGAAATTCACTGACCTTGAGAGTAATATTCTTCAAAGGGGAACCATCCACAGAAACCACAGCAATGGGGGATGACAAAGGTTCGGGTTTTAAATTGAGTCTTTCCAAGAATCCCCCATCAATTACATTCAGAGTAGACCCGCAATCAACAAACACCCGAAATTCCATTACTTTTTCCTGAGCAATCGTGGAAGCAGCTAAAAATATACCCTTGGAATTTAAACAGGCAATACGGGCGTGACTGACCATTTTTTTTTCTTTCTTCATACGAAGCTCACAGGCTTTTATCAAATGACCAGATTTTCCGCAATAGAAACACAAGCCTTCAAAAAATCGACGATCTTTTTCTTGAGAGCGAGGTGCCACCGATCCAATCTCCATCGGTTCACCACTGTTAGTACATACATTCTCATAACCAGAAACTGACATAGCAGAGGATTTGCTCTCATTAACCCTTGCACGCAGTCTTCTATCCACCCGTATAGCTAATTGCATAGCCTGTTGCAAATCTTCAGGTGTAGGATAAGCAATTAGCAGGTCTTTAACCCTTTCACTGAGCCCAGCAAGAAATAGACTTTTCAGAGCAGAATCGTTCCACCCTGTTTGAGTAGACCACCGACGGAAATGAGTACAATATTTTTCCACATTACCTGATCCTTGTTTTAAACGTTTCAACTCAGTCTCAGCTGATGCGACACGGTCAGGATCATCATATAATAGGCCCAAAGCAGAAAAAAAACTATCCACTGATCTGAAGCATGTATCACTAGGTTGCAAAGAAAAGGCCCACTCCTGAGGCTCTTTGCGCAAAAGTGACATTATGAACCCTACGCGCTGGGATTCATCCCCAGAGGACTTGGGTCTCAAACGAAAATACAATAAGCAAGCATTTTTAAATGAAAAAAATTCTTGGTGTTCACCAAAAAATAAATCCGGCAAACATACCTTAGGCTCCAAGAAATGTGCTCCAGGACAGTTACTCACGTGCTGACGGAGCTCGGCCACCTCCAGAGAGAGTCCCTGCAGGCGATGAGCCAAATCTTGAACCGACACCATGATGGAACAGAAAAATCTTTCCTTAGAGAATTTGCAGGCTGGACTTACTGTTATGTTCTGCTACCAGAGCTAAGGAAAGAGAGGAGATCTGTCCCTGCAATAGAACTCAGCTTAATCCCTACGATGTAACAGGGGACCTGATCCTGCGATCAGACCTGCTAAAGTCCTAAGCTAGTCTGTACGGAGACCTATAGATGTGGGGAAGGAATCCCTACAAGTACTAAGGACTGGGAGGAATATGGGACACCTCCTAACAGAAATAGTAGCAGACAGACGAACAAACAAAATATATAGAACATAGAGGTCCGTAGACCAAGCAAACTAACAGAGCAAGACACAGAGCACAGGCTAGCTAGAAAGTAGATATACAATGAAGTCCAGCAAAGCCAGAAGGGCGGAGCAGGATTAAATAGGCCAACAAGGTCATGTGACCAGCAAAGGAAAAAACCTAAGAGCAAGGTTCTAACAGTTTCCTTCCTTTGAAGTCCACACCATCAGACTCTTCAAACCCTTCTCCCTGTGAGTGGCGGTTGTGTATTGCCCTCCAGGCTCCTCCCACCAGCTGGCTCCCTCACTTTCTATCCTGTGACATCCCCACGCTCATCACGGGAGACTTTAACATCCTCATCGATGATCCCCTCTCCCAATCTGCCTCTCATCTACTTTCTCTAACCCCCTCATTCGGCCTCCCACAGGTTACTAACTCTCCTACGCATGAAGACGGGAATACTCTTGACCTGCTTTTCTCCCGTCTCTGCTCGCTGCATGACTTCACTAACTCGCTCTCCTGCTCTCTAACCACAACCTTCTTTCCTTCTCTGTCAAGAACTGTCTCCTCGCCTGGGACACCCGCACTTACCACACTTACAGGAATACACGTACCATTAATACCCAGCAGCTTATGGACAATCTCCACACATCTTCAGCCCCCATCTCCTCCCTCCTTCTCCTGTCCAGACTTTGCATTGTCACACTACAATAATACACTGAAGAGCGCCCTAGATGAAGCAGCACCTTCTACATGCAGAAAGACCAGACACAGACAACGGCAGCCCTGGCACACAATGCAAACACGTTTTCTTCAGCATTGCTCAAGGTGTGCTGAGTGTCTGTGGAGAAAATCTCTTTTAGCAGAGGACTTCATCCACTATAAATTCATGCTCAAAACCTATAACTCTGCCCTTCATCTGGCCAAACAATCCTACTTCCCCACCCTCATCACTTCACTGCCCAACAATCCAAAACGACTTTTTGAAACCTTAAACTCCCTCCTGAAACCTAAACCACAGGCCCCCATCACCAACCTCAGCGGTGAGGATCTGGCCACTTATTTACTAGAAAAAATCAACCATATCCATCAGGACATCTCAGCCCAATCTCCTCAGTGCCTGGATCCCCTTCCCTGCCGCACGTCAAGCTCACTAGCCAGTTACCCAGCTTCTCACTTCTTCTTGGCCTACAACCTGCAACAGCAACCCAATTCCTTCACATCTCCTGCAGTCTCTCTCACCGGTGGTCACCACTCACCTGACTAAAATATTTAACCTCTCTCTTTCTTCAGGTATCTTTCCCTCTTCATTTAAACATGCCATCATAACCCCTTTACTTAAAAAGCCATCCCTGGACCAGAACTGCACTGCTAACTACAGACCTGTCTCTAACCTTCCTTACATCTCTAAACTCCTGGAACGCTTGGTTCACTCCCGTCTAATCCGCTATCTCTCAGATAACTCTCTCCTCGACCCTCTACAATCTGGTTTCCGCTCCTTACACTCCACTGAAACTGCCCTCACTAAAGTCTATAATGATCTACGAACAGCTAAATCCAAAGGTCACTGCTCCCTGCTGATTCTCCTGGATCTCTCTGCAGCATTTGACACTGTGGATCACCAGCTCCTCCTCACTATGCTCTGCTCTATAGGCCTCAAGAACACCGCTCTCACCTTGTTCTCCTCCTACCTCTCTGACCACTCCTTCACAGTATCTTTTGCCGTCTCTTCTTCCTCTCCTCGTCCCCTTACTATCGGGGTCTCGCAGGGCTCAGTCCTAGGACCCCTCCTCTTCTCTCTATACACTGCCTCTATTGGACAAACAATCAGCAAATTTGGGTTCCAGTATCATCTCTATGCTGACGACACCCAATTTTACACTTCTTCCCATGACATCACCCCTACCCTAATAGAAAATACCAAGGATTGTTTGTCTGCTGTCTCTAACATCATGTCCTCCCTCTATCTAAAACTGAATCTCTCCAAAACTGAACTTCTTGTGTTTCTCCCTTCTACTAACCCAACTCTACCTAACATCGAAATTACCTTGGAGGGTTCAACCATAACTCCCAAGTAGCACGCCCGCTGCCTTGGGATCATATTCGACACTAACCTTTCTTTTACTCCCTATGTCCGATCACTCACTCGCTCTTGTCACCTGCATCTTAAAAACATCTCCAGAATCCGACCTTTTCTCACCTTTGAAACTGTCACTCTTTTTCACTCCCGTCTGGACTACTGCAACTTTTTCCTCTTCAATCCATCCTGAATGCGGCAGCCAGGGTCGTATTTCTGTCCAGCCGCTTCACCGATGCCTCTATCTTGTTCCAGTCATTACACTGGTTGCCCATTCGCTACAGGGTCCAATATAAACTCATCGCTCTCACCCACAAAGCTCTCCACAGTTCTGCACCGCCTTTATTCTCCTCTTTCATCTCTGTCTATCGCCCTACACGTTCCCTCCGTTCTACAAATGACCTAAGACTAACGTCCCTCATAATCCGAACCTCACACCTCCGTCTCCAAGACTTCTCTCGTGCTGCGCCAGTTCTCTGGAATGCTCTACCCCAGACGATCCGACTGATGCCTAGCCCCATGTCTTCAAGCGCGCTTTAAAATCCCATCTCTTTAAACAAGCCGACCACCTCAACTACTCAGTAAACCAACTTTCCCCTGTTCCCTCCTTCTAAATATTATTCAGAATCTGCTCCCTACTCTTCATCTGTCTCCACACCCTCCATGCACAAGATAACTGCACTCGATACTTGATTATTGCACTTATACATATGGGCTGATGACCGGATCATGCAGCTTTATATGAAAATCCCTACTTATTATAATTGCCAGACCTGAAATAACAAGCACTATTCATCTATTGTGTCCCCCACTTGTAGAATGTAAGCAGCGAGCAGCCGGACCCTCACTCCTAATGTAACTGTTTACACTGTCTTACCTTGTATTGAATTTATTGTCTGTACATCTCCCCGTTTAATTGAAAAGTGCTGTGGAATATGTTTGCGCTATAGAAATTGTTATGGTTAATTTTTAATATCTAGATATCATTATTAATTAGAAAATCAATTTATATAAACAATCTATTCCATGAGGCCTCTGCTTGAGTGTTTAAGACATACATTGTGAAATATCTGATTAAGATACTGGCTTCCTGTTAAGTCCCTGAGAAGGTTTTTACCTTGGGCCAAGGGAAATGTGTTTGTTACTGATAAGGCTATTTTCGGTTTTCTGTTCAGTTGTAACAATGAAGTATCTTAATTTGAATCTCACTGGCAATGTGAAGACCCTTTTGCTGTCTATTCCAAAGTTCTCCTTAAACCAAAGAAGGTCTCCATAACAGTACATGGTGCCTGAAACCTGGAATTGTCATAACCGGACCTCCTCTGGACCCGTCAACAAGGATCTATCTGGGAATTACTGAATGAAATCCGTGGTAAGTAATCCCTTGTACTACTAATAATTCAGTACTACCTAGAGGGCTCCAGGACGGGTAATTGGTGGTCCTAACAAGACAATCTTTTTTTTGAACCCTTGCCAGTGATTGATTTTGTTGTCTTATATGTTTCAATGTGGTTTTTAGATGTATAATTGACGGTTGAATGATAATTGAATGAAGTGACGAGTAACCAACCTTGCCCAGCGTGTCGTGATTAGGCACCTCTGCAGTTCTTCTGTATATTTCAGTAGTCAGAGGATTGTTTTATGTTGTTTGTTTTGTCTATGTCATAAATGTCTGGTATGATATTGTAAACTATGAGGATCCTTGAATATGGGACTGAATGATTTTTGAATGACCAATAAGGGACTACGGTCTCTGCTTGATAAGGGATCCTGTCAGGTGTGTTCCTTCACATGTGGTGGAGAGGAAAATCGGTCCGTAAGAGGATCAGGGAACTGTGATTGCCTATAACAGAGGAATCCTTCACGGTAAGGTAGTCCTCTGAGGGTATTGAATTCCCCTGTAAATTGATAAAGGCACCCTCAAGAAAGGGGTAACTGAATGCAGTTTTTAGCCCGAATACATCAGGGGGATTAATATCAGCGATTGCGCAGTGTGCATTGAATGATTGACGTATTGTTAAGTCGTTTTTGATGAATCAGAATCGTTGTCCTCAGTGTCTGTGTTATGTTTTGTGTAAGCTCAAGAGAGGGAAAATCATAGTAGCTGAAGTTCTTGCTTAGCCTGTATACCCAGACTGGGAAACATATAGTATAAAAAGTAACACTTATTGATATAATTGTCACGCAGTACCTTTACAAGGTGTAGAAGGAAAACCTCTGAACTGGGAAATGTTATAGGCTATGTGCCCACGATGCAGAAATGCTCAGGATTTTTTCCTGAGCGTTTCTGCATCTCCCTGGCAGAAAAAAACGCATGCGGATTGTACATGCGTTTTCGTGCCAGGGACATGTGGAAATGGAGCGTTATTCACTGACATTTCTGCATGTGGATTGACAAGCGCTTTCCAAGCGATTAGCATCACTTTGAAAGTGCTTGTGACAACTAGGTCACACTATATAAATCCAGGCAAACAGCATGGATTTATATAGTGTGACCCGAGAGAGTGGTTAAAAATAAAAAAATAAATATATACTTACCCTCCGATGGCCCGCGCTGTCTTGCTTCGCTCGGTGCCCGCAGCGGTGGATTGAAAGACCTGCCGACGTCAGCGTCGTGTGACCCGTCACATGACCCTGACGTCAGCGCAGGTCCTTCAATCCACTGCAAAGTGCCGGGAAGCAAGTAGGAGCACTGCGCAGGCCGACAGAAGGTAAGTATACATTTATTTTTTATTTTATTCTTTTTTTTACAGATTTTTTAATGGTACCTGGGTGTGGATGAGACTCTCCTCTCATCTACACCCGGGTACCATCCGCACATTAGAACGCGCCAATTACGCAAGTACAGATGCAGTCTTGCGGAATTGGTGCGTTCCAATGCAAGTTAATGGCGGTGAAAACGCAGCATTTCCGCAAAATAATTGGTAGTGCTGCGTTTTTTTCCGCAATGATAATCCTCAGCGGAAATTTCAGCAGCATGTGCACAGCACATGCGGATTATCATTGGGGAACATTGCTGCCCTTCCACCATGCATTTTTAATGCATTTCTCCAGCTTTTCCGCAGCTGCAAAAACGCATCGTGGGCACACATCCTTATGATCTGCAGAAATAATTGCAGTAGTAGGTGGAGCAGTAGGCTTGGTATTGTTATTTGTTTGGTTGTGTGTAAGAATCTCCCTAGCTCACAGGGCTGGAAAATCGGTGTTAGTACTTCCTTAAAGATCTGTCTTCCGAGGCTCAGAGGAGACTGGGACAGGACCAGAACCGTCTTTCGAGGATCAGAGGAGACTGTGACGGGATCAAATTTAAAGTCTGAGAGGCTCTAGGTGTGCTGAAGAGAGTTCTGCGGTAACTCTAGCACAGTGGTTGCAGTCATCGGGACTGGCAACAGTAAGGAATTGACTAACCTAAAGGACGAGGCCCCAGTTCCAGCATGTGAGATAGTGGAGAGACTGAAAGGGAAAGAAGCAGTAGATGGATGTGAAGTAATATTGAGGAAATTTGGTATGGGAAAGTGGGAAATTTGGAAAAGAAGGAATGGGACAACTATATCTGCAATTGGGAAGGATGGTTGAAAGATGAAAACAAACTAGAGCAGGCTAGGATGTGGTTAGAAGTAGCAAAATGTCTCTCAATGAGTGAACATAAATCAGAGGAAACCAGGCATGGAACTGTCTATGTAATCTATGATCATTTGAAAAACTCTCAAACCCCTGTAGTCTCTGTACCTGATGTAAATTCTGCACCCCCTTCAGCACCACCGCCTTATGCTGGGTCAATGGGATGGACTTGCAGACATTGTGGTCATCAGAATTCCCCTGCGGTTAATTGTTACAGGTCCTGGGAGTCTTCACACCCAGGGATAACACCCAGGGTGCCTCTGTTCTCTATGAGGACCACTAGTCATGTACAGTTTCAACCTCCTAAGATGGTTGATAATGTTCCGGAACACAATCCCCCCCAAGTATGGCCAATAGAAACATATCGGCCTTGGTCCCCCAATGAACTTATTGCCCTCACTACACAGCTCCCAGATCCCCCCAAAAAACCCTTAACATTTAGAATGCGCCTCCAGGGTGTTCAGGAGGCATATCGGGCCACATGGGATGATCTAGTTTCTGTCATTCTGCAGAAAGGCAGTGACCCCTTACTTATGGAAATTACTCAGATGCTGCCAGGCCAGGAACCAACCATTAAAAATACACCAGAGTTGGGTCGGGTGTTTATACAAAGGATGCAAAACTGGGCACGGGCAGAGCAGGATAAAAAACAAGACCTGTTACAAACTGTAGTACAGGATAAGGCTCAGTCAGTCTCAGAATACGCCTCTGTATTAGAACAAACATGGTTGGATTTTGGATATGAGCATAATGATGATAAGGATCGTAGATTATTGTTGCAGTGTTTTATGAATGGTCTTATACCTACGGTTCAGACTGCAGTACACGCTAGTCGCCCGGAGTGGCCCAATATGCAATGGGTTGATTTAAAGGAAATAGCCCGAGGTGCTGAACTAGAAAGCATGTCAAAGAAAAGGGTTAACTTGGCTCCTGTGCAGCCCATGAAGGGAAGATGGGGAGGGAGAGGAGGAAGTAACCACCAAGGAGGAAATAGAGATTACAGCAATGTAGAATGTTGGTCTTGCCGGCAAAAAGGACATCTATCCATCAAATGTCCCGCAAAATCAACAGCCACTGCCCAGCCCCCTCCATATTAAACTGCCCAGTTGTCACCCCCCAGGGACCCACACTCACTGTCCCCGTATCCCTAGGGGAGGGACAAACTATTTCATTCATGGTAGTCACTGGAGCAGCCCGTACAGTATTAATGCAAGAACATGTTCCAGAGGACATTTTGTCCCCCGACTATGTGGCTTGTGAAGGGGTAGACGGACGACTTACTAAATTACAAATGATTCCTCCTCTCCGATTAAATTTGCATGACTCAATTTCAATTGTAACCCAGGTTCTAGTTTCCCCTGATGTGACTTATAATTTGTTGGGAACAGATGTGTTGCGGAAAATTGGGGCCTGTATAGAATTCACTCCAAATGGAGCCAAGATGACCACCCCCCTGGATGATGACACATTGTGTAGTCTTCTGTCCCTAACAATTCCCACAGTTCTAGACCATACAGACTCTAAACCTCATTCCCATCCTGTTTGGCTTGAGAATATACCCAGTCAATTGTGGGCATGTAGCAAACTTGATGTGGGAAAACTACCCATCCCTCCGGTGACTGTAAAACTTAAACCAGGTGCCCAACCCCCCTGTATAAAGCAGTATCCTTTAAGTGCTGCTCAGGAATGGATGCATCAATACATGAGAATGTCCAGGAGCTTTTGTTAAGAGGTCTAGTTATTCCGATAACTTCCCCATTTAACACTCCCCTGTACCCAGTCAAAAAGAAAACACCACGTGGACAGCCAGTAGCCTATCGTATGGTACATGATCTTAGGGCTGTTAATGCAGAAACTATAGTGGATACTCCACTTGTACCCAACCCCCATACTCTCCTGAATCAGGTCCCCTCCACAGCCACCTGTTTCACAGTGATTGATCTGGCCAATGCTTTTTTCTCTGTCTTCTTGTCCATGGAGTGTACCTCTTATTTTGCCTTCACCCACAGAGGTGCTCAGTATGGATGGGCAGTCCTTCCTCAGGGAGCTGCTAACTCCCCTTCCTTATGTTCCACATCCCTAAAGACTGTACTCGATAACTGGTGCCCCTTTGATTCATCCACCATACTCTTACAATATGTGGATGACCTTCTACTTTGCTGCACCACTGACCAGATATGTCACAATGAATCTCAATCTCTGCTGATATTCTTAGCAGAAAATGGGTACAAAGCTTCAAAAGATAAACTCCAATTGTGCAAGTCCACAGTCACTTTCCTTGGGCATTGCCTGTCTCCAGGCATTAAGCATCTCAGCCCAGGGAGGATTGAGGCTATACTAAAAATACCCCTACCAAGATCTACCAAGTCCCTTCGGGCATTCTTGGGCCTAGTCCAGTACTGCCGTCTCTGGATACGAAATGCCTCTAGTATTATGGCCCCATTGTTCCAATGCCTCAAAACTGAGCCTTTCACCATTAATTCTGAGGCTATTGATGCATTTTACACCCTCAAGCTCACTCTTTCTACCTCACCAGCACTAGGTATACTGAATTATGACAAGTTTTTTACTTTGTACTGCCACGAACAGGATGGACATGCGTCTGGTGTCCTTACCCAAGAACATGGTATTAGGCAGCGCCCTCTAGGGTATTACTCTATAACCCTTGATCCAGTCATTATGGGTTCTCCTACTTGTGTTAGAGCTGTGGCAGCTGCTTCAGAACTTGTTAAAAAGACAGAGGACATAGTGTTAGGAAGCCCCTCACACTTCAAGTTGCTCATGCTGTATCTGAAATACTTCAACAGGCTCAGACCCGTCACCTCTCAGCATCAAGGAGGACAAAATATGAAGTTTCACTCCTTACACCTCCCCATATAACTATCAAACGCTGTAATGTTCTAAATCCAGCTACACTACTAGCAGTGGATTTAGAAAAGGGAGGAAAGTATCAGGATGTGGAAGAGGGAGAGACCATGAGCCAAGATTTGCCCCTGTTTTTCAAATTAGCAGATGAGGAAGCTCAGTTTGATATGGCACATGAACATGATTGTCAGGCATTGATGGAAGCTGAAATAAAGGGCTTGGTAAATATTACTGATGTACCACTCACTAACCCCTCTGCTGAGTATTTTGTAGATGGATCCAGAGCTTGGTACAGTGAACAAGGACGATTCATCACCGGGTATGCAGTAGTCAACAATGGTAAGGCAGTCATACAAGAACCACTCCCCTCCAGCTGCTCTGCGCAAGAGGCAGAGCTTAAAGCACTCGCTGCAGCGTGTAACCTGGGAAAAGGTGTAGCATCGGCGTCTCTGTGTTAGAACCTTGCTGTTAGGTTTTTTTTTCCTTTGCTGGTCACATGACCTTGTTGGCCTATTTAATCCTGCTCCGCCCTTCTGGCTTTGCTGGACTTCATTGTATATCTACTTTCTAGCTAGCCTGTGCTCTGTGTCTTGCTCTGTTAGTTTGCTTGGTCTACTGACCTCTATGTTCTATATATTTTGTTTGTTCGTCTGTCTGCTACTATTTCTGTTAGGAGGTGTCCCATATTCCTCCCAGTCCTTAGTACTTGTAGGGATTCCCTCCCCACATCTATAGGTCTTCGTACAGACTAGCTTAGGACTTTAGCAGGTTTGATCGCAGGATCAGGTCCCCTGTTACATCGTAGGGATTCAGCTGAGTTCTATTGTAGGGACAGATCTCCTCTCTTTCCTTAGCTCTGGTAGCAGAACATAACAGTAAGTCCAGCCCGCAAATTCTCTAAGGAAAGATTTTTCTGTTCCATCATGGTGTCGGTTCAGGATTTGGTTCATCGCCTGCAGGGACTCTCTCTGGAGGTGGCCGAGCTCCGTCAGCACGTGAGTAACTGTCCTGGAGCACATTTCTTGGAGCCTAAGGTATGTTTGCCGGATTTATTTTTTGGTGAACATCGAGAATTTTTTTCATTCAAAAATGCTTGCTTATTGTATTTTCGTTTGAGACCCAAGTCCTCTGGGGATGAATCCCAGCGCGTAGGGTTCATAATGTCACTTTTGCGCAAAGAGCCTCAGGAGTGGGCCTTTTCTTTGCAACCTAGTGATACATGCTTCAGATCAGTGGATAGTTTTTTTTCTGCTTTGGGACTATTATATGATGATCCTGACCGTGTGGCATCAGCTGAGACTGAGTTGAGACGTTTAAAACAAGGATCAGGTAATGTCGAAAAATATTGTACACATTTTCGTCGTTGGTCCACTCAAACAGGGTGGAACGATTCTGCTCTGAAAAGTCTATTTCTTGCTGGGCTCAGTGAAAGGGTTAAAGACCTGCTAATTGCTTATCCTACACCTGAAGATTTGCAACAGGCTATGCAATTAGCTATACGGGTGGATAGGAGACTGCGTGCAAGGGTTAATGAGAGCAAATCCTCTGCTATGTCAGTTTCTGGTTATGAGAATGTGTGTACTAACAGTGGTGAACCGATGGAGATTGGATCGGTGGCACCTCGCTCTCAAGAAAAAGACCGTCGTTTTTCGGAAGGCTTGTGCTTCTATTGTGGAAAATCTGGTCATTTGATTAAAGGCTGTGAGCTTCGTATGAAGAAAGAAAAAAAAATGGTCAGTCACGCCCGTATTGCCTGTTTAAATTCCAAGGGTGTATTTTTAGCTGCTTCCACGATTGCTCAGGAAAAATTTATGGAATTTCGGGTGTTTGTTGATTGCGGGTCTACACTGAATGTAATTGATGGGGGATTCGTGGAAAAACTCAATTTAAAACCTGAACCTTTATCATCCCCCATTGCTGTGGTTTCTGTGGATGGTTCCCCTTTGAAGAATATTACTCTCAAGGTCAGTGAATTTCCTCTCACTATTAATGGTGTTCACCATGAGAAATTGGATTTGGTAGTGTTGAATAACTTGCCTTCTCCAGTAATATTGGGTTTGCCCTGGTTAAAATTTCACAATCCTGTACTGGATTGGTCTACCAGTGAAATTAAATCCTGGAGCCATAAATGTTATGACAAGTGTTGTAACGGGCGTATTGCAGCTTTGGATAGGGGAGAATTGCCTGTTCCTATTCAGGATTTTTGGAGAGTTTTTTCTGAGAAGGAATCGCAGGTTTTGCCTCCCCATAGAGACTATGATTGTTCTATTGAATTTGTCCCTGGAGCGACTCTTCCTAAAAGTCGTTTATTTAATCTTACTATTCCTGAGAGGAAGGCTTTGGAGGAATACATACAGACAAGTTTGGCCGCCGGTCGCATTAGGCCCTCTAAGTCTCCTGTGGCGGTTGGATTTTTTTTTTTGTAAAAAAAAAGGACGGCGGTTTACGTCCTTGTCTGGATTTTCGTGAGATTAACAAAATTACGGTACGCAATCCTTACCCACTGCCATTGATTCCTGATCTGTTTAACCAGTTATTGGGGGCCAAGTGGTTCTCTAAAATTGACCTTAAGGGGGCATACAATCTGTTGCGCATGAAGGAGGGTGACGAATGGAAGACTGCTTTTAACACTCCTGTGGGTCATTTTGAGAATCTGGTTATGCCTTTTGGTCTTACTAATGCTCCTGCATTTTTTCAGAATCTGATTAATGACATCCTTAGACCTTTGATCGGTAAAAATGTGGTTGTGTATTTGGATGACATTTTGATTTATTCGCCGGATCTGGAGTCTCATTGGCGGAGCGTGCGTGAGGTATTACAGTTATTAATGGACAATTCGCTTTTTGCTAAGCTGGAGAAATGTGAGTTCGCTGTACAGAGAATTAGTTTTTTGGGCTACATTATCTCCAGCAAAGGTTTTGAGATGGATCCGGTTAAGGTTCAGGCTGTGCAGGAATGGCCTAGGCCTATTGGTTTGAAATCGATACAGAGGTTTTTGGGTTTCGCCAATTACTATAGAAAATTCATAAAAATTTTTTCTAGTATTGTCAAACCTCTGACTGATCTCACCAGGAAAGGTGCTGATGCGGTTCAGTGGTCTTCTGAGGCCATTGAAGCTTTTGTGTATCTCAAGGAGAGGTTCACCTCTGCTCCCATCCTTATGCAGCCTGATGTTACTAGGCCGTTTTTGGTTGAGGTTGATGCTTCCTCTGTGGGGGTTGGCGCAGTATTGTCTCAGGATAACGGGGATGGGTTACATCCCTGTGCCTTTTTTTCAAAAAAATTTTCGGAGACTGAATTGAATTACGATATTGGTAATCGGGAATTATTGGCTATTAAACTCGCATTTGAACACTGGCGCCACTTCTTGGAAGGTGCGGAATTTCCCGTTCAGGTTCTTACGGATCATAAAAATCTGATATATCTTGATGCTGCCAAGCGCCTGAATGCCCGTCAGGCTAGGTGGGCACTGTTTTTCTCGCGGTTTAATTTCTCCGTTACTTACATCCCTGGTACTAAGAATGTTAAGGCGGATGCCTTGTCTCGCAGTTTTTCTCCCATAGTCGGTGCTGAGAAAGAGGAAAACATTTTACAAGAAGGTGTTGTGATAGCTGCTTTAGACTCCGTTTTGGAAGATGAGATTCTTAAAGCTCAGGAGAATGCCCCTTCTAACACTACTCATGGAAGGTTGTTTGTGCCTGGGACCTTTAGGAGAGATTTGTTTGTTGAGTGTCACGAATCTCGGTTAGCAGGTCATCCCGGAATCTCTGAGACCAAGAGACTGGTGGGTCGCAGTTTTTGGTGGCCTGGATGGCAGAAGGAAGTCATTAAGTGGGTGCGCCAATGTACTGTATGTGCTAGATCTAAGTCCTCACATACTCCTGCTGCGGGGTTGCTTTGTCCTTTGGAGGTCCCCAGTGCTCCTTGGACACATTTGGCTATGGACTTTATAACTGACCTTCCCCCCTCTGAGGGTTTTACTGTCATCTGGGTGGTCGTGGACCGTTTTAGCAAGATGTGTCACTTGGTTCCCTTCGTCAAACTGCCCTGCGCTAAAACTCTCGCTAAGGCCTTTGTCAAGGAAATTGTCAGACTTCATGGCGTTCCTACTGACATTGTTTCTGATAGGGGTCCTCAGTTCGTGGCTCGTTTTTGGCGTGCCTTTTGTGACAGGTTGGGAATTCATTTGTCGTTTTCGTCCGGATATCATCCTGAATCTAATGGCCAGACAGAAAGGAAAAACCAGGATGTTGAGCAGTTCTTGCGTTGTTTTGTGGCAGACAATCAAGAGGGGTGGTCTGAGTTTCTGCCACTTGCCGAATTTGCTCTGAACAATCATACATCTTCTTCTGCTGGTTGTTCGCCTTTTTTTTGTTGTTCTGGGAGACATCCGTCGTTTGGGTCGTTCTCCAAGTTGGGATCTGCCGTGCCTGAGGAGGAGAATTTTTCCGGTGATTTGGAAAGAGTTTGGACGGATGTGCGTTGTAATCTTCAGGAGGCCAACAGAAAATCTAAAGACTACTTTGATAGGAAACGACAGGAGGTTTTGTTCGCTGTTGGTGACATGGTTTGGTTGTCCTCTAGGAATCTGCGGTTGAGGATTCCTTCTAAGAAATTGGGTCCCAAGTTTGTAGGGCCCTTTAAGGTGCTTCAGGTTGTCAACCAATCTGCTGTTAGGTTGGAGGTTCCTACCTCCTGGAGAATTAATCCGGTCTTTCATGTCTCTCTGTTAAAAAAAGCTGTTGTGTCGGATGGTGACGCCTCTGCCTCTGTTCCTCCGGTGGTGGAGGACGGGGAATATGAAATTTCTCGCATCCTTGACTCTAGACGGTATAGAGGTAGTTTGCAGTATCTTGTGGCCTGGAAAGGTTTCGGACCCGAGGATAACTCTTGGGTGAGGTCAGATGATGTTTCCGCGTCCAGACTTATCAGAGCGTTTCACAGGAGATTTCCTGATAAGCCTGGTCCTAGGGGATCCGGAGGATCCTCTTAGAAGGGGGGGTACTGTTAGAACCTTGCTGTTAGGTTTTTTTTCCTTTGCTGGTCACATGACCTTGTTGGCCTATTTAATCCTGCTCCGCCCTTCTGGCTTTGCTGGACTTCATTGTATATCTACTTTCTAGCTAGCCTGTGCTCTGTGTCTTGCTCTGTTAGTTTGCTTGGTCTACTGACCTCTATGTTCTATATATTTTGTTTGTTCGTCTGTCTGCTACTATTTCTGTTAGGAGGTGTCCCATATTCCTCCCAGTCCTTAGTACTTGTAGGGATTCCCTCCCCACATCTATAGGTCTTCGTACAGACTAGCTTAGGACTTTAGCAGGTCTGATCGCAGGATCAGGTCCCCTGTTACATCGTAGGGATTCAGCTGAGTTCTATTGTAGGGACAGATCTCCTCTCTTTCCTTAGCTCTGGTAGCAGAACATAACACTCTGCTCCGTTCTAGGCAGAGACGCCGTCCCTCTCACCTCCCCGCCCCTGGCGCGGCGTCCTCCAGCGCTGCTCTCCCCGCTGCTTCCGGCACGCGCTCCTTCCCCGGCAGTGTGCTTAGGGCGCGCGCTCCCCCTCTCTTAAAGGGACCGCGCGCGCCATCCTAAGGAGTCCCCGGCCAATTGCCGGAGGACCTACCATATAAAAGGCACCTCCTCCAAAATGGAGGTGCCCGAGCAATGTTGTAGCACTGTTCACTACTCTGCTTCAGCCCTCAGGTCCCGTTGCCAGTTTCCTGCCAGTTTCCTGCCAGATACCTGCCAGTCTGCTGTCTAATTCCTGCCTGATTTTCCTGCTACCTGCCTGCTAGCCTGAGGTCCGACGGTCTGCCTTCCAACTCCTGTCAGTCTGTCTAAGGACCAGCTTGCCCGCTCACCTGGGAGCGCACATCTTCTACCTGCTTGCTTGCCTGTGGTCCGACGGTCTGCCTTCCAACTCCTGTCAGTCTGTCTAAGGACCAGCCTGCCCGCTCACCTGGGAGTGCACACATGTTACCTGCCTGCTAGCCTACCTGGAGGCTCCGCCGTCACGTGCTGTGACCACCTGCCATTCCAGAGACTCTTGCCCGCTCACCTGGGAGCGCACACCTGTTACCTGCCCGCTAGCCTACCTGGAGGCTCCGCCGTCACGTGCTGTGACCACCTGTCATTCCAGAGACTCTCGCTTGCTCACCTGGGAGCACACATCAACCATCTGCCTGCTAGCCTACCTGGAGGCTCTGCCATCACAGGTCGTACCTACCCTTTATCCAGAGACTGCCCCGGTCACTTGCCGTGACCTCCTGCCCGTTCTTCCAGAGACTGCCCCGGTCACTAGCCGTGACCTCCTGCCCGTTCATCCAGAGACTGCCCCGGTCACTTGCCGTGACCTCCTGCCCGTTCATCCAGAGACTGCCCCGGTCACTTGCCGTGACCTTCTGCCCGTTCATCCAGAGACTGCCCCGGTCACTTGCCGTGACCTCCAGCCCGTTCACTCAGAGACTGTCCCGGTCACCTGCTGTGACTGCCTGCCCGTCCTCCCTGGTTGCCACCCGCTCCCTTACAAGGACCGCCCCCTTGTATAGTAGCTCAGAGGTTCCGCCTCCCAGACCCGTTACAAAAGGTAAAGAAATTAATGTATTTTCTGATTCGCAATATGCTTATAGTGTTGCACATGACTTTGGCGCCATTTGGCGAAGCCGTAATTTCTTGACCTCTGCTGGCAAACCTATAAGGAATGCACAAATGGTAGAGCAGCTACTCACAGCACTCATCCTTCCCCAAAGGGCAGCCATAGTCAAAGTGTCAGCACACACTCGGGAACAAACTCCCCTTGCAGTAGGGAATGCTTTGGCCGACCAGGTGGCTAAGGAAGCAGCACGATTACCTCTGACAGAGATACTGGCTATCGCCAGTGCGGGAACCCCAGGAGACTCAGAGCAAGGGAGTGCAGGAAGCCCCCTTTCAAATAAGGAGACATCCCCTGCACCGGTCCCAGTGGCCGTGGACCTCGAACTACTGCAGGTCTTCCAGACCTAGGCTTCCCCCAACGAGCAGAATGCATGGGTCAAAGCAGGCGCCGTACAGTCAGTGTCAGGGGTATGGCAGGTAAACAAACGTATTTGCCTTCCACGCTGCCTGTTCCCCATGATGGCTGCCCTTGCACATTCTCCGGTGCATAACTCAAAGGGTGTTATGTGTGCAGTGGTGCTACAAAGCTGGTGTGCCCCAGGGTTCCCGAATACGGCTGCAAAGTATGTTCAAGAATGTCTAGTTTGTGCAAAACATAACCCTGGTAGGCCTATTCGAGTCCCACGAAAATGCACACCAAAACCAGATTACCCATTTCAGAGACTGCAGGTGGACTACATACTGCTACCTAAGGTGGGTAATTATGAATACGCTCTGGTACGCATTGACCTTTTCTCTGGGTGGCCAGAAGCTTGGGCAGTGACTAAAGCAAACACAAAAACTACTGCTAAAAAATTGATCAGTGAGGTGGTTTGTAGATATGGGGTGCCCGAAACTATAGAAAGTGACAGAGGAACCCACTTTACTGGGGAACTAATGAAACAAATCATGGTCACTCTTGGGATAGAACAGGCTTTCCATGTTCCCTATCATCCACAAAGTAGTGGGAAGGTGGATCGTCTCAATGGTACCTTGAAGCTAAAAATCCAAAAGTGCATGGAAGAAACACACTTGTCCTGGGTAGATTGTTTTCCCATAGCATTGTATTCAGTGAGGACCGCCCCAAGGGGGAGGGAGAAGCTGTCCCCATATGAAATACTGTTTGGTAGTGTCCTTAAGACAGGGTTGTATTTCCCACAGCAGCTGCAGGCCTCCTATGGTTCTCTCACTGAATATGTTCTGGAATTGCATAAACATTTGACTGTTACTCATAATCGTGTTCTTTCCTCTATCCCAGACCCCAATTGCCTCAGCGGCACTCACATTTTGGTACCAGGAGACTGGGTCGTGGTAAAGAGACATATGAGGAGACCACTGGAGCCCAGATACAGTGAACCATTCCAAGTGCTGTTAACCACTGCCACTTTGGTCAAGCTTCAAGGCAAGGACACTTGGATCCACGCCAGCCATTGTAAAAAGATTTTGAACCCCAGCAGCAGCAAAGATGATGACCCTGTTTGTTTGGACTATGGTGATAGCAACTGTACCCCTTGCCCTAACTCTCCATGAAGTACTTAAAGAGAACTGGGATAACAAACTGATAAAGCATCACCAAGTCTTACTCCAAGACATGAACTCTAATGACCGTCCTAAGAACTGTTGGATATGCACCCATAGTCCAATATCCTCCAATACTATGCCTTATTTAGCTATTCCAGTGACTTTGAATGAATTGTTTTACTTAAGTAACCACACTCTTCCTATTAGATTAAGAACAACAAAGAAAACAAAGGCTGTAGGTCTAACTGTAGCTGCTTGGGTGACTGAGCCATGGTTGTTGTTTAACAGGAGTGGTCCACCTCTAAGTCAGACTGAAATGCCTTGGGCGACCAGTCGTGTCGACCTCTCCTGTTATCCGAACTTTACCTCTTGCAGCTGTATTCAGATAAAATCCAGAGGGTTTCCTTTCTCTACAGCTGACTATTCAGAGTGTAATGGATCTGCTACCACTACTGCGCAGTGTATAGCGGTTGATGCCACTCTCAATCCTAAGCTTCATTGTGTAAATATCACCTTGCAAAATCTAATATCAGGTTTTACCTCAAATGACACTCAGTATCAGGAAAGAATTATGGAAAAATTAAGCACCACCTTGTTATCTAAATGGATTGCTAGTCTGTTCAACAACACTGTTGTTGGAGCACCAGAGAGTTTATACATTGTATGTGGTCATCAGGCTTACAAGTGGTTACCCAACAATTTCACAGGAGTTTGCACCCTGGCCTTTCTGACACCTTCTACTTTTATAGTACCTCACACAAGAGTAGACATTAAAGCAATCCCACTACACACACTGTACAGACGAGATGGTAAAAAGCATCTTGTAGAAATGGAGGTGGCTAACACATTTTTTAGTGTTTTTTATTCATTTACCCATTCATAATGCAAATGTGGGATAACTTGGTAGAAGCGACTGATTATCTAGATGACCAGATCTTCCAGATTCTTGACGTTCTCATTACATCTAATATTGTACAGAAACAACCAATTGCAGTTACTAACCAACACACCATAGTGCTAGATTACTTGACTGCTAGAGAGGGCGGGATGTGTCAGATAATAGGCCCTACCTGTTACCACTACATAGACCCTGCCGGAAATTTCCAGGTAAAGACAAAGATAGAGATAGTTAGAGAAATGAGGGATGTGTGGCTCCAAGAACATCATGTCAACAAAGATTCCTGGTGGAGCGACACCTTCTCATTTCTTAATCCTGTCAATTGGTTCCAGGGTATAGGTGGATGGCTAATGGGTATCCTACAAGGTATTCTACAGATGGGAATTTTGATATTACTAGTGTATATAGTTGCCAGGATTAGTATATTTTCTATTAAGAGACTATGCAAGAAAACACACAAGATTAAGCATCACAGGCCTGCGAAATATAATGCCACTTCTCCTATAAACATATATGATGAGATTTACAAGCAAGTGTTATGGTTCAGGGAGGTGGAACCTCTGTGCTACGGTGCAAGGAGGGACCCAGAGGGGCATAACTAAGTATCAACTCGGACCGACTCTGGTCGTACGGCGGCTAACGACTCCGTGACCAGGGAGGGACCGAGCCGAGGGACCAGGTGCTACTCTGGGGACGACCTTGTAAGGGAGCAGGTGACTCCCACAGTACAGATGGCAGGGACTGACTGGAATAGCAGGCAGGCTGACGAGCAGAAGTCTCCAGGTAGGCTATCAGGTAGACACGGCAAGTGACGGCAGGAGTCTCTAGGTGTGCTGGCAAGTGACGGCAGGAGCCTCCGGGTAGGCTGGTAGGTGGTCACGGCAAGCGACGGCAGGAGCCTATAGGTGGGCTGGCAGGTGGTCACGGCAAGTGACGGCAGGAGCCTCCGGGTAGGCTGGCAGGTGGTCATGGCAGGAGCCTCCGGGTAGGCACGGCAGGTAACAGGCAAGTGCTCCCAGGTGGGCGGGCTGGAAGGCACGGCAGGTAACAGGCAGGTAACAGTCAAGTGCTCCCAGGTGATCGGGCTGGCAGGCACGGCAGGTAACAGGCAGGCAACAGGCAAGTGCTCCCAGGTGAGCGGAAAGGCAGGCACGGCAGGTAATAGGCTGGCGGGCAAGACTGGAAGTCAGGCTAGCAGCGGGACATGAGGGCTGAAGCAGAGGTCAGAAACACTGTGCAACAACTTTTGCTCGGGCACCTCCATTTTGGAGGAGGTGCCTTATATATGGGAGGACCCTCGGCTATTGGCCGGGGACTCCTTAGGACGGCGCGCGCGGCCCCTTTAAGAGGGAGGGAGCGCACACACGCCCTAAGCACAGTGCCCGGGGAGCTGCGCGTGCCGGCAGCAGGAAGAGGAGCGCTGGTGAACGCAGAGCGGGGAGCACGGGGAGCGAGGAGGTGAGTGGGATGGCGTCTCTGCCTGGCAGGGGCAGAGACGCTGATGTTACAGTACCCCCCCCTTTACGCCCCCTCTTTTTTAGGCCAGAAAGGAATTTTTCAAGGACAAGCGGGGCATGAATGTTCTCCCTGGGTTCCCAAGTACTCTCCTCTGGGCCAAACCCCTTCCAATCCACTAGAAAAAGGGTTTTTCCTCTTACCCTCTTAGTGGCCAGAATGTTCTCTACCTCAAAAACGTCCTCAGCGGAAACGAGCAGGGGGAGTATCTAGATTGGAAAAAGAGTTAAACACAACTGGTTTGAGGAGAGATACATGGAAGGAGTTGGGAATCCGTAAGGTGGCCGGGAGTTTTAACTTGTAGGCCACTGGGTTGATTTGTTTGAGAAATTCAAATGGACCGATAAACCGAGGACCCAACTTATAGGAGGGTATTTTGAGTCGGACATGTTTGGAAGAGAGCCAGACTTTATCTCCCGAGCGGAATTGAGGCGGATCCAGACGTCTCTTGTCAGCATGTTTCTTCATCCGCTCGGAGGACTGAAGAAGTGCGGACCTAGTAGTTTCCCAAATGGTGGAGAATTCGCTGACAAGAGCCTCCGCAGCAGGGTTGTCCACCGAGGCGGAGATGGGAAACGGAATCCGGGGATGTTGACTGTGGACCACGAAGAACGGGGATTTAGAAGTAGATTCGCTCTCATGGTTGTTGTAGGAGAATTCGGCCCATGGTAGGAGCTCCACCCAATCGGTATGGTGAGCGTTAACAAAGTGCCGGAGGTAGCTGGTAAGGATTTGGTTGATATGCTCCACTTGGCCATTGGACTGTGGATGGTAGGCGGAGGAGAAATCCAGGGTGACATCCAGTGGCTTACAGGTAGCTCTCCAGAAACGTGAGGTGAACTGAACCCCTCGATCCGATACAATGTGGAGGGGTAGGCCATGGAGATGGAAAATATGACGGAAAAAATCCTTGGCCCGCTCTGATGCAGACGGGAGACCAGGCAGAGGAATGAAGTGGGCCATCTTAGAGAAGCGGTCGGCGACCACCCAAACGACTGTACAACCGGCAGAAACAGGGAGATCAGTAATAAAGTCCATGGCAATATGCTGCCACGGGGCAGTAGGTACGGGAAGAGGCAGTAGGCGACCGGCTTGAAGATGTCTGGGAACTTTATTGCGGGCACAGGACGAACAGGCCGACACAAAGTCTACCACATCTTTGTGCAGGGTAGGCCACCAGTAATGCCGGGTAACGAGTAGGAAGGTCTTCTTTTGGCCAGCATGGCCAGCTAGTTTAGATGAATGACCCCAGTGAAGAACCTTCTCACGATCTGGTACCGCTACAAACGTCTTACCGGGTGAAAGACGAGTCAGATCCAAGGGGGCCACATTCATCACTTTGGAGGGGTCGATGATGTGCATAGGCTCCTCCTCTTGATCGGAGGACAGGAAGGATCGGGACAAGGCGTCGGCTTTGACATTCTTGTCCGCCGGGTGGAAATGTAGGACGAAGTCGAAGCGGGCGAAGAACAAAGACCACTGGGCCTGACGCGGATTGAGTCTTTGGGCATTCTGAAGATATGCCAGGTCTTATAGATGATCACCGGGTATAGAGCCCCTTCAAGCAGGTAACGCCACTCCTCCAGCGCCAATTTAACGGCTAAGAGTTCTCGGTCTCCTATGGAGTAGTTGCGCTCAGACGAGGAGAAGAGTTTGGAGAAGAAGCCGCAGGTTACCATTCTCCCGGATGAAGACTTTTGGTCGAGCACCGCTCAGGCTCCGGAGGAGGAAGCATCAACCTCCAGGTAGAACTGTTTGTTGCTATCCGGACGGTGCAGCACTGGGGCAGAGGAGAAAGCTTGCTTTAAGGAAAGGAAGACCTCCTCAGCTTCAGGCGACCATTCCTTGGGATTTGCTCCCTTACGGGTGAGCGCAGATATGGGAGCACTCCGGGAAGAGAAGTGCGGGATGAAGAGACGATAGTAGTTGGCGAAGCCCAGGAATCGCTGAATCGCCTTCAACCCCTCCGGACGGGGCCACTTTAGGACAGCAGAGAGCTTCTCGGGATCCATTCGTAGGCCTGTCTGGGAGATAACATAGCCCAGGAAAGGAAGAGAGGTCTGTTCGAAGAGGCATTTCTCGAACTTTGCATAGAGGTGATTCTGCCTGAGCCTAAGCATGACCTGACGAACATCACTCCGGTGTGTGGGAAGATCCGGAGAGAAGACCAAGATATCGTCCAGGTACACCACCACGCAAGAGTAAAGAAGATCACGGAAGATGTCGTTGACCAATTCTTGGAAGATGGCAGGAGCATTGCAGAGACCGAAGGGCATCACACGGTATTCATAGTGACCGTCCCGGGTATTGAATGCCGTCTTCCACTCGTCTCCTTGACGGATTCGGAACAGGTTATATGCCCCACGTAGATCTAGCTTGGTAAAGATCCTAGCTCCCTTAAGACGGTCAAACAACTAGGAGATGAGCGGCAGTGGGTATTTGTTCTTTACCGGGATTTGGTTGAGTCCTCTATAGTCAATACAGGGGCGTAATGAACCATCTTTCTTCTTAACGAAGAAGAATCCGGCTCCAGCCGGGGAGGTAGATTTCCGGATGAATCCCCTGGCCAGATTCTCCTCGATGTACTCCGACATGGCCCAGGTTTCGGCCGACGACAACGGGTAAATACGCCCACGGGGTGGAGTGGCGCCGGGTACCAGGTCGATCGGGCAATCATATGGCCTATGAGGTGGCAGTGTCTCTGCTTCCTTTTTACTGAAGACATCTGCATAGGGCCAGTAAGGTGCCGGTAGACCGGGTAAATTAGCCGGGGTAGGTGGAGGACGACCCGGGCGAATCAGAACCAGGCAGGTCCTGCCCCCACCGGAGTACTTCACCGGATTGCCAGTTCAGCAGGGGTTCATGTGTCTGGAGCCAGGGTAGACCTAGCAATAGGGAGTAAGAGAGTCCGGACAGCACATAGAAGGAGATCTTCTCAGAGTGCAGCATTCCCACCTGCAGGGTTATGGGTTCAGTGACGAGCAGGATGGTCACCGGAAGGAGTCTTCCATCCACGGAGGCAACTGACAATGGTTCAGCCAGAGGTTTGGTGGGAATCCGGTATCTCTCTACCAGGGACTGGGAAATGAGGTTTCCAGCAGCTCCAGAATCCATGTGAGCAATTTCAAAGTGACGGTTCTCTCCCCAGGAGATAGAGACAGACAAAGTCAGGGACAGAGAGGGCTTACTTTTGCCTAGGACGACCTCTCCGAGCGGTCCTAGACACTGGAGTTTCCTGGCTTCTCCGGGCAGGAACGGATGAAGTGCTCCTTAGTGCCACAATAGAAACAGCTCCCCTCGGCTCGGCGTGACTCTTGGCGAGATTTGACCATCTTGGTCTGGTCGATCTGCATAGGTTCGGGCGAGTGCGCCCGGGGAGTGACTGGTTGAGAGGCAGGTCCCTGGAAAGTAGGAGCAAGGCGAGGAAACTTTCTCTCCTGGGTAGTCTCTTTGGTATGTTCTTGGAAACAGATGTCAATCCGAGTAGCTAGTGACACTAGGTCATCCAAGGTGGTAGGAATGTCCCGACCGGCTAACTCGTCCTTAATCCGACCGGAAAGACCCTCCTAGAAGACGGACACCAGAGCCTCGTTGTCCCAGGCAAGCTTAGAAGCGAGGGTACGGAACCGTATGGCATATTGGCCCACGGTGAGACTCTCTTGGCGGAGACGTAGCAGAGAGGAGGCTGAAGAGGATTTTCGTCCTGATTCATCGAAGACTTTCCGGAAAGCAGCGAGGAAAGACGATAGGTCGGACACCAGGGGATCCCCTCTCTCCCACAGGGGATTTAGCCATGCCAGTGCTTCCCCCCTGAGATGGGACATGATGAATGCCACCTTGGTCCGGTCGGAGATGAACTGATGTGCCAAGAGTTCAAAGTGCAGGGTGCACTGGTTTATGAAACCTAGAGCTAAGGCGGGGTTGCCAGCAAAACGTGGGGGTGCCGAGAGCCGGGGTCCATAGCCGGATGCCATAATAGGACTAGGTTGTGGTGCCTCGGAAGCAGGCGCTGCCTGACCAGAGATGGACACAGACGGATCGGACAATGCGCCTAGGCGAGAGTTAACAGACCGCAGGAAGGACAGGACCGACTCCTGTTGAGCCCCCTGACGTAAGACCTCCTGGTGCAGGTCGGAGATTGCAGGGGTCTGGGGGCCACCGGGTTCCATGGCCCCAGCAAACTGTTACAGATCAGGGAGGTGGAACCTCTGTGCTACGGTGCAAGGAGGGACCCAGAGGGGCGTAACTAAGTATGAACTCAGACCGACTCTGGTCGTACGGCGGCTAACGACTCCGTGACCAGGGAGGGACCGAGCCGAGGGACCAGGTGCTACTCTGGGGACGACCTTGTAAGGGAGCAGGTGACTCCCACGGTACAGATGGCAGGGACTGACCGGAATAGCAGGTAGGCACAGCAGGCAGGCTGACGAGCAGAAGCCTCCAGGTAGGCTATCAGGTAGACACGGCAAGTGACGGCAGGAGTCTCTAGGTGGGCTGGCAGGTGGTCACGGCAAGTGACGGCAGGAGCCTCTGGGTAGGCTGGCAGGTGGTCACGGCAAGTGACGGCAGGAGCCTCTAGGTGGGCTGGCAGGTGGTCACGGCAAGTGACGGCAGGAGCCTCCGGGTAGGCTGGCAGGTGGTCACGGCAAGTGACGGCAGGAGCCTCCGGGTAGGCACGGCAGGTAACAAGCAGGTAACAGGCAAGTGCTCCCAGGTGAGCAGGCGGGCAGGCACGGCAGGTAACAGGCAGACAACAGGCTAGTGCTCCCAGGTGAGTGGGCTGGCAGGCACGGCAGGTAACAGGCAGGCAACAGGCAAGTGCTCCCAGGTGAGCGGACAGGCAGGCACGGCAGGTAACAGGCTGGCGGGCAAGACTGGAAGTCAGGCTAGCAGCGGGACCTGACGGCTGAAGGAGAGGTCAGAAACACTGTGCAACAACTTTTGCTCGGGCACCTCCATTTTGGAGGAGGTGCCTTATATATGAGAGGACCCTCGGCTATTGGCCGGGGACTCCTTAGGACGGCGCGCGCGGCCCCTTTAAGAGGGAGGGAACGCGCGCGCCCTAAGCACAGTGCCTGGGGAGCTGCGCGCGCCGACAGCAGGAAGAGGAGCGCTGGTGAACGCAGAGTGGGGAGCGAGGAGGTGAGTGGGACGGCATCTCTGCCTGGCAGCGGGCAGAGACGTCGATGCTACAGTAAGATATTTGTCGGTGAACGGGATTCGTCCCCTCCAGGCTTTTATAGCATGGGGAAGTAGCTGATGAATAAATTGTTTTGTAAAATAATAAAAAGGGAGGAGTTGTTATTTTTAATTTTTAATATCTAGATATCATTATTTTCCCCTTTACGACATAGGGCATATTAATACGTATCTGTGCCCTGGGTCTTATGGACCAGATACGTATTTATATGCCCTATCTTTAATGCGGCACCGCGACCGAAGTCGCGGTGATAGCATTAAAATTCCGGTGCCATCTTTCCTTAGGGTAGATGGCGCCGGCATCTCGGGGGGTGTCGCCGCCCCTTCACACCCACGATCGCTGTGATTGGCTGTTCAATTCTGAACAGCCAATCACAGCATTTCTCACTGTTTCCGGCAATCAGATTGCCGGAAACAGTGTTGTGCAGCCTAGGATCCGTGCTCCTAAGAGCACCGATCCTAGGCTGTTGCCTAGTAACCCCAGCCCTCTCCCCAAACTGCTAGGATCAGTGCGATCGCCGATCAAATCCATCGCACCGATCACAGCAGGACCGCGCAGTAACAGGGCGGTCACGGGGCGGTGACCGGCTTGTGACCTGCCTGTCACCTCCCCATGACCCCCTGTGATGTCATAGATCCCCCAGCCAGCCCCTAGCCAGCTCTGATTGGAGCGATCGATGTCATCATCGATCGCTCCAATCAGAGTACCTGAACACAGGTGACAGGGCGGTCACAGGGTGGTGACAGGCTTGTGACCCCCTATGGTGCGTGCCCAGGCCCCAGCCATCTCTGATTGGTGCGATCGATGTCATCATTGATCGCACCAATCAGAGTACCTGACCGGCCTGTGACCTGCCTGTCACCACCCTGTCACCCCTCTGTGACCGCCCTGCAGATCCTCACACTTCGTGAGGATTTCTACAGAGCAGTCACGTCTGATCTGCGCTGTGCTGGGCCTTGTAGTGCCACAAAACCTTCTGTTACACTACAAGACCTTTCTCCTACCTGCTCCAGTCGCTGCTGCTTCTAAGGCATCCTGCTGCGGTCTCCAGGGTCCTGGATCTCCTGCTCCGGCGTCCTGCTGCTGTCTCCAGGTTGCTGGGTCTTCAGCTTCGGCGTCCTGCTGCTGTCTCCAGGGTCCTGGGTCTGCAGCTACTTATCCTGCTGCTGTGGATCCTGCTCCAGAGCCTCTTCCAGAACCTGCTGCTGATCCTTCTGAAAGAAGAACAGAGAAGACTTTGGTAAGTCCATCTCTGTTCTCCCCTCATCCACCCCCCCCTCCTCCTCTTCCCCCCTCCTTTTACCCCCAATCCTCCTCCCCCACAGTTTTTTTTTGTTGTGCGTCCTGCAGCGGCCTAGCGCTGAGCAGTGTCTACGTCACTGATCAACGTCCGTGTTCGCCGCTTTTCAGGACTTTTTCTTGTCCCTGTCAACCCCCCCCACCTTTGCACCACATCCGCGCACACACCCAGCAGCTGCCGAGAGTTGATTGGTGACATAGTTCACCGATCCGCACTCGTACTCGCTGTTTGCACCACCTACGGTAGTTCCTTTTTTTCTCAGAAAAAAAAAGTTCACACCAAGCACACTGACACACACACACTCTAAATAAAGTACTGACACACACGCACCACATACACGAGAAAAAAAAAAATGTCCGGCTCATCCCAAACTCGCTATTCAGCGGAGGAGGCATACGCTATTGTTGCCTCCGACACTGAGACTGACAGCGAGGGCGAGGATCCCACATTTCTTTACTTTTCCGACGCCTCATCGTCCTCCTCTTCCTCCTCAGCTGCTGCTGGACCGCCCCGTAGTCATCGCAGGAGAGAAGATGATCCAGCGCCCCCCACTACTGATCCCGTATGGACCTTGCCCCCCAAAAATTTTGAGCCACTGATTCCTGATTTCGTGGCAGAATCAGGAATCAAGTTTGACACCACCGGCCTCACATAAATAGACTTTTTCAAAGTCTTTTTCTCTGAGGATTTTATAAACCTCATGGTGGGCCAAACTAATTTGTATGCTCATCAATTTTTAGAACAAAACCCCTCTTCATCATTTTCTAACTGGTCTCCTGTAGACGCAGAAGAAATGATGAAGTTTTGGGGCCTGGTCCTTCATATGGGGATCCTGAAAAAAACAGAGGTTCGGCAATACTGGAGTTTCGACGTTTTGTATAACACTTCAGTGTTCCGAATGGTCATGACCCGGACACGTTTTGAGGCCATCCACAAGTTCTTGCATTACCAAGATAATGCAATGTGTCCTGCACGCGATGACCCGAACTTTGATCGTCTTTTCAAAGTTCGGCCGGTCATCTAGTACTTCAACAACAAGTTTGGTGAAGTGTACGTGCCCCAAAGGGACATCTGCGTGGATGAGTCCTTAATTTCTTTTAAGGAGCGGCTTGGATTCCAGCAGTACCTGCCCAGTAAAAGGTCCAGGTACGGGATCAAGCTGTATAAACTTTGTGAGAGTACCTCAGGGTACACTCACAAGTTTAGAGTTTATGAAGGGAAGGACTCCCGGATTGAACCCCCTGAATGCCCCCCGGTTCTGGGAGTGAGTGGGAAAATTGTGTTGGATTTGGTGCACCCACTGCTGGATAAAGGTTATCACCTGTACGTGGATAACTTTTATACAAGTATCCCGCTCTTCAAGTCCCTCTCTGCGCGACATACCGCAGCTTGCGGTACTGTCCACAAAAATCAGAAAGGCCTTCCAAAGACGCTAATTGGGCAGCTGCTCAGAAGGGGTTAGAGCAGAGCCCAATGTAGCGACCACCTGTTGGTGGTCAAGTACAAGGACAAGAGGGATGTCCTTCTCTTGACCACCATACATGGTGATGGCAGCACCCTCAGCACTGTAAGAGGTTCCACTACACAGGTCGCCAAACCAGACTGTGTAGTGGGGTACAACAAGTACATGGGGGGAGTTGATCTCTCCGATCAAGTCCTCCAGCCGTACAGTGCTTTGAGAAAGGCCAAGGTATGGTATAAGAAGCTGGCCGTGCACATTGTTCAGATGGCAATGCACAACGCTTTCCTTCTGTCAAAATGTGCAGGCCAGACTTCTGCGTCGTATCTTCACTTTCAGGAGACAGTTATCAAGGCCCTGATATTTGGCAGTGGTGACAGAGTCGGCCCCACTACTGGAACTGAAGGACCTCGAATTGTACCAGGCCAGCATTTAGCGGGGCAGATCCCTCACAGCGGAAAAAAAGGTAAGTCACAAAAGAAGTGCCGAGTGTGCTAACGAAGGGGAATACGCAAGGACACCATTTACCAATGTGACACCTGCCCCGACAAACCTGGCCTCTGCATGAAAGAATGCTTCAAAAGGTACCATACTTCCATGGACTATTGAATTAATTTCTGACATATGACAACCTGACGAACATTACACAGCTGACTGACATATGACAACCTGACGAACATTACACAGCTGACGTAGTGTTCGTCAGGTTGTCATACTTCAGTTGTGTAGTGTTTGTCAGGTTGTCCTACACAACTGGCGTATAAGACTACATTATAAAATTGACAAATCAGGTATCCGTTCCAAAAATGGGGCACTTGTTGGGCATTTCCACTGTTTAGGCACATCAGGGGCTCTTGAGAACGTGACATGACACCCGCAGACCATTCCATCAAAGTCTGCATTCCAAAGTGTCACTCCTTCCCTTCCGAGCCCTGACATGCGCCCAAACAGTAGTTTTCTCCAACACATGGGGTATCAGCGTACTCAGGAGAAATTGCACAACAACTTTTGGGGTCCAATTTCTCCTAGTACCCTCGTGAAAATAAAAATATTGCGGCTTAAAGAGCGTTTTTGTGGGAAAAAAAAGATTTTTTTTTTCACGGCTCTACGTCATAAACCTTTGCAAAACACTTGGGGGTTCAAAGTGCTCGCCACACATCTAGATAGGTGCCTTGGGGGGTCTAGTTTCCAAAATGGGGTCACTTGTGGGGGAGCTCCAATGTTTAGGCACACAGGGGCTCTCCAAACGCACATGGTGTCCGCTAACAAATTGAATGGAAAATCGGCTCAAATTGTTAGCGGACACCATGTTGCGCTTGGAAAGCCCCTGTGTGCCTAAACATTAGAACTCCCCCACAAGGGACCCCATTTTGGAAACTAGACTCCCCAAGGCACCTATCTAGATGCATAGTGAGCACTTGGAACCCCCAGGTGCTTCACAAATTAATCCGTAAAAATAAAAAAGTGTTTTTTTTTCCACTTTTCATTTTTACGAATCAATTTGTGAAGCACCTAGGGATTCCAAGTGCTCACTATGCATCTAGATAGGTACAAAACCTACAAAAGACAAAAAATATATCACATACCCTACCATCATTATATATAAATGTAAAGCAAAGTTGCATATGAAACATAGGGTACTTGGTGAACTATTTTTGATCAAAAAATGTATACAAGCCGTCCCACCAGCGACAAGGTGACCCTAATTGGGACGGTCCTACACTGTTTATATTAAAAACCTTACTGTATATCAAAGCTGAAGTAATGCATATAAAAGGGTAGACAAATAGAACCGGATCCAAAAATCAGACCACCTAAGCCCGTGGTAAGCTACATTTATACTGACCAGCTCAACAAGGGGGATACCACACCCCTAATTTGCACAGAATGCAAACAAGACAAAAAACCAAGCAATGTGAACTGAGGTCTAAGATGGTACACATGCAAGAAATAAGAGCATGTTCACACTAGCAAAAAGATACAGAACCTACAAAAGACAAAAAATATATCACATACCCTACCATCATTATATATAAATGTAAAGCAAAGTTGCATATGAAATATAGGGTACTTAGTGAACTATTTTTGATCAAAAAATGTATACAAGCCGTCCCACCAGCGACAAGGTGACCCTAATTGGGACAGTACTACACTGTCTACATTAAAAACCTTACTGTATATCAAAGTTGAAGTAATGCATATAAAAGGGTAGACAAATAGAACCAGGTCCCAAAATCAGACCACCTAAGCCCGTGGTAAGCTACATATATACTGACCAGCTCAACAAAGGGGATGCCACACCCCTAACTTGCACAGAATGCAAACAAGACAAAAAAACAAGCAACTTTGATATACAGTAAGGTTTTTAATATAGACAGTGTAGGACCGTCCCAATTAGGGTCACCTTGTCGCTGGTGGGACGGCTTGTATACATTTTTTGATCAAAAATAGTTCACTAAGTACCCTATATTTCATATGCAACTTTGCTTTACATTTATATATAATGAAGGTAGGGTATGTGATATATTTTTTGTCTTTTGTAGGTTTTGTATCTTTTTGCTAGTGTGAACATACTCTTATTTATTGCATATGTACCATCTTAGACCTCAGTTCACATTGCTTGGTTTTTTGCATCTAGATAGGTGCCTTGGGGGGTCTAGTTTCTAAAATGGGGTCACTTGTGGGGGAGCTCCAATGTTTAGGCACACAGGGGCTCTCTAAACGCAACATGGCGTCCGCTAATTATTCAAGCAAATTTTACAATCAAAAAGTCAAATGGTGCTCCTTCCCTTCCGAGCCCTGCCGTGCGCCCAAACAGTGGTTTTTCCTCACATATGGGGTATCTGCGTGCCCAGGGGAAATTGCACAACAAATTTTGGGGTCCATTTTTTCTTGTTACCCCTGCGAAAATAAGAAAAAATTGGGTCTAAAGTACCATTTTTGTGAAAAAAGTTAAATGTTCATTTTTTTCTTCCACATTCCAAAAATTCCTGTGAAGCACCTGAAGGGTTAATAAAGTTCTTGAATGTGGTTTTGAGCACCTTGAGGGGTTCAGTTTTTAGAATGGTGTCACTTTTGGGTATTTTCTGTCATAAAGACCCCTCAAAGTCACTTCAAATATGATGTGGTCCCTTAAAAAAAATGGTTTTGTAAATTTTGTTGGAAAAATGAGAAATCGCTGGTCAACTTTTAACCCTTATAGCTCCCTAACAAAAAAAAAAAATTGGTTCCAAAATTGTGCTGATGTAAAGTATACATGTGGGAAATGTTATTTATTAACTCTTTTGTGTGACATATCTCTCTGATTTAAGGGCATAAAAATTCAAATTTTGATAATTGCTAAATTTTCGCAAAATTTCCGTTTTTTTTCACAAATAAACGCAAGTGATATCGAAGAAATTTTACCACAATCATGAAGTACAATATGTCACGAAAAAACAATCTCAGAATCAGGGGAATCCGTTGAAGCTCCAGAGTAATTACCTCATAAAGTGACAGTGGTCAGAATTGTAAAAATTGGCCTGGTCATTAACGTGCAAACCACCCTCGGGGGTAAAGGGGTTAATGAGAAAATTAAAATTTATATAAACAATCTATTCCATGAGGCCTCTGCTTGAGTGTTTAAGACATACATTGTGAAATATCTGATTAAGATACTGGCTTCCTGTTAAGTCCCTGAGAAGGTTTTTACCTTGGGCCAAGGGAAATGTGTTTGTTACTGATAAGGCTGTTTTCGGTTTTCTGTTCAGTTGTAACAATGAAGTATCTTAATTTGAATCTCGCTGGCAATGTGAAGACCCTTTTGCTGTCTATTCCAAAGTTCTCCTTAAACCAAAGAGGGTCTCCATAACATCAGTAACTTTCTTTGTCCCGTCCATTCCTTCCCAACTGTGATTTTTCATCCAAGCATTGAGAGATGAGCTGAAAGCAGACAATGTTTTCTATAGAGGAATGGCAGACATGGGTGTTGTCCACATAGAAAGCCTCTCCTAAATCCCATACACAAAAAAGCCGCCCTACAATCTGCCAGGACACAAGCGGAAACATATGAAGACTCCTGGGACTTTATACTCTGGAGTGATGAGACCAAGATAAAGGGTTTTTTTTGGAACTGATGACTTCAAAACTGTATGACATTGAAGAGGTGAGGAATACAATGAGAATGCATGGGGTCTACAGTGAGACCTGGTGGTGGCCGTGTCCTTATGTGCGGCTGCATGAGGAGCTACATTTCATTGATGGTATCTTGAATTCACAGATGTTTTGCTCTGTACTGACAGAAAAGATGCTGCCATCACTCTGTTCCCTTGGTAGGCCACTGTTACATTTCTGAAGAACAGGGTGACAGTGATTCAGTGGCCAAGTGTCTCCTGATCTGAACCCAACCAAACACCTATGGGGGATTCTGAAGAGACAAGTTGTCATCGCTCCCTCCAGCATCCAGGCTCTAAGAGCTCGTTATCGAAAGAGAGGACAAAGATAGATATAGTATTGTCACTAACTTGTTCATTCCAGGCCTAGAAAACTTGGGGCCGTGCTTTAAAATTATGGAGGCCATACAAAATAATAGATGTAGTAGCTTTTGATGTGGGGTGTACTCATTTTTGCATCAACTAATTTGAGTAAAACTGAAGGTTTTCTAATGAGAGTTATATTATTACCCTTACTTTCATGTTTTGATTACAAAAAAATGTTCTATGAAACTTAGTGTTGGCAAAATTTTAGAAATTGATCTTGTGTTCAGTGAGCTATTAAATAAAATCTTACTCATCAAAGGGGGTGTACTCATTTATACTGAACAATGCTTATTAAACTTTATAAAACACAGTGAACACAATTACACTTTCTTTCCCGTATGACTTCTCTCATGTTTTACAAGGTGTGATTTATGTATAAAAGATTTCCCACATTCTGAACATGAATATGGCTTCTCTCCTGTGTGACTTCTCTCATGCTGCACAAGATAAGTTTTTTTTGTAAAGCATTTCTCACAGAATGAACATGAATACGGCTTTTCTCCTGTGTGAATTCTTTGATGTATAACAAGTTCCGATTTATATAAAAAAGATTTCCCACATTCTGAACATGAAAATGTGTTTTCTCCTGTATGAATTCTCATATGTGCAGCAAGTTGATATTTATGTATAAAAGATTTCCCGCATTCTGAACATGAATACGGCTTTTCTCCTGTGTGAATTCGGTGATGTTTAACAAGATCTGATTTATAACTAAAACACTTCCCACATTCTGAGCATGAATATGGCGACTTTCCAGTATGAATGCTCTGATGTCTACTAAGATGCCCTTTAGCTGTGAAGGTCTTCCCACATAGTGAACACAAAAATGGTTTTTCTCCTGTGTGAATTCTCTGATGTGTTAGAAGACTCCCTTTATTTGTGAAGGACTTCTCACATAGTGAACATGAAAATGTTTTATCTCCTGTGTGATTTCTCTGATGTGTAATAAGATTCCCTTTATTTCTAAAGCATTTCCCACAATCTGAACATGAATATGGCTTCTCTCCTGTGTGAATTCGCTGATGTGGAATAAGACTCCTTTTATCTGTAAAGGACTTCCCACATTCTGAACATGAATATGGCTTCTCTCCTGTGTGAATTCTATGATGTGTAATAAGACTCCATTTAAATGTAAAACATTTCCCACATTCCGAACATGAATATGGCTTCTCTCCTGTGTGAATTCTCTGATGTATAATAAGACTTCCTTTACCTGTGAAGGACTTTCCACATTCTGAACATGAATACGGCTTTTCTCCTTTGTGAATTCTTTGATGTTTAACAAGGTCTGATTTACTTCTACAACATTTCCCACATTCCGAACATGAAAATGGCTTCTCTCCTGTATGAATTCTCTGATGGTTAATAAGACTCCAGTTATTCGTGAACGACTTTCCACATTCTGAACATGAATACGGCTTCTCTCCAGTGTGAATTCTCTCATGTGTAGTAAGACTTGATTTACAAGTAAAAGATTTCCCACATTCGGAACATGAATACGGCTTTTCTCCTGTGTGAATTCTCTGATGTATAACAAGCTGTGATTTATCTGTAAAGCACCTTCTACATTGTAAACATGAAAAAGGTTTTTCCCCTGTGTGAATTCTTTGATGTTTAACAAGTTCTGATTTACTTCTACAACATTTCCCACATTCCGAACAAGAATATGGCTTCTCTCCTGTATGAATTCTCTGATGTGTAAGAAGATAGCCTTTATGTTTGAAGGACTTCTCACATTCCAAACATGAAAATGGCTTCTCTCCTGTGTGAATTCTCTCATGTATAACATATTTTGATTTATATGTAAAGCATTTCCCACATTCTGAACAGGAGTATGGCTTTTTTCCTTTGTGTTTTCTGTGTGTTAAAAAATCTGAGCTTTTTGTAAATTGCTTGTCACACTGAAATCTTGTATCTGTGTCACCTGGACTTTTGGTAATAATGCGAGATTGCTCAGGAGATGATTCCTCATGATTAGGAGGATTATAAGAAAGTGAAGTGCTGTGAAGTCCAGGAGGTGCAGGAAGGGTGATGAGGTTTTCTCCATTAGAGTGCTTCCTGATATCTTCTTTTTTACAATTTAGTGATGAACCGTTATTCTCACAAGGATTTCCTATCAGGATGAAAGATAAATTAGATGTGAGGTTTTTTTCAACACAAAAGAGATTTCTGAATGTATTTCCTGGAGCTCACAATGAAGACCCTCGTCAGTGAAAGTACCGGTAATAAGGAGGACAACTACATGTCATAACATTAACACAATGACAGGTAAAGTGAATGACACTTATAATCTGGTGACATTGGCACAAGTCAGGGGTGGCAGAGATTAGACAGCAAATAGTTCTTTAAGTGGTAATTACTGATGACAGGTTCCCTTAATGGACCTCCAGTGCCATTTCACTCTCTCAAGCTTCGTATCTTGCCCTCAGTATAGAAAAGTGTCCACGCAATTAAAGAAGTTGTCCACTACTATTAAAAAGTCCCCCAATGCAATTAACCCGTTGAGAGAAGATTTCCTTTAATTACCTTGCTTTGTCTTTATTGGCTGTGAGCGGCGCTATCGCTGGCCACTCACCGGCATCACGCGACCCCCGGCTGCAGCCGGCTCTTGCTTCCCCTGATGTCACGTCAAGTGAGGCGTGACTCGGTGATGCAATCCCCGCGGTGGACGCTGGGCTGTGGGTGGGGTTTCCCCGCGCGTCACACCCAGCATCCACCGCGCACTTTCCCAATGAATGCAAGGTAATTGTGATTCACAAAATGTTATACAATAGAAAGGTGAAGAAAAAAAAAAATTACATTTTTACAACTATAATGTTATTTTAGCCCCAGATTTTACATTTTCACAAGGGAAAATGGGTAAAAATGACCACATAATTTGTTATACAATTTCTGCTGAACGGGGCAATACCCCATATGTGTCTGTACAGTACTGCTTAGCCACATGGCGAGACTTGGGGGGGACGGAGCGCTATTTGACTCTTGGAGAACAAACTTTAGTAGAACAGTTTCCAGACTCCATATACAAAGCCCCTAAGTGGCAGAAGAGCAGAATCCCCCCTCAAGTGACACCAGTTTTGAAATTACACCCCTATGCAAATATATCTACAGGTGTAGTGATGAATCTGACTCCATGGGTGCTTTCCAGAAACGAGCAGTAATGGATGTTGTGAAGTGAAAATGCAAATATTCCCTTATAGTGGCCAGTACATTGTAGTGTCCGGTACATTGTAGTGCCCTTACGTTGTAGCGCCCAGTACATAATTCCCAGCTAGTGCTTTCTGGAGAAATAAATTGTCTCTCCCCGCTACAGTAATGCCAAACATGTGGATGCTAACTGCACACGGTGGGGCCCAGGAGGAGGGGGCATTTGGATTTGGGAGCGCAGATGTCACTGGATTTCTTTAAGTGGGAGCCAAGTCACTTTTCCAGAGCCTTTGTGCTACCAGTAATATGGACACCCCCTATATTACTGTTTACAGATGATGAACCTGAGTGGGGACTTGTTTTTTTGTGGGTTGAGTAGAAGCTCTTGGTGGCATTTTGGGGTACAGAACATTTTGGATCATATTTATCCTGTGCTGTACGCTGAACACTTACAGTGGGTGCGGGAAGTAGTCAGACCCCTTTACATTTTTCACTCTTTGTTTCATTGCAGCCATTTAGTAAATTCTAAAAAGTTCATTTATTTTTCTCATTAAAGTACACTCTACACCCCATCTTGACTGAAAAAAAAGCAGAAATGCAGACAATTTTGCAAATTTATTAAAAAAGAAAAACTGAAATATCACATGGGCATAAGTATTCAAATCCTTTGCTCAGACACTCATATTTAAGTCACATGCTGTCCATTTCCTTGTGATCCTCCTTGAGATGGTTCTACTCCTTCATTGGAGTCCAGCTGAGTTTAATTAAACTTATAGGACTTGATTTTGAAAGACACACACCTGTCTATATAAGACCTCACCGCTCACAGTGCATGTGAGACCAAATGAGAATCATGAGCTCAAAGGAACTGCCCAAGGAGCTCAGAGACAGAATTGTGGCAAGGCACAGATCTGGCCAAGGTTTCAAAAGAATTTCGGCATTACTCAAGGCTCCTAAGAGCACAGTGGCCTTCATAATCCTTAAATGGAAGAAGTTTGTGACCACCAGAAGTCTTCCTAGACCTGGCCGTCCAGCCAAACTGAGCAATCGTGGGAGAAGAGCCTTGGTAGGAGAGGTAAAGAAAAACCCCAAGATCACTGTGGCTGAGCTCCAGCGATGCAGTAGGGAGAAAGCTCACAAAAGTCAACGATCACTGCCGCCCTCCACCAGTCGGGCCTTTATGGCAGAGTGGCCAGATGGAAGGATCTACTCAGTGCAAGACATATGAAAGCCCGCATAGAGTTTGCTCAAAAACACATGAAGGACTCACAGATTATGAGAAATAAGATTCTCTGGTCTGATGAGACGAAGATAGAACTTTTTGGTGATAATTCTAAGCGGTATGTGTGGAGAAAACCTGGCACTGCTCATGACCTGCCCAATACAATCCCTACAGTGAAACATGGTGGAGGCAGCATCATGCTATGGGGGTATTTTTCAGCTGCAGGGACAGGATGACTGGTTGCAATTGAAGGAAACATGAAAGCAGCCAAGTACAGAGATATCCTGGATGAAAACCTCTTCTAGAGTGCTGTGGATCTCAGACTTGGCCGAAGGTTCACCTTCCAACAAGACAGTGACCCTAAGCACACAGCTAAAATGACAAAGGAGTGGCTTCAGAACAACTCTGTGACCATTCTTGACTGGCCCAGCCAAAGCCCTGACCTAAACCCAATTGAGCATCTCTGGAGAGACCTGAAAATGTCTGTCCACCAACGTTCACCATACAACCTGATGGAACTGGAGAGGATCTGTAAGGAAGAATGGCAGAGGATCCCCAAATCCAGGTGTGAAAAACTTGTTGCATCATTCCCTAGAAGACTCATGGCTGTACTAGCTCAAAAGGGGCTTCTACTCAACACTGAGCAAAGGGTCTGAATACTTATGACCATGTGATATTTCAGTTTTTTTTTAATAAATTTGCAAAAATGTCTACATTTCTGTTTTTTTTTCAGTCAAGATGGGAACAGAGTGTACTATAATGAGAAAAAAAATGAACTTTTTAGAACTTACCGAATAGCTGCAATGAAACAAAGAGTGAAAAATGTAAAGGGGTCTGAATACTTTCCGTACCCACTGTACATCGGGGTTTCCATCTAAATCTACAAAATTCATGATTCAGATGACACCCCCGAGGGATTCATTCAGAATAATGAGGCAGCAGAGTTACACCGGACTCCGTCTAGCCTCTGGTCGACTGCGCTTTTATGCACGCTGAAAAAGATGGACATCACTGGATCATAGGCCAGACGGCGTCCACAGATCCTCATTATACGGAATCTTCCCCCGGGGTTCTGTCCGAATCGCAAGCTCAGTCATTTATATGGCAGCATGAGACTTGTGTAAGAATAATATGAAAATAAAAGAGAGAAGTAATATTAAAGAACACAATTAGGAAAATTAAAAATGTGCTTATTAAATCATTAAGAAGAGGTGTGAAGGCGGCCCAGTTATTCATCGGTGCGCGACCGGACTCTGTACAAGAGCAGCCGCGCCATCACCGGACGCTTCTGCTGTGATGTGGACGGCGGATAAAGCTTCACTGCACCGGAGACTTCATACAATATCACACACCGGTCATCATCAGGCGCCGCTAATCATAGTCACATACCAATCATCATCGTCATACGCCAGTCATCATCATTACACGCCAGTCATCATCATCACACGCCACTAATCATAGTCACATGCCAATCATCATCATCATACGCCAGTCATCATCATCACACACCGCTAATCATAGTCACATGCCAATCATCATCATCACACGCCGCTAATCATAGTCACATGCCAATCATCATCGTCATACGCCAGTCATCATCATCACACGCCGCTAATCAGTCACATGCCAATCATCATCATCATACGCCAGTCATCATCATCATACGCCGCTAATCATAGTCACATGCCAATCATCATCGTTATACGCCAGTCATCATCATCACACGTCGCTAATCATAGTCACAGGCCAATCATCATCATCATACGCCAGTCATCATCGTCACACGCCGCTAATCATAGTCACATGCCAATCATCATCATCATACGCCAGTCATCATCATCACACGCCACTAATCATAGTCACATGCCAATCATCATCGTCATACGCCAGTCATCATCATCACACGCCGCTAATCATAGTCACATGCCAATCATCATCGTCATACGCCAGTCATCATAATCACACGCCACTAATCATAGTCACATGCCAATCATCATCGTCATACGCCAATCATCATCATCACACGCCAGTCATCATCATCACACGCCGCTAATCATAGTTACATGCCAATCATCATCATCATCACACGCCACTAATCAGTCACATGCCAGTCATCATCATCATACGCCAATCATCATCACACGCCAGTCATCATCATCACACGCCGCTAATCATAGTCACATGCCAATCATCATCGTCATACGCCAGTCATCATCATCACACGCCACTAATCATAGTCACATGCCAATCATCATCGTCATACGCCAATCATCATCATCACACGCCAGTCATCATCATCACACGCCGCTAATCATAGTTACATGCCAATCATCATCATCATACGCCAGTCATCATCGTCATACGCCGCTAATCATAGTCACATGCCAATCATCATCATACGCCAGTCATCATCATCATCACACGCCGCTAATCATAGTCACATGCCAATCATCATCATCATACGCCAGTCATCATCATCACACGCCGCTAATCATAGTCACATGCCAATCATCATCGTCATACGCCAGTCATCATCATTACACGCCGCTAATCATAGTCACATGCCAATCATCATCGTCATACGCCAGTCATCATCATCACACGCCGGTCATTATTACACACCTGTGGGAACATCTACCGGAATCTCCTCCTTCCCGTCACTCACACACGGCTGATCCCCCCTCGTCATCGCTTCTTCTTCTGTCTCGTCTTCCTCTTTATTCTTAGTCGGATCTTCCTCCTGATATATCAGATGTAACAATCAGCACAATACAAGAAACCACCAAAATCTGTGACATCTATGACCTCGATCAGAAATGTCCCCATATACAGATCCGGTACAGGGCTCAGCACCGTCTACCTGATGACTCTCCGGGATGTTGTGATTCTCCTCTGGACAGTCCTGGGGATACAGAGGACGGGGACATCTCTCTGGTGGATTTCTTTCCATGAGTCCATCTGTAGGAAACACATAGTGACAGAATATAGTGACATGTAAAAGTTTGGGCTCCAATGGTCAAAATTACTGTTATTGTGAACAGTTAAGTTGAAGATGAAATAATCTCTAAACGGCCTAAAGTTACAGATGACATTTCCTTTGTATTTCAGGCAAAACAATAAATAATAAATTATATATATTTTCATCTTTTACATTTAAAAAAAAATTCAATAAGGGAAAATGGGCAAATGCAAAAGTTTTGGCACCCGGCAAGGTTAGTACCTAGTAGCGCCCCCTTTTGAAAGTATCACAGCTTGTAAATGCTTTTTGTAGCCAGACAATAGTCTTTCAATTCTTGTTTGAGGGATTTTCATTCATTCTTCTTTGGAGAATTCTTCCAGTTCTGTGAGATTCTTGGGTCATCTTGCATTGTCTGCTATTTTGAGGTCTAGCCACAGATTTTCAATGATGTTCAGATCAGGGCACTGTGAGGGCCATTGTAAAACCTTCAGCTTGCGCCTTTTGAGGTCGTCTATTGTGGATTTTGACATGTGTTTAGTATCATTATCCATTTGTAGAAGCCATCCTCTTTTCACCTCCAGCTTTTTTGCAGATGGTGTTATGTTTGTATCAAGAATTTGCTGAAATTTCATGGAATCCATTCTTCCCTCTACCCAGTTCCCTGTGCCATTGGCTGCAACACAACTCCAAAGCAGGATTGATCCACCACCATGTTCTTTTACTAAAATTCTGTGCCCTTTTTTCTCCACACAACTTTGATCATTGCTCTATTTTAACCTCATCGGTCCACAAGACTTGTTTACAAAATGCATCAGACCTTCTTAGATGTACTTTTACATACTTCTGACGCTGAATTTTATGGTGAGGTCGCAGGAGAGGTTTTCTTCTGATGACTCTTCCATGAAGGCCATATTTGTACAGGTGTCTCTGAAGAGTATAACAATGTTCCACAACTTCAGAGTCTGCTAAATCTTTCTGAAGGTCATTTTCAGTCAAGTGGGGGTTCTGATTTGCCTCTCTAGCAGTCCTACTGAAAATTTGCTTGGTCTTCCAGACCTTATCTTGACCTCCACTGTTTCTGTTAACTACCATTTCTTTATTACATTTTGAACCAAGGAAAGGGCAACTTGAAAATGCTTTGCTCATAGCTTTCTCCTGCTTTCTGGGCCTCCACCATTTTTAGAGTGCTAGACAGCGGATTAGAAGAAGCCATGGCTGCGGTTATTTTGGCACAATGTTAGAGTAAGCTGTGTTTTTATAAAGCTGGAAATTTGCATCACCTGGCCTTTCCTAATGATGATAGTGAACGAGCCATAACCCTAACAGGCTAAGTAAGATCTGAATCATTGGTCAAAGTTATCTGAGCACACAAATGTCCAAGGGTAACACAAAGGAAATGTGTCATCTTTAACTTTAGGTCTTTTAGAGATCATTTCATCTTCAACTTGCTTAACTGGTCACAATAACAGGAATTTGGCCAGGGCTGCCCAAACTTTTACATGCCACTGTAGATTGTGTCATGCAATGATGGAAGTAGTAGTAGATGACCACAGAACGGACATGACAGTCTCCCCTCCTCACCCTGTTGATCGGCCCATATTGCGGTCGCCTCTTGTGCTCCATGTATAACCTCAACCTTAATATCAATCAGATCTTCACCCTAAAAATAAAAATGTAAGATGAGCTCAGGTCCCATCACTTCATGGTCAGATGTTGTGGGGACTTCAGTGTCATCTACCTGATGATCCTCCGGGATGTTGTGATTCTCCTCTGGACAGTCCTGGGGATACAGAGGACGGGGACATCTCTCTAGTGGATTTCTCCTCCTGGATCCATCTGTGGAGGCACAGAGACTGAATACATGACCTGCCGTGTATCTGTCTATATATGAGACTAGTCTCTCAGAACCAATAATTCTATGTTTATGTATCAGGGAATAAATTACATTGTTGTGGTCCTCACCCCCAGTACAGAGGTCCCAGCACATTGTGGGCCCCAAGTATGTAGTGATAATCAGCGAGGCCAAAGCCTAATGCTCTCTGCTCTGCACTCAGAGGATGAGGACCCCGAGGAGAGGGACAGAGAAGACCCTCGTCAGTCAGATGGAGGAGCCGTACTAAAGAACACAACTTCGCCAAGTTTCGTCTCCAGGGATGGAACCACAGAGGAGCTGGAGAAAGCTCCACATTTCTATCCATCGGTTTCTTCTCTCCTAATTTACTGTATGGAGATTGGGAGAAGGACGGTGACCATTTACCAGTGATTGTATTTTTGAGAGCTCATGATGTCACCATGAGGACACGGCCTCCCTCCTGGACAGGATCTTCTGGGATCACTCAGAGGAGAGAACCTGACTTCCTCCTATTAAAAGACGGGTTACCGCATTTTTCTTCTTCTTTAAATAGAGATAAATCTTAACATCCGCCTCGGTATAAACACTAAAATAGGCAGCAAATGTAGCGTTTTTCTCTAAAGGAGGAAAAAAGGGCACATGTACGACTGACGGATGAAGTCACAGAACCCGGAAGGACGGTGTTGTGGGGAGCACCCGGTACACAGCGGTTAGTGCCTATCACTGTGTAGAAAGGACAACTAGAGAGCCGGCACCGGGGTCATGGGCGCTTACTGATGCACACGGGGAGCCAAGGAGAGATTGTCTGGTCAGACTCCACAGAAAACCTCCATAATACATATTCTTCTGAACAAACATCCCTGTAAGGGAGACTTACACTTATTACCACCACACCCGGATCTCAGATTGAAGTCCCCATTATTTTTGCTTTGTCTCCCAAAATTAGAACAAATGTTTTTTTTTTTATAAAAATAAATCTATCTATCTATCTATCTATCTATCTATCTATCTACATACATATACACACACATATATATATATATTATTATTTGGCATTTTCAAGTCAGAATTTATTGCACATGGTAAACGCCAAAAGAAAAAAACACATCAGAAACACCTCCCCAAAACTGCAATGAAAAAACAATGATCAAAAAAAGTCACCAATAAAAAGGTCAACGGCCATTCAAGAAGAGAAGCCCTCACACAGCTCCGATAACGGAAGATAAAGTGATGGGTGTCAGGAACAGTTCTGAAAATGGCAGCGACATCGTTCTTACCGCCCAATAAATGCTGAGAAACAAAACCCAAAAAGCCAGAAGCCCGACCACGACTGATGACGACATTGAGCCGGCACCGATTGAGAGGTATGGACAAGCGACAGATTAGGGGGAAAATCATCAGTAAATTAACCCCGACTCTGCTGAGTAACAATCCACGACAGACTCAGGTACCGAAAGATCTCACAGGAGAGAACGGACAGAAGCGCTGGGACATCTGCAGACAAAATGTGACCGATGCTCTAAGGAAGGTGAAAGATTCTGAAAGAAGCCGCCGAGGACGAAGACTCAAGACTGATGAAGACGACAGCGGAGAAACCGCGACTCACAGATCAGAAGAGAAGAATCAGGGAATGAAAGCTGTGAGAAAATGTAGAGAAAACCAGAGCAAGTCTGGAGAAAAATCATCTATTATAGGAGGCCGAGAGACGTCATCACATCCACCGGAGCCAACAAGAGTCTCCTCTCACCTGGTAATGTCAGAGGCCGGAGCTCCTCCATCATCACCTCCTGGTACCGATCCTGGTGTCCTTCTAGATACTCCCACTCCTCCATGGAGAGATAGACAGCGACGTCCTGACACCTTATAGGAACCTGACAACAACGACACCGTCATCACCCAGAATCCTCCAGTGCTGTCCTGTATAATGTCCCAGCAGTCACCTCTCCGCTCATCACCCAGAATCCTCCAGTGCTGTCCTGTATAATGTCCCAGCAGTCACCTCTCTGCTCATCACCCAGAATCCTCCAGTGCTGTCCTGTATAATGTCCCAGCAGTCACCTCTCCGCTCATCACCCAGAATCCTCCAGTGCTGTCCTGTATAATGTCCCAGCAGTCACCTCTCCGGTCATCACCCAGAATCCTCCAGTGCTGTCCTGTATAATGTCCCAGCAGTCACCTCTCCGCTCATCACCCAGAATCCTCCAGTGCTGTCCTGTATAATGTCCCAGCAGTCATCTCTCCGCTCATCACCCAGAATCCTCCAGTACTGTCCTGTATAATGTCCCAGCAGTCACCTCTCCGGTCATCACCCAGAATCCTCCAGTGCTGTCCTGTATAATGTCCCAGCAGTCACCTCTCCGGTCATCACCCAGAATCCTTCAGTGCTGTCCTGTATAATGTCCCAGCAGTCACCTCTCCGGTCATAACCCAGAAACCTCCAGTGCCGTCCAGTATAATGTCCCAGCAGTCACCTCTCCGGTCATCACCCAAAATCCTCCAGGGCTGTCCTGTATAATGTCCCAGCAGTCACCTCTCCGGTCATCACCCAGAATCCTCCAGTGCTGTCCTGTATAATGTCCCAGCAGTCACCTCTCCGGTCATCATCCAGAATCCCCCAGTGCTGTCCTGTTTAATGTCCCAGCAGTCACCTCTCCTATCATCACCCAGAATCCTCCAGTGCCGTCCTGTATAATGTCCCAGCAGTCACCTTTCCGCTCATCACCCAGAATCCTCCAGTGCTGTCCTGTATAATGTCCCAGCAGTCACCTCTCCGGTCATCACCCAGAATCCTCCAGTGCTGTCCTGTATAATGTCCCAGCAGTCACCTCTCTGCTCATCACCCAGAATCCTCTAGTACTGTCCTGTATAATGTCCCAGCAGTCACCTCTCCGCTCATCACCCAGAATCCTCCAGTGCTGTCTTGTATAATGTCCCAGCAGTCACCTCTCCGCTCATCACCCAGAATCCTCCAGTGCTGTCTTGTATAATGTCCCAGCAGTCACCTCTCTGCTCAGCAGCTCAATCATCTTGTTGCTGAGCTCTAGGATCTTCTTCTTCCTCCTCTCATGTATCGGGGGGTGCGGGGGAGGCTCTGTGATGGGATACGGGCTCCGCCCTCCTGACTCCTGGAGATGGATGATGGGAGTCACACCCTCCCCCGGTCTCTTCCTCACTATTGTGTAATCCTGTGTATGGAGAGAGACACTTAGGGAGAAGAATTCCTTCCCGACTCCAGATCTGACAATCAGTAGAAATCCCGGGATCAATAACCGTCTCCAGTAATCTGGGGCCATAACCTGGAATATTATTACACTCAGGACAGACATCCAGGCCCCTCTACAGCTCTTATAGGGAATCCCCATGACAACTCCTCCTGGCAGAGAGCTGCACACAATCACTGCTCTTACAGTAAAGAATCCTTCTCTTCCTCCTCTGGATTTCCTCTTCCCGATGTCGGACTTGTTACATAACACAATAAAGCTGATAGAAATGTAGAGGAGTTACCTCTCCGCTCAGCAGGGAGATGATCTCCAGGGTGAAGTGTAATAATCTTCTGGTGGTCTCGTCCTCGTCCATCCTCGGGGGGTCATTCAGGAGAAGGAGGGATGAGCACTGGATCAGCTGGGGGGATCTCGTCCTGCCGGCGTCTTCATGATAAAGGAGAAGATGGAGATCACAGGGGACGATATAACGACAATCACTGAATTCTGCCCCAAATATCCGACATTTATCAGGAAGAATCTGGAGGAAAAGACACAAACTCCACCGCGGCCTCCTCCACCGATCTGACCGCTCATTATCAGCCTCGTAGGAGGACGGTCACCGTGGTAACTACACCTCCAGCAGGGGACTGGCACCGTGGTAACTCCACCTCCAGAGGGGGACGGTCAACGTGGTAACTCCACCTCCAGCGGGGGCGGTCACCGTGGTAACTCCACCTCCAGCGGGGGACGGTCACCGTGGTAACTCCACCTCCAGCGGGGGGCGGTCACCGTGGTAACTCCACCTCCAGCGGGGGGCGGTCATCGTGGTAACTCCTCCAGCGGGGGGCGGTCACCGTGGTAACTACACCTCCAGAGGAGGACGGTCACCGTGGTAACTCCACCTCCAGCGGGGGACGGTCACCGTGGTAACTCCACCTCCAGCGGGGGACGGTCACCGTGGTAACTCCACCTCCAGAGGAGGACGGTCACCGTCGTAACTCCACCTCCAGCGGGGGGCGGTCACCGTGGTAACTCCACCTCCAGCGGGGGGCGGTCATCGTGGTAACTCCACCTCCAGCGGGGGCGGTGAGGTGAGGAGGAGCCGCTGCACATCCCCCATACAACACTGAGGAGCCGCAGTCACATGGAGCAGGAGCCTCCACAGGAACAGCTCTGATCTCACCCCACACTCTCCTCTCACAGATTCACCACAAACCCTCCCTGTAATCTCACCGGAATGGCGGGAAGCGGAAACCTGCTGCTGGCTGATACCAGAGAGCAAGAGCTGCGCACACCCAGGACGGAGCTGCTGCACTGAGAGCGGGAGGAGCTGTGGTGACGTCACCGCCATGTGATCAGGGGGCGGAGCTCAGGAGAGAAGTGGTGAAGGACCTGTGGTGACGTCAAAGCCATGTGATCAGGGAACGAGCTCCGGAGAGAAGTGGTGAAGGACCTGTGCTGACGTCGCCGCCATGTGATCAGGGGGCGGAGCTCAGGGAGAGGTGGTGAAGGACCTGAAGTGACGTCACCGCCATGTGATCAGGGGGCGGAGCTCAGGAGAGAAGTGGTGAAGGACCTGTGATGACGTCACCGCCATGTGATCAGGGGGCGGGGCTTCGGGTGGTGATTGGCTCCCGCAGTGTTTCCTCACAGACTGTAATGATTCTATAAACTATAAAGTTATTATAATGGTGAAGGAGCTGTGATGAGGCTGCGGTCATGTGACAGTGATGACGTCACCGCAGCTCCTCCCCCTCAGGGGTCATTGCCCCGCCCAGATCTGCAGATGATCCCGGCGCAGTCGCTCCTCCGGCTCCTCCTCCCTCTGACGTCACATAGTGGCCGCTTTCTCCAGTGATGAGGATTTCTCTGCTCCCGGAGGTTCTGTAAGTCCAGTAGTCTCATCAGGTCCACATCTATAGTAAGTTCATCTGTTTCCCCAGTCAGGGCTCGCTCTCACTTCAATCTGATAAAACCCCAGACTGCGTCCGGACCCAGTAATCCTCGGATTCTCTGCTCAGCGGCGTTTTGTTTTCCAGCTCCGATCGGATCGCACGCATCCATATAATCTACGGGTGCGTGTGAAACATCGCGCTGCACTCAGATACCACCCGAGTGCAGTGCGATTCCCGCCAATGCCAGCAGCAGAGGAGATGGAGATAGTGATTTCCCCGTCCCCTCCGCAGCCGTGCGAGAGGATCAGAGCATGGAGCACTGACATTCGGCTCCTGCTCGCAGCAGAGCAGCAGCGAGTGTCATTAACATATCGCATCGGGGGGTCTCGCATCGCATACCGTACGCTAGTGGGACCCTGGCCTAAGAGATACGTCTGTGTCTTGTATAGCAGAGCGGAGTTGTACAGATACCTGTCTTTACGTAGGCTCAGGTTCTCCCGGGTGCGACTCAGCCTCAGCATCCTCCCGCGCCATCTCCTCCTCTCCATGTTGTTGTGTAGAGTTCTCGGCGCCATCTTGTGATCAGGGTCTGGAGAATTTTTAATATTTTAATTATTATTTTTTTCTCCTATTTTTTAAATTTGAAAAATTTTTTATTAAAATGTTCTAATGCTGATAATTTAGTCGTCCGTTCAGATATTAAAATATTCACCCAATGAGAAATGAAAGCAATTCTAAACCCATAACCCTTCTATGACCTGATCACTGTTAAATGGTACGATGATTATTATCTTGTTTTAACTTCTGCTTTCTCACATCTCGCCCACCCTTTAACACATTCTGTGCACTCTCTCCATATCCACCCCTCCCTTCTCCCCTCTCTCATGTATAACTCTGAAGCTCTACTGACATTTCTCACCCACTCCAAACCATCCACTACCTCCATACAGCACTCAAAACGTTCATACAAATCATTGCACCACCTGCTCTTTCTCTTTTTTTTCTCCTCCTAGTCGCTGGCAACATCTCCCCCAACACTGGGCCTCCCTGCACTAGCATGCACCACTCTCCTCCAGCTGCATATAGAAACCCTGCTAATCTTATTAACATTCAGTGCATGCCCTCTCCTATCGCTTTCCACTATGCTCTCTGGAACGCACGGTCTGTGTGTAACTAACTTACACTCACGATTTTTTCCTCACTAATTCCCTTAACCTTCTGGTTATTAAAGAAACCTGGATCCAGAATTCAGACACCACCGCAGCTGCTGCTCTCTCGTTCAGTGGGCTGAAATTTTTGCATACCACCAGACCTGAGAACACACAAGGTGGAGGTGTTGGTTTGCTCCTTTCACCACAATGTGCTTTCCAGGTCACCCCCCCCCCCCCCCCCCCCGCTTCCCTCACTTATGTTTCCTTCCTTTGAAGTCCACACCGTCAGACTCTTAAAACCCTTCTCCCTGTGAGTGGCGGTTGTGTATCGCCCTCCAGGCTCCTGCCGCCAGTTACTGGATCACTTTGCCAACTGTCTTCCTCACTTTCTATCCTGTGACATCCCCACCCTCATCATGGGAGACTTTAATATCCCCATCAATGATCCCCTCTCCCAATCTGCCTCTCATCTACTTTCTCTAACCTCCTCATTCGGCCTCTCACAGGTTACTAACTCTCCTACACATGAAGACGGGAATACTCTGGACCTGGTTTTCTCCCGTCTCTGCTCGCTGCATGACTTTACTAACTCCCCTCTCCCGCTGTCGAACCACAACCTTCTTTCCTTCTCTGTCAAGAACTGTCTCCTCACCCGGGACACCCCCACTTACCTCACTTATAGGAATACACGTACCATTAATACCCAGGCAGCTTATGGACAATCTCCACACATCTTCAGCCCCCATCTCCTCCCTCTTCTGGCCAGACTTAGCATTGTCACACTACAATAATACACTGAAGAGCGCCCTAGATGAAGCAGCACCTTCTACACGCAGAAAGACCCGACACAGACAACGGCAGCCATGGCACACAATGCAAACACGCTTTCTTCAGCATTGCTCAAGGTGTGCTGAGCGTCAGTGGAGAAAATCTCTTTTAGCAGAGGACTTCATCCACTATGAATTCATGCTCAAAACCTATAACTCTGCCCTTCATCTGAACAAACAATCCTACTTCACCACCCTCATCACTTCACTGTCCAACAATCCAAAACGACTTTTTGAAACCTTAAACTCCCTCCTGAAACCTAATGCACAGGCCCCCACCACCAACCTCAGCGGTGAGGATCTGGTCACTTATTTCCTAGAAAAAATCAACCACATCCATCAGGACATCTCAGCCCAATCTCCTCAGTGCCTGGATCCCCTTCCCTGCTGCACTTCAAGCTCACTAGCCATCTTTGAGCCTGTTACAGAAGAAGTTACCCAGCTCCTCACTTCTTCTCAACCTATAACCTGCAACAGTGACCCCATTCCTTCACATCTCCTGCGGTCTCTCTCACCGGTGGTCACCACTCACCTGACTAAAATATTTAACCTCTCTCTTTCGTCAGGTATCTTTCCCTCCTCATTTAAACATGCCATCATAACCCCTTTACTTAAATAGCCATCCCTGGACCAGAACTGCACTGCGAACTACAGACCTGTCTCTAACCTTCCTTACATCTCTAAACTCCTGGAACGCCTGGTCCACTCCCGTCTAATCCGCTATCTCTCAGATAACTCTCTCCTCGACCCTCTACAATCTGGTTTCCGCTCCTTACACTTCACTGAAACTGCCCTCACTAAAGTCTCTAATGATCTATGAACAGCTAAATCCAAAGGTCACTGCTCCCTGCTGATTCTCCTGGATCTCTCTGCTGCATATGACACTGTGGATCACCAGCTCCTCCTCACTATGCTCCACTCTATCGGCTTCAAGGACACTGTTCTCTCCTGGTTCTCCTACCTCTCTGACCGCTCCTTCACTGTATCTTTTGCTGGCTCCTCTTCCCCTCCTCATCCCCTTACTATCGGGGTCCCGCAGGGCTCAGTCCTAGGCCCCCTCCTCTTCTCTCTATACACTGCCTCTATTGGACAAACAATCAGCAGATTTGGGTTCCAGTATCATCTCTATGCTGACGACACCCAACTATACACCTCTTCACCTGACATCACCCCTACCCTAATACAAAATACCAAGGATTGACTGTCTGCTGTCTCTAACATCATGTCCTCCCTCTATCTTAAACTGAATCTCTCCAAAACTGAACTTCTTGTGTTTCTCCCCTTTACTAACCCAACTCTACCTAACATCGAAATTACCTTGGATGGTTCAACCATAACCCCCAAGCAGCACGGCCGCTGCCTTGGAGTTACATTCGACACTAACCTTTCCTTTACTGCCTATATCCGATCACTCACTCGCTCTTGTCACCTGCATCTTAAAAACATCTCCAGAATCCTTCCTTTTCTCACCTTTGAAACTGCTAAAACTCTTACTGTCACTCTTATTCACTCCCGTCTGGACTACTGCAACTCTCTTCTGATCGGTCTCACTCTTACCAAACTTTCTCCTCTCCAATCCGTCCCGAATGCGACAGCCAGGGTCGTATTTCTGTCCAGCTGCTTCACCGATGCTTCCATCTTGTGCCAGTCATTGCACTGGTTACCCATTCGCTACAGGATCCAATATAAACTCATCGGTCTCACCCAGAAAGCTCTCCACAGTTCTGCACCGCCTTATATCTCCTCTCTCATCTCTATCGCCCTACACGTGCCCTCCGTTCTACAAATGACCTAACATCCCTCATAATCCGAACCTCGCACCTCCGTCTCCAAGACTTCTCTCGTGCTGCACCAGTTCTCTGGAATGCTCTACCCCAGACGATCCGACTGATGCCTAGCCCCCATGTCTTCAAGCGCGCTTTTAAAACCCATCTCTTTAAACAAGCCGACCACCTCAACTACTCAGTAAAATAACTTTCCCCTGTCCCCTCCTTCTAAATATTATTCAGAATCTGCTCCCTACTCTTCATCTGTCTCCACACCCTCCATGCACACGATAACTGCACTCGATACTTGATTATTACACTTATACATACGGGCTGATGACCGGATCATGCAGCTTTATATGAAAATCCCTATTTATTATAATCGTCAGACCTGAAATAACAAGCACTTTTCACCTATTGTGTCCCCCCATTTCCTTGTAGATTGTAAGCTTGCGAGCGGCCGGACCCTCGCTCCTAATGTAACTGTTTAAACTGTCTTACCTTGTATTGAATTTATTGTCTGTACATGTCCCCGCTTAATTGTAAAGTGCTGCGGAATACGTTGGCGCTATATAAATAAAAATGATTGTTTTTTTTGCATTTCCTATATACGCCTATATATATATATTTGTGGCAATGTGTATTGGTGTAAAATTACATATTTTATTTGATAGTTAATATACTTTGTTATGGACTTTTTTTCATTTTTGTGTATATACACTGCTCAAAAAAATAAAGGGAACACTGAAATAACACATCCTAGATCTGAATGAATGAAATATTCTCATTGAATACTTTGTTCTGTACAAAGTTGAATGTGCTGACAACAAAATCACACAAAAAGCATCAATGGAAATCACATTTATTAACCAATGGAGGCCTGGATTTGGAGTCACCCCCAAAATTAAAGTGGAAAAACACACTACAGGCTGATCCAACTTTAATGTAATGTCCTTAAAACAAGTCACAATGAGGCTCAGTATTGTGTGTGGCCTCCACGTGCCTGTATGACCTCCCTACAACACCTGGGCATGCTCCTGATGAGGCTCAGTATTGTGTGTGGCCTCCACGTGCCTGTATGACCTCCCTACAACACCTGGGCATGCTCCTGATGAGGCTCAGTATTGTGTGTGGCCTCCACGTGCCTGTATGACCTCCCTACAACGCATGGGCATGCTCCTGATGAGGCTCAGTATTGTGTGTGGCCTCCATGTGCCTGTATGACCTCCCTACAACGCCTGGGCATGCTCCTGATGAGGTTGCGGATGGTCTCCTGTGGGATCTCCTCCCAGACCTGGACTAAAGCATCCGCCAACTCCTGGACAGTCTGTGGTGCAACGTGACGTTGGTGGATGGAGCGAGACATGATGTCCCCAATGTGCTCGGATTCAGGTCTGGGGAATGGGCGGGCCAGTCCATAGCTTCAATGCCTTCATCTTGCAGGAACTGCTGACACACTACAGCCACATGAGGTCTGGCATTGTCCTGCATTAGGAGGAACCCAGGGCCAACCGCACCAGCATATGGTCTCACAAGGGGTCAGAGGATCTCATCTCGGTACCTAATGGCAGTCAGGCTACCTCTGGTGAGCACATGGAGGGCTGTGCGGCCCTCCAAAGAAATGCCACCCCACACCATTACTGACCCACTGCCAAACCGGTCATGCTGAAGGATGTTGCAGGCAGCAGATCGCTCTCCACGGCGTCTCCAGACTCTGTCACATCTGCTTCGTGTGAACCTGCTTTCATCTGTGAAGAGCAGAGGGCGCCAGTGGCGACTTTGCCAATCCTGGTGTTCTGTGGCAAATGCCAAGCGTCCTGCACGGTGTTGGGCTCTGAGCACAACCCCCATCTGTGGACGTCGGGCCCTCATACCACCTTTATGGAGTCGGCTCCTAACCGTTTGTGCAGACACATGCACATTTGTGGCCTGCTGGAGGTAATTTTGCAGGGCTCTGGCAGTGCTCCTCCTGTTCCTCCTTGCACAAAGGCGGAGGTAGCGGTCTTGCTGCTGGGTTGTTGCCCTCCTACGGCCCCTTCCCCTCCCCTCTCCTGGTGTACTGGCCTGTCTCCTGGTACCGCCTCCAGCCTCTGGACACTACGCTGACAGACACAGCAAACCTTCTTGCCACAGTTCGCATTGATGTGCCATCCTGGATGAGCTGCACTACCTGAGCAACTTCTGTGGGTTGTAGAGTCCGTCTCATGCTACCACGAGTGTGAAAGCACAACCAACATTCAAAAGTGACCAAAACATCAGCCAGAAAGCATTGGTACGGAGATGTGGTCTGTGGTCCCCACCTGCCGAACCACTCCTTTATTGAGGGTGTCTGGATAATTGACAATAATTTCCATCTATTGTTTATTCCATTTGCACAACAGCATGTGAAATTGATTGTCAATCAGTGTTGCTTCCTAAGTGGACAGTTTGATTTCACAGAAGTTTCATTTACTTGGAGTTATATTCTGTTGTGTAAGTGTTCCCTTTATTTTTTTGAGCAGTGTATATTTTATATAATGAGACTAATATGATTATATGAATGTTTGTAGTTTTCTTCATTTTTTATTTCATTGTGATGTCATTTCCTTGTTTTTTTTTCTATATAAATGTTGTATTTCTATGTGATTGCCCACAATTGACAAAAGCTCTGGAGGAGCTGAAACGTTTTGCAGATTTGTGGATGTGGAATAAATGATTGACTACAGGTGAGTGCCGGGATCTCTTTCCTTTCCCTCTCCATTACTAACCAGAGGGCTTGAAGACAGCTGTGTTTTTTGACAAATCACAGCTGTCATCAACCCTAACCACCATTACCCCGATTGCCACCGCACCAGGGCAATCGTGAAGAGCCGTGCAAAGCACCTGAATTGGTGCGCCATTTCTGAGGCGGCTGAGGGCTGGTATTTTTAGGCTGGAAAGGGCCCAGTAACCGAGGACCTTCCCACCCTGATAATATCCGCTCACAGCTGTCTGCTTTACCTTTGCTGGTTATCAAAAATAGGGAGGACTCCACATCACTTTTTTAATTTATTAGCTAAACACAAGTGCAGTAAACTCCACACACAGGGCACTAATTATATATCTCACGGATATCTATCATCTATCTTGATCTTTGCACATTTAACACCTAAATATCTGTCATTTCTATTCTGCGCTCTCTTCCGGCACGTGTCACACAGACGTGTGTGCGGATGTCACACTTTATGTCATCTGTGTGCAGGACGTACTGACGTCCGAGCTGCCGGCAAAAAACGGACATGTCCGGTCCGTGTGACCATGTGCGCAGCCTATAGATTATAATGGGTGTACGTGTGTGTCTCCGGTACGTGTGAAGGGGGCCTAAAGGGTATGAGCACTTTTAGTATGAATTACCAGTAGGGGGCGTGACCACTTAAAGTGCCTAGGGCAGCATGAATGCCAGATACGGCCCTGAGCACAGCCCTAATAAAGTCATTAGAGCTGCAGATAAAGGGGGCTCGATCACAGCGCTGGATAGTGGGTTGTATGAGCCGGAGGTTATGAACATGGGTGACGATACTAATATATGCCGCACTCTAGATGGAGATCCTACTAATTCATACAATACCCCCTTACATTGTCTTTTGGAGGAGGGTTTGGTATCGGCTGAACTTAATGCCAAACAAATAGAACGATTAAAGGAAAATCACCCACAATGTCCAATATTTCATACATTACCGAAAACGCACAAAGAAGGAAACATCCATCAGTCTAGAGTTACATTCAATACTGGCTGCAGAGAAGATTCCTATAATATAGTGAATATTACCAGAAAACATTTACCTATGTTATACACTGACAAGGATCCAGCAACAAGAAAGACAACTGACACGTGGAGGACAAACACCAAAGGTTTCATTGAATGTGGGAGAAAGAAATGTGGTTTGTGCAAGTCTGTGCACAAAGCAAAAATGTCTGCATCTACTAACCATAATAAACCGTATAATATCCGACATCTCATTAGTTGTAGCTCCACACGTCATTGACACCATACAATGTGAAGCTTGTCTGCTGCAATATGTGGGGGGCACGGTCAGACCCTTACGTCACCGCATTGGGGGACACGTTAGGGACGTTCTTGGCCCCACAACACGTAATACATCTGCAGCATCACAACATCTCATACAACACAATAGGGATTAATCACTTTACAGTTGTGGGTATAGAATATGTCACCAGACCAGCTAAGGGGGGAGATTGGTATAAAAAGTACACCCCCGAGAAGCCTTGTGGATTCTGGAATTGGACCCCAGATTCCCCAGTGATATGAATCTTCCTTCAGACCTTGTATCCATTTACTGAATTGTGTTTTTTCCTCTTTTATAGTAATTATACATAATATACACATTATAGATGCAGACACTTCATTCTTCTATTGCACGGATGCTTTTTGTTGGGGACATATGATCATCCATAGGGGTAATGTAGACATACTTGCACATGTCCATTTGGGGCTGGGGGTCTCCGCTGTGCATTAGACCCTATGATGTGTATAAGAAGCCGGTTACTGGTGATTTATTATGTCATGAAGAAGAACTGAACACAAATACCAGGTAGAAACGCAGAGATGTTTTGCTCCTATCTGTTTTTTAATGTTTCTATGATTTTAATTTGATTTGTTCAATAAAAGTTTTTGGTTTTATTCACACCGGAAAACAAGTGCTGGATTATCAGTAACTTTCTTTGTCCCGTCCATTCCTTCCCAACTGTGATTTTTCATCCAAGCATTGAGAGATGAGCTGAAAGCAGACAATGTTTTCTATAGAGGAATGGCAGACATGGGTGTTGTCCACATAGAAAGCCTCTCCTAAATCCCATGCACAAAAAAGCCGCCCTACAATCTGCCAGGACACATGCGGAAACATATGAAGACTCCTGGGACTTTATACTCTGGAGTGATGAGACCAAGATAAAGGTTTTTTTTTGGAACTGATGGCTTCAAAACTGTATGACATTGAAGAGGTGAGGAATACAATGAGAATGCATGGTGTCTACAGTGAGACCTGGTGGTGGCCGTGTCCTTATGTGCGGCTGCATGAGGAGCTACATTTCATTGATGGTATCATGAATTCACAGATGTTCTGCTCTGTAGTGAAAGAGAAGATGCTGCCATCACTCTGTTCCCTTGGTAGGCCACTGTTACATTTCTGAAGAACAGGGTGACAGTGATTCAGTGGCCAAGTGTCTCCTGATCTGAACGCAACCAAACACCTATCTGGGATTCTGAAGAGACAAGTTGTCATCGCTCCATCCAGCATCCAGGCTCTAAGAGCTCGTTATCGAAAGAGAGAAAAAAGATAGATATAGTATTGTCACTAACTTGTTCATTCCAAGCCTAGAAAACTTGGTGCCGTCCTTTAAAATTATCGAGGCCATACAAAATAATAGATGTAGTAGCTTTTGATGTGGGGTGTACTCATTTTTGCATCAACTAATTTGAGTAAAACTGAAGATTTTGTAATGAGAGTTATATTAATAACCTTACTTTCATGTTTTGATTACAAAAAAATGTTCTATGAAACTTAGTGTTGACAAAATTGTAGAAATTGATCTTGTGTTCAGTGAGCTATTAAACAAAATCTTACTCATCAAAGGGGGTGTACTCATTTATGCTGAACAATGTTTATTAAACTTTATAAAACACAGTGAACATAATTACACTTTCTTTCCCGTATGACTTCTCTCATGTTTTACAAGGTGTGATTTATGTATAAAAGATTTCCCACATTCTGAACATGAATACGGCTTCTCTCCTGTGTGACTTCTCTCATGCTGCACAAGATACGTTTTTTTTGTAAAGCATTTCTCACAGAATGAACATGAATACGGCTTTTCTCCTGTATGAATTCTTTGATGTATAACAAGCTGTGATTTATTTGCAAAGCATCTTCCACATGCTAAACATGAAAAAAGTTTTTCTCCTGTGTGAATTCTTTGATGTTTAACAAGATCTGATTTATATATAAAACATTTCCCACATTCTGAACAAGAAAATGGCTTTTCTCCTGTATGAATTCTGTTATGAGCAGAAAGAATTTATTTACACATAAAAGATTTCCCACATTCTGAACGTGAATACGGCTTCTCTCCTGTGTGAGTTCTCTGATGTCTAACAAGCTGTGATTTACCTGTAAAGCATTTTCCACATTGTAAACATGAAAACGGTTTCTCCCCGGTGTGAATTCTTTGATGTAAAACCAGCCCTGATTTACTTTTAAAACATTTCCCACATTCTGAACAAGAAAATGGTGTTTCTCCTGTATGAATTCTCTTATGAGCAGAAAGATTTGATTTACGCATAAAAGATTTCCCACATTCTGAACATGAATACGGCTTCTCTCCTGTGTGAATTTTCTCGTGTATCACAAGTTTTGATTTCTCTGTAAAGCATTTCCCACATTCTGGACATGAATACGGCTTTTCTCCTGTGTGAATTCTGTGATGTTTAACAAGATCTGATTTATAACTAAAACACTTCCCACATTCTGAACATGAATATGGCGACTTTCCAGTATGAATGTTTTGATGTCTACTAAGATGCCCTTTAACTGTGAAGGTCTTCCCACATAGTGAACACAAAAATGGTTTTTCTCCTGTGTGAATTCTCTGATGTGTTATAAGACTCCCTTTATTTGTGAAGGACTTCTCACATTCCGAACATGAAAATGTTTTTTCTCCTGTATGATTTCTCTGATGTGTAAAAAGATTCCCTTTATGTGTAAAGCACTTACCACATTCTGAACATGAATATGGCTTCTCTCCTGTGTGAATTCGCTGATGTGGAATAAGACTGCTTTTATCTGCAAAGGACTTCCCACATTCTGAACATGAATATGGCTTCTCTCCTGTGTGAATTCTCTGATGTATAATAAGACTCCCTTTAAATGTAAAGCATTTCCCACATTCTAAACATGAATATGGCTTCTCTCCTGTGTGAATTCTCTGATGTATAATAAGACTTCCTTTACCTGTGAAGGACTTTCCACATTTTGAACATGAATACGGCTTTTCTCCTGTGTGAATTCTGTTATGAGCAGAAAGAATTGATTTACACATAAAAGATTTCCCACATTCTGAACATGAATACGGCTTCTCTCCTGTGTGAGTTCTCTGATGTATAACAAGCTGTGATTTATCTGTAAAGCACCTTCTACATTGTAAACATGAAAAAGGTTTTTGTCCTGTGTGAATTCTTTGATGTTTAACAAAGTCTGATTTACTTCTACAACATTTCCCACATTCTGAACATGAATATGGCTTCTCTCCTGTATGAATTCTCTGATGTGTAATAAGATCCCCTTTATGTTTAAAGGACTTCCCACATTCCGAACATGAAAATGTTTTTTCTCCTGTGTGAATTCTCTCATGTATAACAAATTGTGATTTATATGTAAAGCATTTCTCACATTCTGAACAGGAGTATGGCTTTTTACCTTTGTGTTTTCTGTGTGTTAAAAAATCTGAGCTTTTTGTAAATTGCTTGTCACACTGAAATCTTGAATCCACTTTGCCCCCTGGACTTTTGGTAATAATGCGAGATTGCTCAGGAGATGATTCCTCATGATTAGGAGGATTATAAGAAAGTGAAGTGCTGTGAAGTCCAGGAGGTGTAGGAAGGGTGATGAGGTTTTCTCCATTAGAGTGCTCCCAGATATCTTCTTTTTTACAATTTAGTGATGAACCGTTATTCTCACAAGGATTTCCTATCAGGATGAAAGATAAATTAGATGTGAGGTTTTTCTTCAACACAAAAGAGATTTCTGAATGTATTTTCTGGATCTCACAATGAAGACCCTCGTCAGTAAAAGTACCGGTAATAAGGAGGACAACTACATGCCATAACATTAACACAATGACGGGTAAAGTGAATGACACTTATAAACTGGTGACATTGGCACAAGTCAGGGGTGGCAGAGATTAGGCAGCAAATAGTTCTTTAAGTGGTAATTACTGATGACAGGTTCCCTTAATGTACCTCCAGTGCCATTTCACTCTCAAGCTTCGTATCTTGCCCTTAGTATAGAAAAGTGTCCACGCAATTGAAGAAGATGTAAACTACTATTAAAAATGCCCCCAATGTAATTAACCCGTTGAGAGATTTCTTTTAATTACCTAGCTTTGTCTTTATTGCCTGTGAGCGGTGCTATCGCTGGCCACTCACAGGCATCACGCGACCCCCGGCCTCAGCCGGCTCTTGCTTCCCCTGATGTCACGTCAAGTGAGGCGTGACTCGGTGATGCGATCCCCGCGGTGGACGCCGGGCTGTGGATGGGGTTTCCCCGCGCGTCACACCCAGCGTCCACCGCTCACTTTCCCAATGAATGCAAGGTAATTGTGATTCACAAAATGTTATACAATTGAATGGTGAAGAAAAAAAAAATTACATTTTTACCACTATGTTATTTTAGCCCCAGATTTTACATTTTCACAAGGGAAAATGGGTAAAAATGACCACATAATTTTATACAATTTCTGCTGAACGGGGCAATACCCCATATGTGTCTGTACTGTACTGCTTAGCCACATGGCGAGACTCGGGAGGGAAGGAGCGCTATTTGACTCTTGGAGAACAAACTTAAGTAGAATAGTTTGCAGACTCCATATACAGAGCCCCAAAGTGGCAAAAGAGCAGAATCCCCCCTCAAGTGACATCAGTTTGGAAATTACACCCCTATGGAAATGTATCTACAGGTGTAGTGATGAATTTGACTCCATGGGTGCTTTCCAGAAACGAGCAGTAATGGATGTTGCGAAGTGAAAATGCAAATATTCCCTTATAGTGGCCAGTACATTGTAGTGTCCGGTACATTGTAGTGCCCTTACGTTGTAGCGCCCAGTACATGATTCCCAGCTAGTGCTTTCTGGAGAAATAAATTGGCTCTCCTCGCTACAGTAATGCCAAACATGTGGATGCTAACTGCACACGGTGGGGCCCAGGAGGAGGGGGCATTTGGATTTGGGAGCGCAGATGTCACTGGATTTCTTTAAGTGGGAGCCAAGTCACTTTTCCAGAGCCTTTGTGCTACTAGTAATATGGACACACCCTATATTACTGTTTACAGATGATGAACCTGAGTGGGGACTTGTTTTTTGTGGGTTGAGTAGAAGCTCTTGGTGGCATTTTGGGGTACAGAACATTTTGGATCATATTTATCCTGTTCTGTACGCTGAACACTTACAGTGGGTACGGGAGGTATTCAGACCCCTTTAAATTTTTCACTCTTTGTTTCATTGCAGCCATTTGGTAAATTCTAAAAAGTTCATTTATTTTTCTCATTAAAGTACACTCGGCACCCCATCTTGACTGAAAAAAAGCAGAAATGCAGACAATTTTGCAGATTTATTAAAAAAGAAAAACTGAAATATCACATGGGCATAAGTATTCAAATCCTTCGCTCAGACACTCATATTTAATTCACATGCTGTCCATTTCCTTGTGATCCTCCTTGAGATGGTTCTACTCCTTCATTGGAGTCCAGCTGTGTTTAATTAAACTGATAGGACTTGATTTGGAAAGGCACACACCTGTCTATATAAGACCTCATGGCTCACAGTGCATGTCAGACCAAATGAGAATCATGAGCTCAAAGGAACTGCCCAAGGAGCTCAGAGACAGAATTGTGGCAAGGCACAGATCTGGCCAAGATTACAAAAGAATTTCTGCATTACTCAAGGTTCCTAAGAGCACAGTGGCCTTCATAATCCTTAAATGGAAGAAGTTTGGGACCACCAGAAGTCTTCCTAGACCTGGCCGTCCAGCCAAACTGAGCAATCGTGGGAGAAGAGCCTTGGTGAGAGAGGTAAAGAAGAGCCCCAAGATCACTGTGGCTCAGCTCCAGAGACGAAGTAGGGAGATTGGAGAAAGCTCCACAAAGTCAACGATCACTGGAGCTCTCCAACAGTCGGGCCTTTATGGCAGAGTGGCCAGATGGAAGCCTCTCCTCAATGCAAGACACATGAAAGCCTGCATAGAGTTTGCTCAAAAACACATGAAGGACTCACAGACTGTGAGAAATAAGATTCTCTGGTCTGATGAGACGAAGATAGAACTTTTTGGTGATAATTCTAAGCGGTATGTGTGGAGAAAACCTGGCACTGCTCATGACCTGCCCAATACAATCCATACAGTGAAACATGGTGGTGGCAGCATCATGCTATGGGGGTATTTTTCAGCTGCAGGGACAGGATGACTAGTTGCAATTGAAGGAAACATGAATACAGCCAAGTACAGAGATATCCTGGATGAAAACCTCTTCCAGAGTGCTCTGGACCTCAGACTTGGCCGAAGGTTCATCTTCCAACAAGACAACGACCCTAAGCACACAGCTAAAATGACAAAAGAGTAGCTTCAGAACAACTCTGTGACCATTCTTGACTGGCCCAACCAGAGCCCTGACCTAAACCCAATTGAGCATCTCTGGAGAGACCTGAAAATGGCTGTCCACCAACGTTCACCATCCAACCTGACGGAACTGGAGAGGATCTGCAAGGAAGAATGGCCGAGGATCCCCAAATCCAGGTGTGAAAAACTTGTTGCATCATTCCCAAGAAGACTCATGGCTCTACTAGCTCAAAAGGTGCATCTACTCAATACTGAGCAAAGGGTCTGAAGACTTATGACCATGTGAGATTTTAGTTTTTCTTTTTTAATAAATTTGCATATTTTTTATTAAAAAACACAATTAGGAAAATTAAAAATGTGCTTATTAAATCATTAAGAAGAGGTGTGAAGGCGGCCCAGTTATTCATCGGTGCGCAACTGGACTCTGTACAAGAGCAGCCGCGCCATCACCGGACGCTTCTGCTGTGATGTGGACGGCGGATAAAGCTTCACTGCACCGGAGACTTCATACAATATCACACACCGGTCATCGTCAGGTGCCGCTAATCATAGTCACATGCCAATCATCATCGTCATACGCCGGTCATCATCATCACACGCCGCTAATCATAGTCACATGCCAATTGCCAATCATCATCATCATACGCCAGTCATCATCATCACACGCCGCTAATCATAGTCACATGCCAATCATCATAGTAACATGCCAATCATCATCATCACACACTGGTCATCACCATCACACGTCGGTCATTATTACACACCTGTGGAAACATCTACCGGAATCTCCTCCTTCCCGTCACTCACACACAGCTGATCCCTCCTCGTCATCGCTTCTTCTTCTGTCTCGTCCTCCTCTTTATTCTTAGTCGGATCTTCCTCCTGATATATCAGATGTAACAATCAGCACAATACAAGAAACCACCAAAATCTGTGACATCTATGACCTCGATCAGAAATGTCCCCCCATATACAGATCCGGTACAGGGCTCAGCACCGTCTACCTGATGACTCTCCGGGATGTTGTGATTCTCCTCTGGACAGTCCTGGGGATACAGAGGACGGGGACATCTCTCTGGTGGATTTCTTTCCACGAGTCCATCTGTAGGAGACACACAGTGACAGAATACAGTGACATGTAAAAGTTTGGGCACCAATGGTCAAAATTACTGTTATTGCGAACAGTTAAGTTGAAGATGAAATAATCTCTAAACGGCCTAAAGTTAAAGATGACATTTCCTTTGTATTTTAGGCAAAACAATAAATAATAAATTATATATATTTTCCAAAATGCATCAGACCTTCTTAGATGTACTTTTGCATACTTCTGACGCTGAATTTCATGGTGAGGTCGCAGGAGAGGTTTTCTTCTGATGACTCTTCCATGAAGGCCATATTTGTGCAGGTGTCTCTAAGAGTATAATAATGTACCACAACTCCAGAGTCTGCTAAATCTTTCTGAAGGTCTTTTGCAGTCAGGCGGGGGTTCTGATTTTCCTCCCTAGCAATCCTACTGAAAATTTGCTTGGTCTTCCAGACCTTATCTTGACCTCCTCTGTTTCTGTTAACTGCCATTTCTTTATTACATTTTGAACCGAGGAAAGGGCAACTTGAAAACGCTTTGCTCATAGCCTTCTCCTGCTTTGTGGGCCTCCACCATTTTCAGAGTGCTAGACAGCGGATATCTTGGTTGATGAAATCCGTCTTTTGGTTCTTGTGTAATCTTCACTTTCAGTTTGGAGATAATGATATGCTCGTGCTCCGGGGCAGCCTATGGGGGGCGCTCTATCTGGGTTTCTGCTGACATATTCATCTGTATGCTCTTATGACAGCTCACTTATCGTTCACTGACCTGCCTCCTATTTTACATAATGCATCTAGTAGTGCGTGGCTAGGTAAAATAGGAGGCAGGTCAGTGAACGATAAGTGAGCTGCCATAAGAGCATACAGGTGAATATGTAATCAGAGCACCAGATAGAGCGACCCCCACAGGTCGCCCTGGAGCATAGGCATATCATTATGTCCAAACTGAAAGTAAAGATTACACAAGAACCACAGGACAGATTTCATCAAAAAGGGTACCATTTTAATCAGTGTAATGTCGCCTACCTGACAAGTCTATGTAGTTTACTAAGCACAATCCTGCTGACAGGTGCGCTTTAAGTACATAATGTGGAATATCTCCTGAAAAAAATTAATAAAGTGAAACAGTTTTTTGTATAGAGACTCATGTTAAATACAAAAGAGCAAATGATAATTTAAAACAAAAAACAATGGGAGGGAAAAATAGAAAAATCTGAAGCTTTCTGTGTCACTGGTATTTCCACCTTTACCTTAATTTAATATGGAAACCAGGGGAGGAGTCCTGAGGAGATAATTTGCATATTCCCACTGCATTTTGGGGTAAGTGAAGAGTCTCCGCGAGCTCAAAGAACACTGGATTTTGGCTGTTGGAGCTGAAAAGAGGACATCGGTAAACCAGGGGAGGAGTCCTGAGGAGATAATTTGCATATTCCCACTGCATTTTGGGGTAAGTGAAGAGTCTCCGCGAGCTCAAAGAACACTGGATTTTGGCTGTTGGAGCTGAAAAGAGGACATCGGTAAACCAGGGGAGGAGTCCTGAGGAGATAATTTGCATATTCCCACTGCATTTTGGGGTAAGTGAAGAGTCTCCGCGAGCTCAAAGAACACTGGATTTTGGCTGTTGGAGCTGAAAAGAGGACATCGGTAAACCAGGGGAGGAGTCCTGAGGAGATAATTTGCATATTCCCACTGCATTTTGGGGTAAGTGAAGAGTCTCCGCGAGCTCAAAGAACACTGGATTTTGGCTGTTGGAGCTGAAAAGAGGACATCGGTAAACCAGGGGAGGAGTCCTGAGGAGATAATTTGCATATTCCCACTGCATTTTGGGGTAAGTGAAGAGTCTCCGCGAGCTCAAAGAACACTGGATTTTGGCTGTTGGAGCTGAAAAGAGGACATCGGTAAACCAGGGGAGGAGTCCTGAGGAGATAATTTGCATATTCCCACTGCATTTTGGGGTAAGTGAAGAGTCTCCGCGAGCTCAAAGAACACTGGATTTTGGCTGTTGGAGCTGAAAAGAGGACATCGGTAAACCAGGGGAGGAGTCCTGAGGAGATAATTTGCATATTCCCACTGCATTTTGGGGTAAGTGAAGAGTCTCCGCGAGCTCAAAGAACACTGGATTTTGGCTGTTGGAGCTGAAAGGAGGACATCGGTAAACCAGGGGAGGAGTCCTGAGGAGATAATTTGCATATTCCCACTGCATTTTGGGGTAAGTGAAGAGTCTCCGCGAGCTCAAAGAACACTGGATTTTGGCTGTTGGAGCTGAAAAGAGGACATCGGTAAACCAGGGGAGGAGTCCTGAGGAGATAATTTGCATATTCCCACTGCATTTTGGGGTAAGTGAAGAGTCTCCGCGAGCTCAAAGAACACTGGATTTTGGCTGTTGGTACTGAAAAGAGGACATCGGTAAACCAGGGGAGGAGTCCTGAGGAGATAATTTGCATATTCCCACTGCATTTTGGGGTAAGTGAACAGTCTCCGCGAGCTCAAAGAACACTGGATTTTGGCTGTTGGAGCTGAAAAGAGGACATCGGTAAACCAGGGGAGGAGTCCTGAGGAGATAATTTGCATATTCCCACTGCATTTTGGGGTAAGTGAAGAGTCTCCGCGAGCTCAAAGAACACTGGATTTTGGCTGTTGGTACTGAAAAGAGGACATCGGTAAACCAGGGGAGGAGTCCTGAGGAGATAATTTGCATATTCCCACTGCATTTTGGGGTAAGTGAACAGTCTCCGCGAGCTCAAAGAACACTGGATTTTGGCTGTTGGAGCTGAAAAGAGGACATCGGTAAACCAGGGGAGGAGTCCTGAGGAGATAATTTGCATATTCCCACTGCATTTTGGGGTAAGTGAACAGTCTCCGCGAGCTCAAAGAACACTGGATTTTGGCTGTTGGAGCTGAAAAGAGGACATCGGTAAACCAGGGGAGGAGTCCTGAGGAGATAATTTGCATATTCCCACTGCATTTTGGGGTAAGTGAAGAGTCTCCGCGAGCTCAAAGAACACTGGATTTTGGCTGTTGGTACTGAAAAGAGGACATCGGTAAACCAGGGGAGGAGTCCTGAGGAGATAATTTGCATATTCCCACTGCATTTTGGGGTAAGTGAACAGTCTCCGCGAGCTCAAAGAACACTGGATTTTGGCTGTTGGAGCTGAAAAGAGGACATCGGTAAACCGCGCGCCGGTAGGCGCGCGCATTTTGAAGCTTTTTTTTTTTTTAAGCTTTTTTCACTGTTTTCAGAACATTAACAGTAAGAACATGGAAGAGTCCAGGAGCCATTTGGTGAGCTGCATATCCTGCTACATGTTCACAGACTTGCCAGTGGAAAAGCCAAACTTCACATGCCAGAAATGCAAGCTTGTGTCCCTGTTGGAGGAAAAGTTGCGAAATCTAGAAGAGAGATTAACTACCTTGAAAATCATTAAGGAAGGTGAAGAGTTCTTAGACAGAGCAGAATTATCTCTTCATGATTCAGAAAGAGAAGAAATTCGAACTGCACCTGATGAAACAGAGGAATGGAAGCATGTGACCCAGAGAAGCAGGAGGATCGAGAGGCAGTCAGCACCCATACTGCTCAGGAACCAGTACCAGGCTCTCACGCAGGAGAACCATGAAGAAATACAGCAAAATAAGACTTTGCCAGCAATGAATAACCTTGTAAGTCCTCAGAATCCTCCTGGATGGAGAAAGAAGAATGTTGTGAAGAAAAAACGGAGAGTGGTGGTCATGGGGGATTCCCTGTTAAGAGGAACAGAGGCCGCTATCTGCAGACCAGACATAACCTCAAGAGAAATGTGCTGTCTTCCAGGAGCAAAAATTAAAGATGTGTCTGACAGGATATCAAGACTCTTCAGACCTACAGATCACTACCCATTCCTGCTAATACATGTGGGGACAAATGACACCGCAAGAAAGGACCTGGAAACCATCTGCAGTGACTTTGAAGACTTAGGCAAGAAAGTGAAAGAATTGGGAGCGCAGGTGGTCTTCTCATCCATCATCCCAGTGGATGGCCATGGAACAATGAGGTGGAATAAGATTCTACAGGTGAACAACTGGCTACGTCGATGGTGCCGTCAACAAGGATTTGGATTTCTGGATCACGGAATGAATTACCTATACGATGGACTACTTGCTAGAGATGGGGTGCACCTTACGAAGACTGGAAAACATGTATTTGGAAGTCGCCTTGCTACACTTATCAGGAGAGCTTTAAACTAGAACAATGTGGGAAGGGAAGCAAAAGGCCAGAAAAAGCCATACAACTGACAAATACTATTGAGATCTCTGCTACTGGAAGTGGAAAGGAAGAACAAAGACAAAACAATTTAAATAATAAAAATATGGGAGGAAGAGAAACCAATCACAAACTAAAATGTTTTTATACAAATGCACAAAGCATGGGCAACAAACAAGGAGAATTGGAACTACTAACGCAGGAAAAGGAATATGATGTTATTGGAATCACTGAAACTTGGTGGGACGATACACATGATTGGAATAAAAGGCTAAAAGGATACAACTTATTTGCAAGAAACAGACTTGATAAACGAGGAGGAGGTGTCGCATTGTATGTTAGAAAAGCGTATATCTGCACAGAGATTGAAGCTTCAGAGACTGGGAGTTCTGTGGAAACTGTTTGGGTAAGAATACAAGGAGAGAACAACGGAAAGGACACCATTGTAGGCATTTACTACAGGCCACCTGGGCAAGCTGAAGATATGGATGAACTCTTTATGTATCAAATGACCAAGTTCTCCAAAAAATATGACGTAGTGGTCAACTATCCAGACATTTGTTGGGAATCTCTCTCAAGTAAAACTAACAGGTCAAGCAAATTCTTATCCTCTCTTGCTGACAACTTTATCTTCCAAAAGGTAGGGGAGAAAACAAGGGGATCTGCTACTTTGGATCTAATCCTTATAAACAGGGAGGAAATGGTTGAGGAGGTAAAGGTGGCTGGGACGCTAGGAGGCAGCGATCATGCTATTATAGAATTTTGGATAACTAGAGGAGGAAGACATGTGAAGACTCAAACTTCAAGGTTAGATTTTAGAAAGGCAGATTTTAAGAGACTCAGAAAGAGAATAGGAGGGATCCAATGGCTGGATGTCCTTAAGGACAAAAATGTCCAGGAAGGATGGGAAATTTTTAAAAATGAGATTCTCAAAGCACAATCATTAACAATCCCGAAAAGTAGGAAGAATGGGAAGCATTTAAGGAAACCAGGATGGATGAACACAGAACTTAAACACATGCTAAAAAGAAAGAAAGAAATGTTTATTAAATGGAAAGAGGGAGGCATATCTAAAGAAGATTATAATGCAGTCTGCAGATCCTGCAGGGCACGTATCAGGTTAGCTAAAGCTGACAATGAATTAAGGCTTGCAAGAGATGTCAAAAGCAATAAAAAAGGATTTTGGGGGTATGTCAAAAGTAAAAGAAAAGTCAAAGATGCTATAGGATTTTTACAGGATGAAAATGGAGAAATGGTAAGAGAGGATGTTGAGAAGGCCGAACTTTTTAATTCCTATTTTGCATCTGTTTTCTCTCAGAAAGAAAATGTAACATCAACTGATCTTCACTGTCCTTTTAGAGGAATAGAGGAATCCAAGTTATCTGTAAACAGAAAGATTGTGAGGGAATATTTAGCTAACATAAATGAGTTCAAGTCTCCAGGTCCAGATGAATTACACCCCAGAGTACTGAAGGAGATCATAGAAGAAATTTTAGAACCACTCTCCATAATCTTTGAAAATTCTTGGAGAACAGGAGAAGTCCCAGAAGACTGGAGAAGAGCAAATGTTGTTCCTATCTTCAAAAAGGGGAAGAAGGTGGACCCAGGGAACTATAGGCCGGTGAGTCTGACTTCTATACCAGGAAAGATATTTGAACAAATTATTAAACAACATGTATGTAAGTACATGGATAAGAATGAAGTGATTAACCAGAGTCAGCATGGGTTTGTAACTAACAAGTCATGTCATACTAACTTAATTTCCTTCTATGACAGAATCACTGACTGGGTGGATCAGGGAAATGCTGTAGATATAGTATATCTTGACTTCAGCAAAGCATTTGACAAAGTATCTCACACCATCCTTATTGAAAAAATGACCAAGTATGCAATGGACCAGGCAACTGTTAGGTGGATTCATAACTGGCTTAGTGATCGGACTCAAAGGGTGGTTGTAAATGGCTTCACATCCAGCTGGATGAATGTCTCAAGTGGGGTACCACAGGGCTCCGTCCTGGGACCTGTATTGTTCAACATCTTTATCAATGATTTAGATGAAGGAATTGAGGGTAAACTGATTAAATTTGCTGATGACACAAAGCTAGGAGGGATAGCTAATACTAGAGAAGAGAGAGAGAGGATTCAAAAAGACCTAAATAAACTGGAGCAGTGGGCAGCAACCAACAGAATGGTTTTTAACAGGGAAAAATGCAAAGTACTACATCTGGGCAATAAAAATGAAAAAAGCATATACAGAATGGGAGGAATAGAGCTAAGCAACAGTACATGTGAAAAAGACTTAGGTATACTAATAGATCATAGACTGAACATGAGTCAACAGTGTGATGCAGCAGCAAAAAAGGCAAATACAATTCTGGGATGTATTAACAGAAGCATACAGTCTAGATCACGTGAAGTCATTATCGGTCTTTACTCCTCTTTGGTCAGACCTCATCTGGAATACTGTGTACAGTTTTGGGCACCACATTTTAAAAAAGACATAGACAAACTGGAGCAAGTTCAGAGAAGAGCGACCAGAATGGTGACTGGTCTGCAAACCATGTCCTATGAGGAACGGTTGCAGGATTTGGGAATGTTTAGCTTGCAAAAAAGAAGACTGAGAGGAGACTTAATAGCTGTCTACAAATATGTCAAGGGCTGTCACATTGTAGAAGGATCATCTTTATTCTCATTTACACAAGGAAAGACTAGAAGCAATGGGATGAAACTAAATGGGAGGAGACACAGATTAGATATTAGAAAAAACTTTTTGACAGTTAGGGTGATTAATGAGTGGAACAGGCTGCCACGAGAGGTGGTGAGTTCCCCTTCAAAGGACGTCTTCAAACAGAGGCTGGACAGACATCTGTCTGAGATGATTTAGTGAATCCTGCTTTGAGCAGGGGGTTGGACCAGATGACCCAGGAGGTCCCTTCCAACTCTACCATTCTATGATTCTATGATTTTGACTCGCCTGTGGTAAATCACAAAAGAGATTCTCCTGTGATTGTCAGTGCCCATGTGACAAGAATTAGCCAATGAATGATGACTTCAGTGTTTTAAAAAGCCACATGGTAGGCCCCGTTCCTTTGTCACAATGGATTAGACAAAGGAGCTGCCTGAGGACATCAGAACTGCTATTAGCAAACACAAGACTTCCAAAGGGTAGAAGGCCATCTCCAAAAACCTTGGTATCCCAGTTTCAACAGTGCGCAATGTCATTAATAAGTTTGCCAAGCATGGAACCATCAAGAACCTCCCTGGAAAGAGGAAAATTGGCAAAAGAGGTCTTCGAAGATTGGTGGAAATAGTGGAAAAAAAACATCACGTCAAACATCCAAAGACCTGAAGGCCAACCTGGAATAGTCTGGGATCATGGTTTCAACAAGTACCATACGCCGCACACTAAACCAAGCAGAGCTTTATTGGCGAAGGCCAAGGAAGAAACCATTGCTGAATAAAAGACATAAAAAGGAACGACTGATCTTTGCCAAAGAGTACCTTGACAAGCCTCAATCCTTCTTGGAAAATGTTCTGTGGACAGATGAAACAAAAATAGAGCTTTTTGGCAATGCAAAGCAACAGTTTGTTTACAGACGACGCAATGAAGGTTATATAAGGAAAGAAAACCTTACCAACACTTAAGCATGGTGGAGTATCCACAACGCGAAATGTCCTACCCAGTGAAAGAAAATGTAGTTTGAGTCAAAGATCATGGGTCCTCCAGCAAGACAATGACCCAAAGCACACATCCAAAAGTACACAGGAATGGTTGAAAAAGAAAAACATGGACTGTTTTATAATGGCCAGCAATGAGTCCAGACCTCAATCCCACTGAAAATCTTTGGGGTGAGCTGAAATCTGCCGTTGGGAAAAAGAACCTGCAAACATTCAAGAGCTCGAACAAACTGCAAAGGAAGAGCGGGAGAAAATCCCAGCTGAGAAGAGCAAGAAGCTTATAGATGGCTACAAGAAATGTTTGGAGGCCGTCAGCAATGCCAAATGGTGGGCAACCAAGTATTAATTACTTGAAGAACAGAGGGGAATGGGGTAAAGGAATAGTCCGCTCACCCAACGTTGATTAGCAGTCTTCATCTGTAAGGCAGCGCGCGTAGCCATCCCAGTCTTGGACGTGGAGACAAACAGAAGAAAATAGAATAGAATATCTATGGATCTCTTTTGGTGACTTGCTACTACAGTTTCTAAGGTGATCAATAAACTTCGCTTTTTATATTTTTGGCTACCGCTGGAGGAGGTTCTTGTTTTTCTGCCAAGTATTAATTAGGGGTTTAGGGGGGCCTTTATTGCTGCACATGCTGTTTATTCGGTTTCTTCTTTGAAATTGCCACAAGGAGGTTAAACAATGTTCTATTGTTGTATTACTTTGGACCACCAATTAAAAAAATCCTAAGGATATACTGTAACTTTCATTATTTCTGAAGATATTGTACAGGCCATGAAAAAAATGAAGGGATGCCAATAATGGTGATCAGCAGAGCACAGAAGCGCAGTCACTGAGCAGCGGGAGAAGCAGGTCCTCCGAGCCGTCACCACATGGATTATAGGAGGACTCCCAACACAGATTTATGTCATAGTCACAGGATAATGAATAAGGGACAGATGCCGATTCCCCATGGGGGGTCGTCAGAGGAGTTTTTTTCCTTCTGAGAACTAGAAATAAGTAAACCTCCGGCTATTTAACCTCTTTATTGTTGAAAATAATAGCACCCGAGGAGTCTATGTGAGGGGGTCCCGGTATGAGCCCATCGGGGTCTTCACTTTATAGTTATTTTCAGATGGGATGACTGAAAAACATCTGTTCTAATAAAATATACATTTTCCTATAAAGTATTTAGTCCCTTCCCAATATCCAGCATCTACCTGTAACGGCAGCGATCGGTGCTTAAACTCTGACCTTTACGATTAACCCCATGAATACATAGTTATATAGGTTTAAATAAGACTCAGGTCCATCAAGTCCAACCGGTCTCCACAAGTTCTACATTCTTTTTCAATTATTTTAACCTACAATGACATTCACAGTGAGACAATCATCCGGCCCTTCTATAAATGCCATTTCTCTTGATTTAACAAATCTAATCGTCTGGAATAACTAAGAAGAAAAGCTGTATTGTCACAGGTAATACATTGGGATCACAGGTTTTTATCCCTGTATTACAGTCGTGAGGCAGTGAGGGGAATTATATGCGGGGGACGGTATGTATCCCCCAGGATGCTCATAGAGGCACATTGAAGCCGCTGGAGTGCACTGGAGTCACAGAAACACCTGCGGCTGCAGAGCAAAATAAAAGGAAAGTTTGGACTTGGTCAAACTATTTGACCAAGTTGGATTCAAGAAAACCCAGCGTGGGCTTTTATTTTGGGAGTGATCTGCAGGGGGGCAGTGGGGCGGTCCACTCCCTCCTGCCGAGTCTTACAAGTGGCTCATGGCCACAGAATCCATTAGAAAACCTTCAGCAAAGGTTTGGGTGTGTCAGTGGTTTGTTTGCTAAGCTGCAGAGCAGGAGGCGATGTACAATGCAAGCCTGGGTGAAGGCGCAACAAAGACTGGTGAAGGCAACGTAACTGGTGCACCCGAGTGAAACGGCGGTAGGTTTACACGTTCAAAAGTGACCAAAACATCAGCCAGAAAGCATTGGTACTGAGATGTGGTCTGTGGTCCCCACCTGCAGAACCACTCCTTTATTGAGGGTGTCTTGATAATTGACAATAATTTCCATCTATTGTCTATTCCATTTGCACAACAGCATGTGAAATTGATTGTCAATCAGTGTTGCTTCCTAAGTGGACAGTTTGATTTCACAGAAGTTTGATTCACTTGGAGTTATATTCTGTTGTGTAAGTGTTCCCTTTATTTTTTTGAGCAGTGTATATACCAGTGATTAGCTGCAGAGCATTGCAAGTAACATGGAGATACAATGCAGATTTAAGAAGAGATAACACGTAGCAGAGGAGTGAGATATTAATATCACGGGGGGAGGAAATGTGTAAGAGGGTGACCAGGACGGTCATGCGCCTCTTCCCTCTTTCTGCACATATTGTTGTACCCTGTGTTTATATATGAGTATGTATGTGACCTAATGTCTGATGTGTTAGTTATAGGGTGAGTATATATAGAGTATTAGATTAGGTGCTGCATGTTAGCAGACATTTCAATTCATATATATTCAGCTCTGGCTCAGGATAGCACGCATGTTGGGTCACGCGTGCAACAGACTAAGTGCAATAGCTTAAAGTGCTTTTAATAAGCAGTTATGCAATGGCAGTTGGACAGGGCAGGAGACAGGTAAGGTGCATAAGATATTCATACAAACATGCTGCTTCTTAGTCAGTTGTATTGCATTATGCATTAGTCATAGCAATCTGCCTCTTACTTGTTTTAACTTCTGCTTTCTCACATCTCGCCCACCCTTTAACACATTCTATGCACTCTCTCCATATCCACCCCTCCCTTCTCCCCTCTCTCATGTATAACTCTGAGGCTCTACTGACATTTCTCACCGACTCCAAACCATCCACTACCTCCATACAGCACTCAAAACATTCATACAAATCATTGCACCACCTGCACTTTCTCTTTTTTCTCCTTCTCCTAGTTGCTGGTGACATTTCCCCCAATCCTGGGCCTCCCTGCACTAGCATATACTCTCCTCCAGCTGCATATAGAAACCCTGCTAATCTTAGTAACATTCAGTGCTTGCCCTCTCCTATTGCTTTCATTGTGCTCTCTGGAACGGATGGTCTGTGTGTAACAAACTAACTTACATTCATAATTTTTTCCTCAGCAATTCCCTTCACTTTCTGGCTATTACAAAAATCTGGACCCAGCATTCAGACACCACCGCAGCTGCTGCTCTCTTATTTGGTGGGCTGAAATTTTCACATACGGCCAGACCTGAGAATAGACAGGGTGGAGGTGTTGGTTTGCTCCTTTCACCACAATGTGCTTTTCAGGTCACCCCCCACCCCGGTTCTCTCACTTATGTTTCCTTCCTTTGAAGTCCACACCATCAGACTCTTCAAACCCTTCTCCCTGTGAGTGGTGGTTGTGTATCGCCCTCCAGGCCCCTCCCGCCAGTTCCTGGATCACTTTGCCACCTGGCTTCCTCACTTTCTATCCTGTGACATCCCCACCCTCATCATGGGAGACTTTAACATCCCCATCAATGATCTCCTCTCCCAATCTGCCTCTCATCTACTTTCTCTAACCTCCTCATTCCGTCTCTCACAGGTTACTAACTCTCCTACATAAAAAGACGGGAATACTCTGGACCTGGTTTTCTCCCGTCTATGCTTGCTGCATGACTTTACTAACTCCCCTCTCCTGCTCTCGGACCACAACCTTCTTTCCTTCTCTGTCAAGAACTGTCTCCTCACCCGGGACACCCCCACTTACCACACTTCTAGGAATACACATGCCATTAATACCCAGCAGCTTATGGACAATCTCCACACATCTTTAGCCCTCATCTCCTCCCTCTCCTGTCCAAACTTGGCATTGTCACACTACAATAATACACTGAAGAGCGCCCTAGATGAAGCAGCACCTTCTACACGCAGAAAGACCCGACGCAAACAACGGCAGCCCTGGCACACAATGCAAACACGTTTTTTTCAGCGTTGCTCAAGGTGTGCTGAGCGTCAGTGGAGAAAATCTCTTTTAGCAGAAGACTTCATCCACTATAAATTCATGCTCAAAACCTAGAACTCTGCCCTTCATCTGGCCAAACAATCCTACTTCACCCCCCTCATCACTTCAGTGTCCAACAATCCAAAACGACTTTTTGAAACCTTAAACTCCCTCCTGAAACCTAAAGCACAGGCCCCCACCACCAACCTCAGCGGGGAGGATCTGGCCACATATTTCCTAGAAAAAATCAACCACATCCATCAGGACATCTCAGCCCAATCTCCTCAGTGCCTGGATCCCCTTCCCTGCCGCACTTCAAGCTCACTAGCCATCTTTGAGCCTGTTACAGAAGAAGAAGTTACCCAGCTCCTCACTACTTCTCAACCTACAACCTGTAACAGTGACCCCATTCCTTCACATCTCCTGCAGTCTCTCTCACCGGTGGTCACCACTCACCTGACTAAAATATTTAACCTCTCTCTTTCTTCAGGTATCTTTCCCTCCTCATTTAAAAATGCCATTATAACCCCTTTACTTAAAAAGCCATCCCTGGTCCAGAACTGCACTGCTAACTACAGACCTGTCTCTAATCTTCCTTTCATCTCTAAACTCCTGGAACGCTTGGTCCACTCTCGTCTACTCTGCTATCTCTCAGATAACTCTCTTCTTGACCCTCTACAATCTGGTTTCCGCTCCTTACACTCCACTGAAACTGCCCTCACTAAAGTCTCTAATGATCTATGAACAGCTAAATCCAAAGGTCACTGCTCCCTGCTGATTCTCCTGGATCTCTCTGCTGCATTTGACACTGTGGATCACCAGCTCCTCCTCACTATGCTCCGCTCTATCGGCTTCAAGGACACTGTTCTCTCCTGGTTATCCTACATCTCTGACCGCTCCTTCACTGTATCTTTTGCCGGCTCCTCTTCCTCTCCTCGTCCCCTTATAGTCGGGGTTCCGCAGTGCTCAGTCCTAGGCCCCCTCCTCTTCTCTCTATACACTGCCCCTATTGGACAAACAATCAGCAGATTTGGGTTTCAGTATCATCTCTATGCTGAAGACACCCAATTATACAGTTCTTACCCTTACATCACCCCTACCCTAATACAAAATACCAAGGACTGTCTGTCCGCTGTCTCTAACATCATGTCCTCCCTCTGTCTTAAACTGAATCTCTCCAAAACTGAACTTCTTGTGTTTTTCCCCTCTACTAACCCAACTCTACCTAACATCGAAATTACCTTGGATGGTTCAACCATAACTCCCAGCAGCACGGCCGCTGCCTTGGGGTCATATTCGACATCCTTTACTCCCTATATCCGATCACTCGCTCACTCTTGTCACCTGCATCTTAAAAACACTTTTCTCACCTTTGAAACTGCTAAAACTCTTACTGTTGCTTTTATTCACTCTCGTCTGGACTACTGCAACTCTCTTCTGATTGGTCTCCCTCTTACCAAACTTTCTCCTCTCCAATCCATCCTGAATGCGGCAGCCAGGGTCGTATTTCTGTCCAGCCGCTTCACCGATGCCTCCATCGTGTGCCAGTCATTACACTGGTTGCCCAGTCGCTACAGGGTCCAATATAAACTCATTGCTTTCACCCACAAAGCTCTCCACAGTTCTGTACCGCCTTATATCTCCTCTCTCATCTCTGTCTATCGCCCTACACGTGCCCTCCGTTCTACAAATGACCCAAGACTAACATCCCTCATAATCTGAACCTCGCACCTCCATCTCCAAGACTTCTCTCGTGCTGCGCCAGTTCTCTGGAATGCTCTACCCCAGAGTATCCGACTGATGCCTAGCCCCCATGTCTTCAAGCGCGCTTTAAAAACCAATCTCTTTAAACAAGCCGACCACCTCAACTACTCAGTAAACCAACTTTCCCCTGTTCCCTCCTTCTAAATATTATTCAGAATCTGCTCCCTACTCTTCATCTGTCTCCACACCCTCCATGCACAAGATAACTGCACTCGATACTTGATTATTGCACTTATACATATGGGCTGATGACCGGATCATGCAGCTTTATGTGAAAATCTCTATTTATTATAATTGTCAGACCTGAAATAACAAGCACTTTTCACCTACTGTGTCCCCCCCATTCCCTTGTAGATTATAAGCGGCCGGACCCTCGCTCCTAATGTAACTGTTTAAACTGTCTTACCTTGTATTGAATTTATTGTCTGTACATGTCCCCGCTTAATTGTAAACTGCTGCGGAATATGTTGGCGCTATATAAATAAAACGTATTATTATTACTAGGAATTGGGTACAGTGTAGTGGTGAACGCAATAGTTTAGGATAGAAACAGTTAATGTGTTCAGCAATAGCTGCAGAGCAGGAGGAGCCGGGGTAGTTACCAGGAGGTTTAGTGACTGCAACAGGGGAGTAACGGGGAAGTCTGCCCAGCAACCGAAGGAGGATTGGTGATTGGCCCAGTCAAAAGGGGAGGAGATTAGGCCAGGGCGGAGTAACGTTTTTTCCTGTCAGTTAGTTCTGAGGGAGGGATGTGACAGAGCAGTAGCTGGAGGTCCAGGGGGCACAGAAACCCGGTCCGACCAGCAGCAGAGGGACATTAGTCAGGAACTCTAAAACGACTTTCCCTTAATGTTCGGGGCCTACGGTCCACAGGAGTCAGCAGAGTAACTTGTCTGAAAATCTTCCCAGAAGGGGAAGTCGGACGGGAAATAGTACAGAGGAAATGGAACGGGACTCTAAAAACTGCGAGGGTCTCAGAGGCCAAAGAGGTCGACTATGGAGGGGACATCTCAGGAGAAACAGACGGGGAATATTAACATATGCTGTGCAATGAACTGTGCACCTGGAAAAGGATGCGCCCAATACTGCGTGTTCCCTCATGGTGAAGTTGGACTGTTAAGTAAAGTTCTTTTTTATAAAACGGAGTGGAAGTCCCCTATCTTGTGTGCGGCGGTTACTGAAGTGGAAAAACCGAAGACGGCAGAGATCTGCGACCAAAACGTGAGTGTTCTGCACCACACGCACAGCACAGGAGAATGGGGACATTTGTCTTTGTCAGGGAGCCAGGGTGTAGGAACACAACAGTCCCTCGCCACTACTACCACCCTCACAAAAAATGCATAGGCCTGATGTAATCCCAAGGAATCAAGAAGGTGTAGCTACAGTCACCACTGGCAGCACTGTGAGCGACAGCCGTAACTGCGCCCCGACACTGAGTGACGGTCGCTCTGTACTGATGCACTGCTGAGCCGGCTGTCAGTCTCAGTCCCGGGCGCAGTTACAGACGCCGCTCAGTGCTGCGTACGGTGACTGTATCTGCGTTGGTGCCTGCATGACTGAAAGCCGGCGGCTTCAGGGCGCCGCACACTCAGTACAGCGGCCGGGCACCTCCCTAATGCTATTAACCAGCAGATTAACCCCATATGTGCATGTTACTGGCGATATCCAACCAGACAGGTTCCCTGTAAGGAACAATACACAATAAATGTAAATCACTACAAATCTGAGACCTCAGAGACGTGTAACATCTTATTCTGGTCGTGTCCGATACGAAACTCCTTCTATTCCCCTCTAACATGTAGACTGTGAGCAGGGCCCTCCCTTATATTGCACCATACTGATACCGGGGGGGACATCACCGGAGTAATCGCCGAGTGTGGGACGTCGGATCAGGGGACAGAGGACCCCATCAGTCACCAGAACAAGTCCTGAGACCCCAAAAAGCTCAGGAGGAACGATCCTTCATAGCCCTCATTACTGATTACTGATGTCATGAAGCGATGAATCTTCCTAATGTTTCTTCTGCTGTCGCCTTATGAGGCTTCATTGTCCTCCAAACACAATTGGAAATCTGCTGATTTATCCACAGAATCTAAAATCAAAAGCTGCTGACAATCACTCTCCTGTGTGAGCGATGGGGGAGGTGAGCGGAGAAGACGAGACAGGGAGGGAGCGAGAATAGCAACGCAAGAGTCACATGTACAAGGCAAAAAAGAGGAGAAAAGCCGAAAATGGGAGATTCATCATTACACGTCATCTACAGCGAACCTGGTGTAAGAGGCCGGAGCTCCTCCATCATCACCTCCTGGTACCGATCCTGGTGTCCTTCTAGATACTCCCACTCCTCCATGGAGAGATAGACAGCGACGTCCTGACACCTTATAGGAACCTGACAACAACGACACCGTCATCACCCAGAATCCTCCAGTGCTGTCCTGTATAATGTCCCAGCAGTCACCTCTCCGGTCATCACCCAGAATCCTCCAGTGCTGTCCTGTATAATGTCCCAGCAGTCACCTCTCCGGTCATCACCCAGAATCCTCCAGTGCTGTCCTGTATAATGTCCCAGCAGTCACCTCTGCGGTCATCACCCAGAATCCTCCAGTGCTGTCCTGTATAATGTCCCAGCAGTCACCTCTCCGCTCATCACCCAGAATCCTCCAGTGCCGTCCTGTATAATGTCCCTGCAGTCACCTCTCCGCTCATCACCCAGAATCCTCCAGTGCTGTCCTGTATAATGTCCCAGCAGTCACCTCTCCGGTCATCACCCAGAATCCTCCAGTGCCGTTCTGTATAATGTCCCAGCAGTCACCTCTCCGCTCATCACCCAGAATCCTCCAGTGCTGTCCTGTATAATGTCCCAGCAGTCACCTCTCCGGTCATCACCCAGAATCCTCCAGTGCCGTCCTGTATAATGTCCCTGCAGTCACCTCTCCGCTCATCACCCAGAATCCTCCAGTGCTGTCCTGTATAATGTCCCAGCAGTCACCTCTCCGCTCATCACCCAGAATCCTCCAGTGCTGTCCTGTATAATGTCCCAGCAGTCACCTCTCCGCTCATCACCCAGAATCCTCCAGTGCTGTCCTGTATAATGTCCCAGCAGTCAGCTCTCCGCTCATCACCCAGAATGCTCCAGTGCCGTCCAGTATAATGTCCCAGCAGTCACCGCTCCGCTCATCACCCAGAATCCTCCAGAGCTGTCCTGTATAATGTCCCAGCAGTCACCTCTCCGGTCATCACCCAGAATCCTCCAGTGCAGTCCTGTATAATGTCCCAGCAGTCACCTCTCCGGTCATCACCCAGAATCCTCCAGTGCTGTCCTGTATAATGTCCCAGCAGTCACCTCTCCGCTCATCACCCAGAATCCTCCACTGCTGTCCTGTATAATGTCCCAGCAGTCACCTCACTGGTCATCACCCAGAATCCTCCAGTGCTGTCCGGTATAATGTCCCAGCAGTCACCTCTCCGCTCATCACCCAGAATCCTCCAGTATAATGTCCCTGTAGTCACCTCTCCAGTCATCACCCAGAATCCTCCAGTGCCGTCCTGTATAATGTCCCAGCAGTCACCTCTCCGGTCATCACCCAAAATCCTCCAGTGCCGTCCTGTATAATGTCCCAGCAGTCACCTCTCCGGTCATCACCCAGAATCCTCCAGTGCCGTCCTGTATAATGTCCCTGCAGTCACTTCTCCGCTCATCACCCAGAATCCTCCAGTGCTGTCCTGTATAATGTCCCAGCAGTCACCTCTCCGGTCATCACCCAGAATCCTCCAGTGCCGTCCTGTATAATGTCCCTGCAGTCACCTCTCCGCTCATCACCCAGAATTCTCCAGTGCTGTCCTGTATAATGTCCCAGCAGTCACCTCTCCGGTCATCACCCAGAATCCTCCAGTGCCGTCCTGTATAATGTCCCTGCAGTCACTTCTCCGCTCATCACCCAGAATCCTCCAGTGCTGTCCTGTATAATGTCCCAGCAGTCACCTCTCCGGTCATCACCCAGAATCCTCCAGTGCTGTCCTGTATAATGTCCCAGCAGTCACCTCTCCGCTCATCACCCAGAATTCTCCAGTGCTGTCCTGTATAATGTCCCAGCAGTCACCTCTCCGCTCATCACCCAGAATCCTCCAGTGCTGTCCTGTATAATGTCCCAGCAGTCCGCTCTCCGCTCATCACCCAGAATGCTCCAGTGCCGTCCAGTATAATGTCCCAGCAGTCACCGCTCCGCTCATCACCCAGAATCCTCCAGAGCTGTCCTGTATAATGTCCCAGCAGTCACCTCTCCGGTCATCACCCAGAATCCTCCAGTGCTGTCCTGTATAATGTCCCAGCAGTCACCTCTGCGGTCATCACCCAGAATCCTCCAGTGCTGTCCTGTATTATGTCCCAGCAGTCACCTCTCCGGTCATCACCCAGAATCCTCCAGTGCTGTCCTGTATAATGTCCCAGCAGTCACCTCTCCGCTCATCAACCAGAATCCTCCAGTGCTGTCCTGTATAATGTCCCAGCAGTCACCTCTCCGGTCATCACCCAGAATCCTCCAGTGCAGTCCTGTATAATGTCCCAGCAGTCACCTCTCCGGTCATCACCCAGAATCCTCCAGTGCCGTCCTGTATAATGTCCCAGCATTCACCTCTGCGCTCATCACCCAGAATCCTCCAGTGCTGTCCTGCATAATGTCCCAGCAGTCACCTCTCCGGTCATCACCCAGAATCCTCCAGTGCCGTCCTGTATAATGTCCCAGCAGTCACCTCTCTGGTCATCACCCAGAATCCTCCAGTGCCGTCCTGTATACTGTCCCAGCAGTCACCTCTCCGGTCATCACCCAGAATCCTCCAGTGCCGTCCTGTATAATGTCCCAGCAGTCACCTCTCCGGTCATCACCCAGAATTCTCCAGTGCCATACTGTATAATGTCCCTGTAGTCACCTCTCCAGTCATCACCCAGAATCCTCCAGTGCCGTCCTGTATAATGTCCCAGCAGTCACCTCTCCGGTCATCACCCAGAATCCTCCAGTGCCGTCCTGTATAATGTCCCAGCAGTCACCTCTCCGGTCATCACCCAGAATCCTCCAGTGCCGTCCTGTATAATGTTCCAGAAGTCACCTCTCCGTTCAACACCCAGAATCCTCCAGTGCCGTCCTGTATAATGTCCCAGCATTCACCTCTGCGCTCATCACCCAGAATCCTCCAGTGCTGTCCTGCATAATGTCCCAGCAGTCACCTCTCCGGTCATCACCCAGAATCCTCCAGTGCCGTTCTGTATAATGTCCCAGCAGTCACCTCTCCGGTCATCACCCAGAATCCTCCAGTGCCGTCCTGTATAATGTCCCAGCAGTCACCTCTGCGCTCATAACCCAGAATCCAACAGTGCCGTCCTGTATAATGTCCCAGAAGTCACCTCTCCAGTCATCACCCAGAATCCTCCAGTGCCGTCCTGTATAATGTCCCAGCAGTCACCTCTGCGCTCATCACCCAGAATCCTCCAGTGCTGCTCTGTATAATGTTCCAGCAGTCACCTCTGCGCTCATCACCCAGAATCCTCCAGTGCCGTCCTGTATAATGTGCCAGCAGTCACCTCTCCGGTCATCACCCAGAATCCTCCAGTGCCGTCCTGTATAATGTCCCAGCAGTCACCTCTCCGGTCATCACCCAGAATCCTCCAGTGCCGTCCTGTATAATGTCCCAGCAGTCACCTCTCTGGTCATCACCCAGAATCCTCCAGTGCCGTCCTGTATACTGTCCCAGCAGTTACCTCTCCAGTCATCACCCAGAATCCTCCAGTGCCGTCCTGTATAATGTCCCAGCAGTCACCTCTCCGGTCATCACCCAGAATCCTCCAGTGCCGTCCTGTATAATGTCCCAGCAGTCACCTCTCCGGTCATCACCCAGAATCCTCCAGTGCCGTCCTGTATAATGTCCCAGCAGACACCTCTGCGCTCATCACCCAGAATCCTCCAGTGCCGTCCTGTATAATGTCCCAGCAGTCACCTCTCCGGTCATCACCCAGAATCCTCCAGTGCTGTCCTGTATAATGTCCCATCAGTCACCTCTCCGGTCATCACCCAGAATCCTCCAGTGCCGTCCTGTATAATGTTCCAGAAGTCACCTCTCCGCTCAACACCCAGAATCCTCCAGTGCCGTCCTGTATAATGTCCCAGCATTCACCTCTGCGCTCATCACCCAGAATCCTCCAGTGCTGTCCTGCATAATGTCCCAGCAGTCACCTCTCCGGTCATCACCCAGAATCCTCCAGTGCCGTTCTGTATAATGTCCCAGCAGTCACCTCTCCGGTCATCACCCAGAATCCTCCAGTGCCGTCCTGTATAATGTCCCAGCAGTCACCTCTGCGCTCATAACCCAGAATCCAACAGTGCCGTCCTGTATAATGTCCCAGAAGTCACCTCTCCAGTCATCACCCAGAATCCTCCAGTGCCGTCCTGTATAATGTCCCAGCAGTGACCTCTGCGCTCATCACCCAGAATCCTCCAGTGCTGCTCTGTATAATGTCCCAGCAGTCATCTCTGCGCTCATCGCCCAGAATCCTCCAGTGCTGTCCAGTATAATCTCCCAGCAGTCACCTCTCCGGTCATCACCCAGAATCCTCCAGTGCCGTCCTGTATAATGTCCCAGCAGTCACCTCTCCGGTCATCACCTAGAATCCTCCAGTGCCGTCCTGTATAATGTCCCAGCAGTCACCTCTCCGGTCATCACCCAGAATCCTCCAGTGCTGTCCTGTATAATGTCCCAGCAGTCATCTCTCCACTCATCACCCAGAATCCTCCAGTGCTGTCCTGTATAATGTCACAGCAGTCATCTCTGCGGTCATCACCCAGAATCCTCCAGTGGCGTCCTGGATAATGTCCCAGCAGTCACCTCTGCGGTCATCACCCAGAATCCTCCAGTGCTGTCCTGTATAATGTCCCAGCAGTCAATTCTCCGGTCATCACCCAGAATCCTCCAGTGCCGTCCTGTATAATGTCCCAGCAGTTACCTCTGCGCTCATCACCCAGAATCCTCCAGTGCCGTCCTGTATAATGTCCCAGCATTCACCTCTGCGCTCATCACCCAGAATCCTCCAGTGCTGTCCTGCATAATGTCCCAGCAGTCACCTCTCCTCTCATCACCCAGAATCCTCCAGTGCCGTTCTGTATAATGTCCCAGCAGTCACCTCTCCGGTCATCACCCAGAATCCTCCAGTGCCGTCCTGTATAATGTCCCAGCAGTCACCTCTGCGCTCATAACCCAGAATCCAACAGTGCCGTCCTGTATAATGTCCCAGAAGTCACCTCTCCAGTCATCACCCAGAATCCTCCAGTGCCGTCCTGTATAATGTCCCAGCAGTCACCTCTGCGCTCATCACCCAGAATCCTCCAGTGCTGCTCTGTATAATGTCCCAGCAGTCATCTCTGCACTCATCACCCAGAATCCTCCAGTGCCGTCCTGTATAATGTCCCAGCAGTCACCTCTCCGGTCATTACCCAGAATCCTCCAGTCTCGTCCTGTATAATGTCCCAGCAGTCACCTCTGCGCTCATCACCCAGAATCCTCCAGTGCCGTCCTGTATAATGTCCCAGCAGTCACCTCTGCGCTCATCGCCCAGAATCCTCCAGTGCTGTCCAGTATAATCTCCCAGCAGTCACCTCTCCGGTCATCACCCAGAATCCTCCAGTGCCGTCCTGTATAATGTCCCAGCAGTCACCTCTCCGGTCATCACCTAGAATCCTCTAGTGCCGTCCTGTATAATGTCCCAGCAGTCACCTCTCCGGTCATCACCCAGAATCCTCCAGTGCTGTCCTGTATAATGTCCCAGCAGTCACCTCTCCACTCATCACCCAGAATCCTCCAGTGCTGTCCTGTATAATGTCACAGCAGTCATCTCTGCGGTCATCACCCAGAATCCTCCAGTGGCGTCCTGGATAATGTCCCAGCAGTCACCTCTGCGGTCATCACCCAGAATCCTCCAGTGCTGTCCTGTATAATGGCCCAGCAGTCACCTCTCCACTCATCACCCAGAATCCTCCAGTGCTGTCCTGTATAATGTCCCAGCAGTCACCTCTGCGGTCATCACCCAGAATCCTCCAGTGCTGTCCTGTATGATGTCCCAGCAGTCACCTCTCCGGTCATCACCCAGAATCCTCCAGTGCTGTCCTGTATAATGTCCCAGCAGTCACCTCTCCGCTCATCACCCAGAATCCTCCAGTGCTGTCCTGTATAATGTCCCAGCAGTCACCTCTCCGGTCATCACCCAGAATCCTCCAGTGCAGTCCTGTATAATGTCCCAGCAGTCACCTCTCCGGTCATCACTCAGAATCCTCCAGTGCTGTCCTGTATAATGTCCCAGCAGTCACCTCTCCGCTCATCACCCAGAATCCTCCACTGCTGTCCTGTATAATGTCCCAGCAGTCACCTCACTGGTCATCACCCAGAATTCTCCAGTGCCGTCCTGTATAATGTCCCAGCAGTCACCTCTCCGCTCATCACCCAGAATCCTCCAGTGCCGTCCTGTATAATGTCCCAGCAGTCACCTCTCCGCTCATCACCCAGAATCCTCCAGTGCTGTCCTGTATAATGGCCCAGCAGTCACCTCTCCACTCATCACCCAGAATCCTCCAGTGCTGTCCTGTATAATGTCCCAGCAGTCACCTCTGCGGTCATCACCCAGAATCCTCCAGTGCTGTCCTGTATGATGTCCCAGCAGTCACCTCTCCGGTCATCACCCAGAATCCTCCAGTGCTGTCCTGTATAATGTCCCAGCAGTCACCTCTCCGCTCATCACCCAGAATCCTCCAGTGCTGTCCTGTATAATGTCCCAGCAGTCACCTCTCCGGTCATCACCCAGAATCCTCCAGTGCAGTCCTGTATAATGTCCCAGCAGTCACCTCTCCGGTCATCACTCAGAATCCTCCAGTGCTGTCCTGTATAATGTCCCAGCAGTCACCTCTCCGCTCATCACCCAGAATCCTCCACTGCTGTCCTGTATAATGTCCCAGCAGTCACCTCACTGGTCATCACCCAGAATTCTCCAGTGCCGTCCTGTATAATGTCCCAGCAGTCACCTCTCCGCTCATCACCCAGAATCCTCCAGTGCCGTCCTGTATAATGTCCCAGCAGTCACCTCTCCGCTCATCACCCAGAATCCTCCAGTGCTGTCCTGTATAATGTCCCAGCAGTCACCTCTGCGCTCATAACCCAGAATCCAACAGTGCCGTCCTGTATAATGTCCCAGCAGTCACCTCTCCAGTCATCACCCAGAATCCTCCAGTGCTGTCCTGTATAATGTCCCAGCAGTCACCTCTCCGGTCATCACCCAGAATCCTCCAGTGCCGTCCTGTATAATGTCCCAGCAGTCACCTCTCCGGTCATCACCCAGAATCCTCCAGTGCCGTCCTGTATAATGTCCTTGTAGTCACCTCTCCAGTCATCACCCAGAATCCTCCAGTGCCGTCCTGTATAATGTCCCAGCAGTCACCTCTCCGGTCATCACCCAGAATCCTCCAGTGCCGTCCTGTATAATGTCCCAGCAGTCACCTCTCCGGTCATCACCCAGAATCCTCCAGTGCCGTCCTGTATAATGTCCCAGCAGTCACCTCTGCGCTCATCACCCAGAATCCTCCAGTGCCGTCCTGTATAATGTCCCAGCAGTCACCTCTCCGGTCATCACCCAGAATCCTCCAGTGCCGTCCTGTATAATGTCCCAGCAGTCACCTCTCCGTCATCACCCAGAATCCTCCAGTGCTGTCCTGTATAATGTCCCAGCAGTCACCTCTGCGCTCATCACCCAGAATCCTCCAGTGCCGTCCTGTATAATGTCCCAGCAGTCACCTCTGCGCTCATCACCCAGAATCCTCCAGTGCCGTCCTGTATAATGTCCCAGCAGTCACCTCTCCGGTCATCACCCAGAATCCTCCAGTGCCGTCCTGTATAATGTCCCAGCAGTCACCTCTCTGGTCATCACCCAGAATCCTCCAGTGCCGTCCTGTATAATGTCCCAGCAGTCACCTCTCCGGTCATCACCCAGAATCCTCCAGTGCCGTCCTGTATAATGTCCCAGCAGTCACCTCTCCGGTCATCACCCAGAATCCTCCAGTGCCGTCCTGTATAATGTCCCTGTAGTCACCTCTCCAGTCATCACCCAGAATCCTCCAGTGCCGTCCTGTATAATGTCCCAGCAGTCACCTCTCCGGTCATCACCCAGAATCCTCCAGTGCCGTCCTGTATAATGTCCCAGCAGTCACCTCTCCGGTCATCACCCAGAATCCTCCAGTGCCGTCCTGTATAATGTCCCAGCAGACACCTCTGCGCTCATCACCCAGAATCCTCCAGTGCCGTCCTGTATAATGTCCCAGCAGTCACCTCTCCGGTCATCACCCAGAATCCTCCAGTGCTGTCCTGTATAATGTCCCATCAGTCACCTCTCCGGTCATCACCCAGAATCCTCCAGTGCCGTCCTGTATAATGTTCCAGAAGTCACCTCTCCGCTCAACACCCAGAATCCTCCAGTGCCGTCCTGTATAATGTCCCAGCATTCACCTCTGCGCTCATCACCCAGAATCCTCCAGTGCTGTCCTGCATAATGTCCCAGCAGTCACCTCTCCGGTCATCACCCAGAATCCTCCAGTGCCGTTCTGTATAATGTCCCAGCAGTCACCTCTCCGGTCATCACCCAGAATCCTCCAGTGCCGTCCTGTATAATATCCCAGCAGTCACCTCTGCGCTCATCACCCAGAATCCAACAGTGCCGTCCTGTATAATGTCCCAGAAGTCACCTCTCCGGTCATCACCCAGAATCCTCCAGTGCCGTCCTGTATAATGTCCCAGCAGTCACCTCTGCGCTCATCACCCAGAATCCTCCAGTGCTGCTCTGTATAATGTCCCAGCAGTCATCTCTGCGCTCATCACCCAGAATCCTCCAGTGCCGTCCTGTATAATGTCCCAGCAGTCACCTCTCCGGTCATTACCCAGAATCCTCCAGTGCCGTCCTGTATAATGTCCCAGCAGTCACCTCTGCGCTCATCACCCAGAATCCTCCAGTGCCGTCCTGTATAATGTCCCAGCAGTCACCTCTGCGCTCATCGCCCAGAATCCTCCAGTGCTGTCCAGTATAATCTCCCAGCAGTCACCTCTCCGGTCATCACCCAGAATCCTCCAGTGCCGTCCTGTATAATGTCCCAGCAGTCACCTCTCCGGTCATCACCTAGAATCCTCCAGTGCCGTCCTGTATAATGTCCCAGCAGTCACCTCTCCGGTCATCACCCAGAATCCTCCAGTGCTGTCCTGTATAATGTCCCAGCAGTCATCTCTCCACTCATCACCCAGAATCCTCCAGTGCTGTCCTGTATAATGTCACAGCAGTCATCTCTGCGGTCATCACCCAGAATCCTCCAGTGGCGTCCTGGATAATGTCCCAGCAGTCAACTCTGCGGTCATCACCCAGAATCCTCCAGTGCTGTCCTGTATAATGTCCCAGCAGTCAACTCTCCGGTCATCACCCAGAATCCTCCAGTGCCGTTCTGTATAATGTCCCAGCAGTCACCTCTGCGCTCATCACCCAGAATCCTCCAGTGCCGTCCTGCATAATGTCCCAGCATTCACCTCTGCGCTCATCACCCAGAATCCTCCAGTGCTGTCCTGCATAATGTCCCAGCAGTCACCTCTCCGGTCATCACCCAGAATCCTCCAGTGCCGTTCTGTATAATGTCCCAGCAGTCACCTCTCCGGTCATCACCCAGAATCCTCCAGTGCCGTCCTGTATAATGTCCCAGCAGTCACCTCTGCGCTCATAACCCAGAATCCAACAGTGCCGTCCTGTATAATGTCCCAGAAGTCACCTCTCCAGTCATCACCCAGAATCCTCCAGTGCCGTCCTGTATAATGTCCCAGCAGTCACCTCTGCTCTCATCACCCAGAATCCTCCAGTGCTGCTCTGTATAATGTCCCAGCAGTCATCTCTGCACTCATCACCCAGAATCCTCCAGTGCCGTCCTGTATAATGTCCCAGCAGTCACCTCTGCGGTCATCACCCAGAATCCTCCAGTGCTGTCCTGTATAATGTCCCAGCAGTCACCTCTGCGGTCATCACCCAGAATCCTCCAGTGCTGTCCTGTATGATGTCCCAGCAGTCACCTCTCCGGTCATCACCCAGAATCCTCCAGTGCTGTCCTGCATAATGTCCCAGCAGTCACCTCTCCTCTCATCACCCAGAATCCTCCAGTGCCGTTCTGTATAATGTCCCAGCAGTCACCTCTCCGGTCATCACCCAGAATCCTCCAGTGCCGTCCTGTATAATGTCCCAGCAGTCACCTCTGCGCTCATAACCCAGAATCCAACATTGCCGTCCTGTATAATGTCCCAGAAGTCACCTCTCCAGTCATCACCCAGAATCCTCCAGTGCCGTCCTGTATAATGTCCCAGCAGTCACCTCTGCGCTCATCACCCAGAATCCTCCAGTGCTGCTCTGTATAATGTCCCAGCAGTCATCTCTGCACTCATCACCCAGAATCCTCCAGTGCCGTCCTGTATAATGTCCCAGCAGTCACCTCTCCGGTCATTACCCAGAATCCTCCAGTGTCGTCCTGTATAATGTCCCAGCAGTCACCTCTGCGCTCATCACCCAGAATCCTCCAGTGCCGTCCTGTATAATGTCCCAGCAGTCACCTCTGCGCTCATCGCCCAGAATCCTCCAGTGCTGTCCAGTATAATCTCCCAGCAGTCACCTCTCCGGTCATCACCCAGAATCCTCCAGTGCCGTCCTGTATAATGTCCCAGCAGTCACCTCTCCGGTCATCACCTAGAATCCTCTAGTGCCGTCCTGTATAATGTCCCAGCAGTCACCTCTCCGGTCATCACCCAGAATCCTCCAGTGCTGTCCTGTATAATGTCCCAGCAGTCACCTCTCCACTCATCACCCAGAATCCTCCAGTGCTGTCCTGTATAATGTCCGAGCAGTCACCTCTCCGGTCATCACCCAGAATCCTCCAGTGCTGTCCTGTATAATGTCCCAGCAGTCACCTCTCCGGTCATCACCCAGAATCCTCAAGTGCCGTCCTGTATAATGTCCCAGCAGTCACCTCTCCGGTCATCACCCAGAATCCGCCAATGCCGTCCTGTATAATGTCCCAGCAGTCATCTCTCCGGTCATCACCCAGAATCCTCCAGTGCCGTCCTGTATAATGTCACAGCAGTCACCTCTCCGGTCATCACCCAGAATCCTCCAGTGCTGTCCTGTATAATGTCACAGCAGTCATCTCTGCGGTCATCACCCAGAATCCTCCAGTGCTGTCCTGTATAATGTCCCAGCAGTCAACTCTCCGGTCATCACCCAGAATCCTCCAGTGCCGTCCTGTATAATGTCCCAGCAGTCACCTCTCTAGTCATCACCCAGAATCCTCCAGTGCTGTCCTGTATAATGTCCCAGCAGTCACCTCTCCGCTCATCACCCAGAATCCTCCACTGCTGTCCTGTATAATGTCCCAGCAGTCACCTCTCCGGTCATCACCCAGAATCCCCCAGTGTTGTCCTGTATAATGTCCCAGCAGTCACCTCTCCGGTCATCACCCAGAATCCTCCAGTGCTGTCCTGTATAATGTCCCAGCAGTCACCTCTCCGCTCATCACCCAGAATCCTCCAGTGCTGTCCTGTATAATGTCCCAGCAGTCACCTCTGCGCTCATAACCCAGAATCCAACAGTGCCGTCCTGTATAATGTCCCAGCAGTCACCTCTCCGGTCATCACCCAGAATCCTCTAGTGCTGTCCTGTATAATGTCCCAGCAGTCACCTCTCCGGTCATCACCCAGAATCCTCCAGTGCTGTCTTGTATAATGTCCCAGCAGTCACCTCTACGGTCATCACCCAGAATCCTCCAGTGCTGTCCTGTATAATGTCCCAGCAGTCACCTCTCCGCTCATCACCCAGAATCCTCCAGTGCTGTCCTGTATAATGTCCCAGCAGTCACCTCTACGGTCATCACCCAGAATCCTCCAGTGCCGTCCTGTATAATGTCCCAGCAGTCACCTCTCCGCTCAGCAGCTCAATCATCTTGTTGCTGAGCTCTAGGATCTTCTCCTTCCTCCTCTCATGTATCGGGGGGTGCGGGGGAGGCTCTGTGATGGGGCCCGGGCTCTGCCCTCCTGACTCCTGGAGATGGATGCTGGGAGTCACACCCTCCCCCGGTGTCTTCCTCACTATTGTGTAATCCTGTGTATGGAGAGAGACACTTAGGGAGAAGAATTCCTTCCCGACTCCAGATCTGACAATCAGTAGAAATCCCGGGATCAATAACCGTCTCCAGTAATCTGGGGCCATAACCTGGAATATTATTACACTCAGGACAGACATCCAGGCCCCTCTACAGCTCTTATAGGGAATCCCCATGACAACTCCTCCTGGCAGAGAGCTGCACACAATCACTGCTCTTACAGTAAAGAATCCTTCTCTTCCTCTTCTGGATTTCCTCTTCCCGATGTCGGACTTGTTACATAACACAATAAAGCTGATAGGAATGTAGAGGAGTTACCTCTCCGCTCAGCAGGGAGATGATCTCCAGGGTGAAGTGTAATAATCTTCTGGTGGTCTCGTCCTCGTCCATCCTCGGGGTCATTCAGGAGAAGGAGGGATGAACACTGGATCAGCTGGAGGGATCTCGTCCTGCCGGCGTCTTCATGATAAAGGAGAAGATGGAGATCACAGGGGACGATATAACGACAATCACTGAATTCTGCCCCAAATATCCGACATTTATCAGGAAGAATCTGGAGGAAAAGCCACAAACTCCACCGCGGCCTCCTCCACCGATCTGACCACTCATTATCAGCCTCGTAGGAGGTCGGTCACCGTGGTAACTACACCTCCAGCGGGGGACGGTGACCGTGGTAACCACACCGCCAGCGGGGGACGGTCACCGTAGTAACTACAGCGCCAGCGGAGGTCGGTCACCGTAGTAACTACAGCGCCAGCGGAGGTCGGTCACTGTGGTAACTACAGCGCCAGCGGGGGACGGTCACCGTGGTAACTACAGCGCCAGCGGGGGACGGTCACCGTAGTAACTACAGCGCCAGCGGAGGTCGGTCACCGTAGTAACTACAGCGCCAGCGGAGGTCGGTCACTGTGGTAACTACAGCGCCAGCGGGGGACGGTCACCGTGGTAACTACAGGGCCAGCGGGGGACGGTCACTGTGGTAACTACAGCGCCGGGGGGGATGGTCACCGTGGTAACTACACCTCTAGCGGAGGACGGTCACCGTGGTAACTACACCGCCAGAGGGGGATGGTCGCCGTGGTAACTACATCTCTAGTGGAGGATGGTTACCGTGGTAACTACATCTCTAGTGGACGACGGTCACCGTGGTAACTAAACCTCCAGCGGAGGACGGTCACCGTGGTAACTATACTGCCGGGGGGGATGGTCACCGTGGTAACTACATCTCTAATGGACGACAGTCACCGTGGTAACTACACCGCCAGCGGGGGACGGTCACCGTGGTAACTACACCGCCAGCGGGGGACGGTCACCGTGGTAACTACACCGCAGCGGGGGACGGTCACCGTGGTAACTACACCGCCAGCGGGGGACGGTCACCGTGGCAACTACACCTCCAGCGAAGGACGGTCACCGTGGTAACTCCACCTGGCGGGGGACGGTCACCATGGGAACTCCACCTCCAGCGGGGGACGGTCACCGTGGGAACTCCACCTCCAGCGAAGGACGGTCACCGTGGGAACTACACCTCCAGCGAAGGACGGTCACCGGGGTAACTACACCGCCAGCGGAGGTCGGTCACCATGGGAACTCCACCCCCAGCGGGGGACGGTCACCGTGGTAACTCGACCTACAGCGGGGGACGGTCAACGTGGTAACTACACCTCCAGCGAAGGACGGTCACCGTGGTAACTACACCTCCAGCGGGGGACGGTCACCATGGTAACTACACCTCCAGCGGGGGACGGTCACCGTGGTAACTACACCTCCAGCGGGGGACGGTCACCGTGATAACTACACCTCCAGCGGGGGGCGGTCACCGTGGTAACTACACCTCCAGCAGAGGACGGTCACCACGGCAACTCCACCGCCAGCGGAGGTCAGTCACCGTGGTAACTACACCTCCAGCGAAGGACGGTCACCGTGGTAACTCCACCTCCAGCGGGGGACGATCACCGTGGCAACTACACCTCCAGCGAAGGACGGTCACCGTGGTAACTACACCGCCCGCGGAGGTCGGTCACCATGGGAACTCCACCTCCAGCGGGGGACAGTCACCATGGTAACTCCACCTCCAGCGGGGGACGGTCACCGTGGTAACTACACCTCCAGCAGGGTGCGGTCACCGTGGTAACTCCACCTCCAGCGGGGGATGGTCACCGTGGTAACTACACCTTTAGCGGGGGACGGTCACCGTAGTAACTACACTGCCGGGGAGGGGATGGTCACTGTGGTAACTATACCGCCAGCGGGGGATGGTCACCATGGTAAGTATATCTCTAGCGGACGACGGTCACCGTGGTAACTACACCTCCAGCGGAGGACGGTCACCGTGGTAACTATACTGCCGGGGGGGATGGTCACCGTGGTAACTCCACCTCCAGCGGGGGACGGTCACCGTGGTAACTCCACCTCCAGCGGGGGACGGTCACCGTGGTAACTCCACCTCCAGCGGGGGACGGTCACCGTGGTAACTCCACCTCCAGCGGGGGCGGTCACCGTGGTAACTCCACCTCCAGCGGGGGCGGTCACTGTGGTAACTCCACCTCCAGCGGGGGACGGTCACCGTGGTAACTCCACCTCCAGCGGAGGACGGTCACCGTGGTAACTCCACCTCCAGCGGGGGACAGTCACCGTGGTAACTCCACCTCCAGCGGGGGCGGTCACCGTGGTAACTCCACCTCCAGCGGGGGCGGTCACCGTGGTAACTCCACCTCCAGCGGGGGCGGTCACCGTGGTAACTCCACCTCCAGCGGGGGACGGTCACCGTGGTAACTCCACCTCCAGCGGGGGACGGTCACCGTGGTAACTCCACCTCCAGCGGGGGACAGTCACCGTGGTAACTCCACCTCCAGCAGAGGACGGTCACCGTGGTAACTCCACCTCCAGAGGGGGGCGGTCACCGTGGTAACTACACCTCCAGCGGGGGCGGTGAGGTGAGGAGGAGCCGCTGCACATCCCCCATACAACACTGAGGAGCCGCAGTCACATGGAGCAGGAGCCTCCACAGGAACAGCTCTGATCTCACCCCACACTCTCCTCTCACAGATTCACCACAAACCCTCCCTGTAATCTCACCGGAATGGCGGGAAGCGGAAACCTGCTGCTGGCTGATACCAGAGAGCAAGAGCTGCGCACACCCAGGACGGAGCTGCTGCACTGAGAGCGGGAGGACCTGTGGTGACGTCACCGCCATGTGATCAGGGGGCGGAGCTCAGGATAGAAGTGAATGATCTGTGGTGACGTCACTGCCATGTGATCAAGGGGCGGAGCTCAGGAGAGGTAGTGAAGGACCTGTGGTGACGTCACCTCCATGTGATCAGGGCGGAGCTCAGGAGATGTAGTGAAGGACCTGTGGTGACGTCACAGCCATGTGATCAGGGGGCGGAGCTCAGGAGAGAGGTGGTGAAGGACCTGTGGGGACGTCACCGCCATGTGATCAGGAAGCGGAGCTCAGGAGAGGTAGTGAAGGACCTGTGGTGACGTCACCTCCATGTGATCAGGGGGCGGAGCTCTGGAGAGGTAGTGAAGGACCTGTGGTGACGTCACCGCCATGTGATCAGGGGGCGGAGCTCAGGAAAGATGTGAAGGTCCTGTGGTGACGTCACCGCCATGTGATCAGGGGGCGGGGCTTCGAGTGGTGATTGGCTTCGCAGTGTTTCCTCACAGACTGTAATGATTCTATAAACTATAAAGTTATTATAATGGTGAAGGAGCTGTGATGAGGCTGCGGTCATGTTACAGTGATGACGTCACCGCAGCTCCTCCCCCTCAGGGGTCATTGCCCCGCCCAGATCTGCAGATGATCCCGGCGCAGTCGCTCCTCCGGCTCCTCCTCCCTCTGACGTCACATAGTGGCCGCTTTCTCCGGTGATGAGGATTTCTCTGCTCCCGGAGGTTCTGTAAGTCCAGTAGTCTCATCAGGTCCACATCTATAGTAAGTTCACCTGTTTCCCCAGTCAGGGCTCGCTCTCACTTCAGTCTGATAAAACCCCAGACTGCGTCCGTACCCAGTAATCCTCGGATTCTCTGCTCCGCGGCGTTTTGTTTTCCAGCTCCGATCGGATCGCACGCACCCATATAATCTACCATCGCAGAGGCAGGAACCCCCCGTGGGGTAAGGAGCAAGCTGAGTCCTTTAAGGTGATGAAAGAGATCCTGACTGGGGAAGAGATCCTGACTGGCGAAGAGATCCTGACTGGCGAAGAGATCCTGACTGGCGAAGAGATCCTGACTGGTGAAGAGATCCTGACTGGGGAAGAGATCCTGACTGGTGAAGAGATCCTGACTGGTGAAGAGATCCTGACTGGCGAAGAGATCCTGACTGGGGAAGAGATCCTGACTGGTGAAGAGATCCTGACTGGTGAAGAGATCCTGACCGGTGAAGAGATCCTGACGGGTGAAGAGATCCTGACCGGTGAAGAGATCCTGACCGGTGAAGAGATCCTGACTGGGGAAGAGATCCTGACTGGCGAAGAGATCCTGACCGGTGAAGAGATCCTGACCGGTGAAGAGATCCTGACTGGTGAAGAGATCCTGACTGGGGAAGAGATCCTGACTGGTGAAGAGATCCTGACTGGCGAAGAGATCCTGACCGGCGAAGAGATCCTGACTGGGGAAGAGATCCTGACTGGTGAAGAGATCCTGACCGGCGAAGAGATCCTGACTGGTGAAGAGATCCTGACTGGTGAAGAGATCCTGACTGGTGAAGAGATCCTGGCCTACCCTGACTACAGCCAACCGTTCCTGCTGTACACTGATGCCAGCAACGAGGGATTTGGAGCTGTGTTACGTCAGAAGCAGAATGGCCGGGAGAAGGTGATCGTCTATGCCAGCAGGAAGCTCCGCCCGACCGAGAGGAACCCTGAGAACTATAGCTCCTTCAAGTTGGAGTTCCTGGCCCTGGTCTGGGCCATCACTGAACGATTCAAGCACTACCTGGCCTCCAGTAAGTCAGTACACTGACAACAACCCCCTGACACATCTAGAGACAGCCAAGTTGGGAGCCATGGAGCAACGTTGGATGGCCCGGCTGTCAAACTATCAGTTCACCATCAAGTACCGGGCAGGCCACAAGAACGCCAACGCCGATGCCCTATCCAGAATGCCTCACCAGTCGGACACTGAAGAAGAAGTGGATGACCTGGAGGAGATTGAGCTACCTGCTTTCCACAGAAATGGGATGGTCCACGAGCAGCGCACCTCCAGGAGGTATGGTGGTAAGACACTAAACCCTTTACCTCATCACAATTGGAAGGAGACCCAGGACAGCGACCCGGTTGTCAGCCGTATCAAAGAACTGATAACCCAGGAAGGTTCCTCCCTGGAGAAGGACACTTCTACACAAGCCAAGCAACTGTGGAATGAGAGAAGCCGGCTGTTCATCTATAGAGAGAAGCTGTGCCGAAGGTATGTTAACCCTAGGACCAATGAGATAGTATGGCAGATCGTAGTGCCCAGGACAGACATCCAGATGGTATTGGAGGCCTACCACGATCAAGCAGGGCACTTTGGCTGGAAGAAGCTGGAAACCCTCCTGAAGAGTCGGTTTTATTGGGTTGGAATGCGGAGTTCCATAGAGAGGTGGTGCCGGGATTGTGGACCCTGTAGCCTCAGAAGAAAAGACTACAGCAGGCAGAAAGCACCCCTGCAGTCCATCAAGACAACCCAGCCCCTGGAGATCGTCGCTCTGGACCATGTCAAGCTGTCACCTAGCAGGTCAGGCTACTCGTATGCCCTGACCATGGTAGATCACTACTCCCGGTTCCTGGCGGTTGCCCCGTCAAGGATCTGACGGCAGAAACTGCAGCAAGGACGTTTCAAGAATACTTCTGCAGGCCCCATGGATACCCGGAAAAGGTGCTGACGGATCAAGGCCCTGCCTTTGAAGCCGAGCTGTTCAAAGAGTTTTGCCATCTGTATGGGTGTAAGAAGATCCGGACTACACCGTACCACTCCCAAACCAATGGGTTATGTGAAAAGATGAATAACATAGTCATCGACCTGTTGAAGACCTTACCTCTAGAAGAAAGAAACCAGTGGCCAGACAAAACTACCTGACCTGGTAGATCTGTACAATCACATACCTATGAGTTCTACCAATTGTACTCCAGCGTACCTCATGAGAGCAAGACCCGGAAAGTTGCCCATGGACCTGGAGCTTGGAGTGGTCGAGCCAGAAGCAGATATGTCCACTGAAGACTGGGATACGACCCGACAGGAGCAGTACAAAAGAGTACAGGCCTGTGTCGAAGACAGTCTAAGTAGAGTGAGAGATAAGCAGGAAGCACCGTACAACAATAGTGCACCAGCCGAACCCTTGACACCTGGAGAAGTTGTGCTGAAACGCAAGAGAAGAAGCCACAAGCTTGACGACCAGTGGGAAAGGGAACCTTACACTGTGTTGAACTCCAGATTTGACAATAGGCAAACCTGTCTAATTAGCAAAGATGGAGGAAGAACAACTGCAACGGTATCAAGAGACCATCTGAAGTTGTGTCCAAGTCCGCTGAAGCCCCAGGAGGAAGTGCCTCTCACCGTATTGGAGGAGCCTAAAGAAGAAGTACTCCATACTGACTTAGGAGATTTCCCAGCAGATTGGCCTCAACTGGATGGAGCGGTAATAATACCTGTGCTACACTTCTAACAACAGCCATAAGACTCTCCACTGCAAGTAAGACCTGTAAGTGCCCCAGAAGAGCCTGCTCAGGAAGGATCACCGGCAGAAGCAGAGCCAGTAGGCCCAGTAAACAGTGTACTTGCCAGTCCCATAGAGAGGTTAAGACTGTCTTGTAGTCCACCAACACATAGAGCGGAAAATAGTACAAGCATCCACACTACACGCATCCCCATACTACGTAGGTCATCGCGTAGCACAAAAGGCCAAACCCCTGTCAGGTATAAGGAGTAAATAGAAAAACACCTGCAGTATAAATAGTTACCCGTAAGGGTATATATATATATATATATATATAAAGGACTCGGTGGCTGAGGACTGTGAGCAGCCCAAAAACTGTACATGTACATAGTTGCACTCCCTGGAGTGCCCCTTAGGTGACCACTGAACAAAAACCCGTTTGGCGTGGCAGAAGACGTAGTCTGACCCTGGATCACTTATGCCCTGTAGCCACGCCCAAGGCCTACGTTGAGGGTTTTCAGGCGGTTCCCTCATGCTGCTCACCTTCACCAGTGAGATGGACACCAGTTAATGGATCTCACTGAGACTTTAAGAAGAGTGTGTTGTATATAAGAAAATGTATTAATGTTATTATTGTATTATAATGTTACCTGTAATGTTCAAGAAAAGTGCCTCCCATAAAGGGAAGAAATGTTATTGTTTAACCTGTTTTTGCAAAAATGCTTCAGTCCAGGAGTACTGAGTTTTATTAGGGGGGGATGTGGCGCCCTGCTGCGCATTGGTGCCACAGAACCCAGAAGGGTGCATGGAAGGACTTCTCCACAAGAGGCCCTCACACATTCACACACCTCCACTTTACCACCTTAGACAAGCAGAGGGAGCCCGTTAGGGACATATATATAGAGAGGATGGAGCCAGGCAGCTCAGTTCAGAGTTGTTTAGAGATCAGTCAGACTGAGAGCGTGCTGACTCTCAGAGAGCAGTGAAGAGGCAGCAAGCTGGCTGCTGTGCTTAGGCGAGCCAAGGTCTACAGCACGTGTGAAGGCCTAGTGAGGCCGAAGGTAAGACGAGAAGGAAGAAGTAGTGAGGGGGCAGAGGAGCATACCAGGCTCACCCTGAGATATATACCGTACACCTGGTCCGCGACTACAGGGACTCTTAATACCCAGCAGGAACCACCGGAAGCCCTGGAGGACTACAGGTCCCAGGTTCACCAAATGCTGATTGCAGTACCAGGGCTAGGAGTCACGGAGGCCCCAGCGTCCAGGGAGAGTGATCTCCAAAGAGAATGCCCTACCACCAGGTCAGCAAGTGCAAGAAGAGACAGTAACCAAGCTAGGTCTAGTTCCAGGCCGGCCAGAAGCTTAGAGAGTGAAGCCACGGATCAGGAGGCCCTATACCCGCTCACTGGAGAGAGTCCAAAAGTGCGCCTTTCGTCCGGAGTACCCTGGATCGTGCCTGCAATATCACCAGTAAAGGTACTGAAGCTTATCCCCATGTTAGTGTCCGTCTTTGCTCCGGGACCGTCCTGCCGTCTCTCCCCTGCACCACCATCCATTACACCCCACGCTGCCCTGGAGCTAGCTCTACCTGTGGAGAGCCACACCATCCCTTTTGCTCTATCACCAGCTTCAGAAGACTGCTCCGCAGCGGCGGCTCCCCTTAGCCGCATTTCACAGGTGACATCACGGACTTTCCAAATCCCCTATAAATCTATTCCCCTTTTTACTGACCGCCCAGGGTCACGGACCGGGCCAGCTACCGTGATATCCCCCAAGCAACCAGAGGCCCGACTGCCGAGTACCCCACGGCCCAGGGGGCGCGTCACATGCGACAGGATCAGAGCATGGAGCACTGATATTCAGCTCCCACTCACAGCAGAGCAGCAGCCGAGTGTCATTAGCATATCGCATTGGGTGCTCTCGCATCGCATACCGTACGCTAGTGGGACCCTGGCCTAAGAGATATTTTTGTGTCTTGCATAGCAGAGTTGTACAGATACCTGTCTTTACGTAGGCTCAGGTTCTCCCGGGTGCGACTCACCCTCAGCATCCTCCCGCGCCATCTCCTCCTCTCCATGTTGTTGTGTAGAGTTCTCGGCGCCATTTTGTGATGAGGGTCTGGCGAATTTTTAATTTTTTTTTCTCCTTTTTTTAATATTAAAATTTTTTCTTTAAATTTTCTATTGCTCATAATTTGATCATCCATTCAAATATTAAAGTATTCACCCAATGACAAATGAAAGCAATTCTAAATCCATAACCCTTCTATGACCTGATCACTGTTAAATGGTACGATGATTATTATCTTACTTGTTTTAACTTCTGCTTTCTCACATCTCGCCTGCCCTTTAGCACATTCTGTGCACTCTCTCCATATGCACCCCTCCCTTCACGCCTCTCTCATGTATAACTCTGAGGCTCTACTGATATTTCTCACCCACTCCAAACCATCCACTACCTCCATACAGCACTCAAAATGTTCATACAAATCATTGCACCACCTGCTCTTTCTCTTTTTTCTCCTTCTCCTAGTCGCTGGCGACATCTCCCCCAACCCTGGGCCTCCCTCCACTAGCATACCCCACTCTCCTCCAGCTGCATATAGAAACCCTGCTAATCTTATTAACATTCAGTGCATGCCCTCTCCTATTGCTTTCCACTATGCTCTCTGGAACGCACAGTCTGTGTGTAACAAACTGTCTTACATTCACAATTTTTTCCTCTCTAATTCCCTTAACTTTTTGGCTATTACAGCATTCAGACACCACTGCAGCTGCTGCTCTCTCATTTAGTGGGCTCAAATTTTTGCATACCGCCAGACCTGAGAACAGACAAGGTGGAGGTGTTGGTTTTCTCCTTTCACCACAATGTGCTTTCCAGGTCATCCCCCCAGTTCCCTCACTTATGTTTTCTTCCTTTGAAGTCCACACCATCAGACTCTTCAAACCCTTCTCCCTGTGAGTGGCGGTTGTGTATCGCCCTCCAGGCTCCTCCCACCAGTTCCTGGATCACTTTGCCAACTGGCTTCTTCACTTTCTATCCTGTGACATCCCCACGCTCATCACAGGAGACTTTAACATCCCCATCGATGATCCCCTCTTCCAATCTGCCTCTCATCTACTTTCTCTAACCTCCTCATTCAGCCTCTCACAGGTTACTAATTCTCCTACACATGAAGACGGGAATACTCTGGACCTGGTCTTCTCCCGTCTCTGCTCGCTGCATGACTTTACTAAGTCCCCTCTCCTGCTCTCAGACCACAACCTTCTTTCCTTCTCTGTCAAGAACTGTCTCCTCACCCGGGACACCCCCAATTACCTCACTTCTAGGAATACACGTACCATTAATACCCAGCAGCTTATGGACAATCTCCACACATCTTTATCCCTCATCTCCTCCCTCTCTTGTCCAGACTTGGCATTGTCACACTACAATAATACACTGAAGAGCGCCCTAGATGAAGCAGCACCGTCTACACGCAGAAAGACCCGACACAGACAACGGCAGCCCTGGCACACAAAGCAAATATGTTTTCTTCAGCGTTGCTCAAGGTGTGCTGAGCATCAGTGGAGAAAATCTGTTTTAGCAGAGGACTTCATCCACTATGAATTCATGCTCAAAACCTATAACTCTGCCCTTCATCTGGCCAAACAATCCTACTTCACCACCCTCATCACTTCACTGTCCAACAATCCAAAATGACTTTTTGAAACCTTAAACTCCCTCCTGAAACCTAATGCACAGGCCCCCACCACCAACCTTAGCGGTGAGGATCTGGCCACATATTTCCTAGAAAAAATCAACCACATCCATCAGGACATCTCAGCCCAATCTCCTCAGTGCCTGGATACCCTTCCCTGCCGCACTTCAAGCTCACTAGCCATCTTTGAGCCTGTTACAGAAGAAGAAGTTACCCAGCTCCTCACTTCTTCTCGACCTATAACCTGCAACAGTGACCCCATTCCTTCATATCTCCTGCAGTCTCTTTCACCGGTGGTCACCACTCACCTGACTAAAATATTTAACCTCTCTCTTTCTTCAGGTATCTTTCCTTCCTCATTTAAACATGCCATCATAACCCTTTTACTTAAAAAGCCATCCCTGGACCAGAACAGACCTGTCTCTAACCTTCCTTTCATCTCTAAACTCCTGGAACACCTGGTCCACTCCCGTCGAATCCGCTATCTCTCAGATAATTCTCTTCTTGACCCTCTACAATCTGGTTTCCGCTCCTTACACTCCACTGAAACTGCCCTCACTAAAGTCTCTAATGATCTTCTAACAGCTAAATCCAAAGGTCACTACTCCCTGCTGATTCTCCTGGATCTCTCTGCCGCATTTGACACTGTGGATCACCAGCTCCTCCTCACTATGCTCCGCTCTTTCGGGTTCAAGGAAACCGTTCTCTCCTGGTTCTCCTACCTCTCTGACCGCTCCTTCATTGTATCTTTTGCCGGCTCCTCTTCCTCTCCATTTCCCCTTACTATCGGGGTCCCGCAGGGCTCAGTCCTAGGCCCCCTCCTCTTCTCTCTATACACTGCCCCTATTGGACAATCAGCAGATTTGGGTTTCAGTATCATGTCTATGCTGACGACACTCAACTATACACCTCTTCACCTGACATCACCCCTAACCTAATAGAAAATACCAAGGATTGTCTGTCCACTGTCTCTAACATCATGTCCTCCCTCTATCTTAAACTGAATCTCTCCAAAACTGAACTTCTTGTGTTTCTCCCCTCTACTAACCCAACTCTACCTAACATCGAAATTACCTTGGAGGGTTCCACCATAACTCCCAGCAGCACGGCCGCTGCCTTGGGGTCATATTCGACACTAACCTTTCCTTTACTGCCTATATCCGATCATTCACCCTGTCTTGTCACCTGCATCTTAAAAACTTCTCCAGAATCCGACCTTTTCTCACCTTTGAAACTGCGAAAGCTCTTACTGTCGCTCGTATGCACTCTCGTCTGGACTACTGCAACTCTCTTCTGATCGGTCTCCTTCTTACCAAACTTTCTCCTCTTCAATCCGTCCTGAATGCTGCAGCCAGGGTCGTATTTCTGTCCAGCCTCTTCACCGATGCCTCCATCTTGTGCCAGTCTTTACACTGGTTGCCGGTCTGCCTCAGGATCCATTATAAACTCATCGCACTCACCCACAAAGCTCTCTACAGTTCTGCGCCGCCTTATATCTCCTCTCTCTTCTCTATCGCCCTACACGTGCCCTCCGTTCTACAAATGACCTAAGACTAACATCCCTCATAATCCGAACCTCGCACCTCCTTCTCCAAAACTTCTCTCGTGCGGCACCAGTTCTCTGGAATGCTTTACCCCAGACAATCCGACTGATGCCTAGCCCCCATGTCTTCAAGCGTGCTTTGAAAACCCATCTCTTTAAACAAGCCGACCACCTCAACTACTCAGTAAATTAACTTTCCCCTGTCCCCTCATTCTAAATATTATTCAGAATCTGCTCCCTACTATTCATCTGTCTCCACACCCTCCATGCACACGATAACTGCACTCGATACTTGATTATTGCACTTATACATACGGGCTTATGATCGGATCATACAGCTTTATATGAAAATCCCTATTTATTATAATTGTCAGACCTGAAATAACAAGCACTTTGCACCTACTGTGTCCCCCCATTCCCTTGCAGAATGTAAGCGTGCGAGAGGCCGGACCCTCGCTCCTAATGTAACTGTTTAAACTGTCTTACCTTGTATTGAATTTATCGTCTGTACATGTCCCCGCTTAATTGTAAAGTGCTGCGGAATATGTTGGCACTATATAAATAAAACAATATGGGGTTTTTTTGCATTTCCTATATACGCCTATATATATTTGTGGCAATGTGTATTGGTGTAAAATGAAGTATTTTATTTGATAGTCAATATATTTTTTTATGGACGTTTTTTAATTTTTGTGTATATACACTGCTCAAAAAAATAAAGGGAACACTGAAATAACCCATCCAAGATCTGAATGAATGAAATATTCTCGTTGAATACTTTGTTCTGTTCAAAGTTGAATGTGCTGACAACAAAATCACACAAAAATCATCAATGGAAATCACATTTACTAACCAATGGAGGCCTGGATTTGGAGTCACCTCCAAAATTAAAGTGGAAAACACACGACAGGCTGATCCAACTTTGATGTAATGTCCTTAAAACAAGTCAAAATGAGGTTCAGTATTGTGAGTGGCCTCCACATGCCTGTATGACCTCCCTACAACACCTGGGCATGCTCCTGATGAGGCTGAGTATTGTGTGTGGCCTCCACGTGCCTGTATGACCTCCCTACAATGCCTGGGCATGCTCCTGATGAGGCTCAGTATTGTGTGTGGCCTCCACATGCCTGTATGACCTCCCTACAACACCTGGGCATGCTCCTGATGAGGTTGGGGATGGTCTCCTGTGGGATCTCCTCCCAGACCTGGACTAAAGCATCCGCCAACTCGTGGACAGTCTGTGGTGCAACGTGACGTTGGTGGATGGAGCGAGACATGATGTCCCAGATGTGCTCAATCGGATTCAGGTCTGGGGAACGGGCGGGCCAGTCCATAGCTTTAATGCCTTCATCTTGCAGGAACTGCTGCCACACTCCAGCCACATGAGGTCTTGCATTGTCCTGCATTAGGAGGAACCCAGGGCCAACCACACTAGCATATGGTCTCTCAAGGGGTTTGAGGATCTCATCTCGGTACCTAATGGCAGTCAGGCTACCTCTGGCGAGCACATGGATGGCTGTGTGGCCCTCCAAAGGAATGCCACCCCATACCATTACTGACCCAATGCTAAACTGGTCATGCTGAAGGATGTTGCAGGCAGCAGATCGCTCCACAGCGTCTCCAGACTCTGTCACGTCTGTCACATGTGCTCAGTGTGAACCTGCTTTCATCTGTGAAGAGCACAGGGCGCCAGTGTCGACTTTGCCAATCCTGGTGTTCTGTGTCAAATGCCAAGCGTGCTGCACGGTGTTGGGCTGTGAGCACAACCCCCATCTGTGGATGTCAGGCCCTCATACCATCCTCATGGGAGTCGGATTCTAACCGTTTGTTCAGACACATGCACATTTGTGGCCTGCTGGAGGTCATTTTGCAGGCCACCGGCAGTGCTCCTCCTGTTCCTCCTTGCACAAAGGCGGAGGTAGCGGTCCTGCTGCTGGGTTGTTGCCCTCCTACGGCCCACTCCACGTCTCCTGGTGTACTGGCATGTCTCCTGGTCGCGCCTCCAGCCTCTGGACACTACGCTGACAGACACAGCAAACCTTCTTGCCACAGCTCGCATTGATGTGCCATCCTGGATGAGCTGCACTACCTGAGCAACTTCTGTGGGTTGTAGAGTCCATCTCATGCTACCATGAGTGTGAAAGCACAACCAACATTCAAAAGTGACCTGAACAGCCAGAAAGCATTGGTACTGAGATGTGGTCTGTGGTCCCCACCTGCAGAACCACTCCTTTATTGAGGGTATCTTGATAATTGCCAATAATCTCCATCTATTGTCTATTCCATTTGCACAACAGCATGTGAAATTGATTGTCAATCAGTGTTGCTTCCTAAGTGGACAGTTTGATTTCACAGAAGTTTGATTCACTTGGAGTTATATTCTGTTGTGTAAGTGTTCCCTTTATTTTTTTGAGCAGTGTATATTTTATATAATGAGACTAATATGATTATATGAATGTTTGTAGTTTTCTTCATTTTTTATTTCATTGTGATGTCATTTCTTTGTTTTTGCTGGTTATCAAAAATAGGGAGGACTCCACATCTCTTTTTTCATTTATTAGCTAAACACAAGTACAGTAAACTCCACACACAGGGCTCTAATTATATATCTCACGGATATCTATCATCTATCTCGATCTTTGCACATCTAACACCTAAATATCTGTCATTTCTATTCTGCACTCTCTTCCGGCACGTGTCACACAGACGTGTGTGCGGATGTCACACTTTATGTCATCTGTGTGCAGGACGTACTGACGTCCGAGCTGCAGGCAAAAAACGGACATGTCCGGTCCGTGTGACCATGTGCGCAGCCTATAGATTATAATGGGTGTACGTGTGTGTCTCCGGTACGTGTGAAGGGGGCCTAAAGGGTATGAGCACTTTTAGTATGAATTACCAGTAGGGGGCGTGACCACTTAAAGTGCCTAGGGCAGCATGAATGCCAGATACGGCCCTGAGCACAGCCCTAATAAAGTCATTAGAGCTGCAGATAAAGGGGGCTCGATCACAGCTCTGGATAGTGGGTTGTATGAGCCGGAGGTTATGAACATGGGTGACAATACTAATATATGCCGCACTCTAGATGGAGATCCTACTAATTCATACAATACCCCCTTACATTGTCTTTTGGAGGAGGGTTTGGTATCGGCTGTACTTAATGCCAAACAAATACAACGATTAAAGGAAAATCACCCACAATGTCCAATATTTCATACATTACCGAAAACTCACAAAGAAGGAAACATCCATCAGTCTAGAGATACATTCAATACTGGCTGCAGAGAAGATTCCTATAATATAGTGAATATTACCAGAAAACATTTACCTATGTTATACACCGACAAGGATCCAGCAACAAGAAAGACAACTGACACGTGGAGGACAAACACCAAAGGTTTCATTGAATGTGGGAGAAATAAATGTGGTTTGTGCAAGTCTGTGCACAAAGCAAAAATGTCTGCATCTACTAACCATAATAAACCCTATAATATCCGACATCTCATTAGTTGTAGCTCCACACGTCATTGACACCATACAATGTGAAGCTTGTCTGCTGCAATATGTGGGGGGCACGGTCAGACCCTTACGTCACCGCATTGGGGGACACGTTAGGGACGTTCTTGGCCCCACAACACGTAATACATCTGCAGCATCACAACATCTCATACAACACAATAGGGATTAATCAATTTACAGTTGTGGGTATTGAATATGTCACCAGACCAGCTAAGGGGGGAGATTGGTATAAAAAGTACACCCCCGAGAAGCCTTGTGGATTCTGGAATTGGACTCCAGATTCCCCAGTGATATGAAGCTTCGTTCAGACCTTGTATCCATTTACTGAATTGTGTTTTTTCCTCTTTTATAGTAATTATACATAATATACACATTATAGATGCAGACACTTCATTCTTCTATTGCACGGATGCTTTTTGTTGTGGACATATGATCATCCATAGGGGTAATGTAGACATACTTGCACATGTCCATTTGGGGCTGGGGGTCTCCGCTGTGCATTAGACACTATGATGTGTATAAGAAGCCGGTTACTGGTTATTTATTATGCCATGAATAAGGACCGAACACAAATGCTGGTTCAAAACGCGTAGATTTTTTGCTACTATTCCAGGATGTCCTGTTTTTTAATGTTTCTATGATTTTAATTTGGATGTTTCAATAAAAAAAAATATTCACACTGGAAAACAAGTGCCGGATTATCAGTAACTTTCTTTGTCCCGTCCATTCCTTCCCAACTGTGATTATTCATCCAAGCATTGAGAGATGAGCTGAAAGCAGACAATTTCTTCTATAGAGGAATGGCAGACATCGGTGTTGTCCACATAGAAAGCCTCTCCTAAATCCCCTGCACAAAAAAGCCACCCTACAATCTGGGACTTTATACTCTGGAGTGATGAGACCAAGATAAAGGTTTTTTTGGAACTGATGGCTTCAAAACTGTATGACATTGAAGAGGTGAGGAATACAATGAGAATGCATGGTGTCTACAGTGAGACCTGGTGGTGGCCGTGTCCTTATGTGCGGCTGCATGAGGAGCTACATTTCATTGATGGTATCGTGAATTCACAGATGTTCTGCTCTATAGTGACAGAAAAGATGCTGCCATCACTCTGTTCCCTTGGTAGGCCACTGTTACATTTCTGAAGAACAGGGTCACAGTGATTCTAGAAAACTTGGTGCTGTCCTTTAAAATTATGGAGGCCATACAAAATAATAGATGTAGTAGCTTTTGAGATTTTGTAATGAGAGTTATATTATTACTTTCATGTTTTGATTACAAAAAAATGTTCTATGAAACTTAGTGTTGGCAAAATTGTAAAAATTGATCTTGTGTTCAGTGAGCTATTAAATAAAATCTTACTCATCAAAGGGGGTGTACTCATTTATGCTGAACAATGTTTATTAAACTTTATAAAACATAGTGAACATAATTACACTTTCTTTCCCGTATGACTTCTCTCATGTTTTACAAGGTATGATTTATGTATAAAAGATTTCCCACATTCTGAACATGAATACGGCTTCTCTCCTGTGTGACTTCTCTCATGCTGCACAAGATAATTTTGTTTTGTAAAGCATTTCCCACAGAATGAACATGAATACGGCTTCTCTCCTGTGTGAATTCTTTGATGTATAACGAGCTCTGATTTATTTGCAAAGCATTTTCCACATGCTAAACATGAAAAAAGTTTTTCTCTTGTGTGAATTCTTTGATGTTTAACAAGATGCGATTTATATCTAAAACATTTCCCACATTCTGAACAAGAAAATGGCTTTTCTCCTGTATGAATTCTGTTATGTGCAGCAAGAATTGATTTATGAATAAAAGATTTCCCGCATTCTGAACATGAATACGGCTTTTCTCCTGTATGACTTCTTTCATGTTTTACAAGGTATGATTTATGTAAAAAAGATTTCCCACATTCTGAACATGAATACGGCTTCTCTCCTGTGTGACTTCTCTCATGCTGCACAAGATAATTTTGTTTTGTAAAGCATTTCTCACAGAATGAACATGAATACGGCTTCTCTGCTGTGTGAATTCTTTGATGTATAACAAGCTCTGATTTATTTGCGAAGCATCTTCCACATTCTAAACATGAAAAAAGTTTTTCTCTTGTGTGAATTCTTTGATGTTTAACAAGATGCGATTTATATCTAAAACATTTCCCACATTCTGAACAAGAAAACGGCTTTTCTCCTGTATGAATTCTGTTATGTGCAGCAAGAATTGATTTACGAATAAAAGATTTCCCGCATTCTGAACATGAATACGGCTTTTCTCCTGTATGAATTCTGTTATGTGCAGCAAGAATTGATTTATGTATAAAAGATTTCCCACATTCTGAACATGAATACGGTTTTTCTCCTGTGTGAATTCTGTGATGTTTAACAAGATCTGATTTATAACTAAAACACTTCCCACATTCTGAGCATGAATATGGCGACTTTCCAGTATGAATGCTCTGATGTCTACTAAGATGCCATTTAGCTGTGAAGGTCTTCCCACATAGTGAACATGAAAATGGTTTTTCTCCTGTGTGATTTCTCTGATGTGTAATAAGATTCCCTTTATTTGTGAAGGACTTCTCACATAGTGAACATGAAAATGGCTTCTCTCCTGTGTGAATTCTCTGATGTATAATAAGACTTCCTTTACCGGTGAAGGACTTTCCACATTTTGAACATGAATACGGCTTTTCTCCTGTGTGAATTCTCTCATGTCTAACAAATTGTGATTTATATGTAAAGAATTTCCCACATTCTGAACAGGAATATGGCTTTTTTCCTTTGTTTTTTCTGTGTGTTAAAAAATCTGAGCTTTTTGTAAATTGCTTGTCACACTGAAATCTTGAATCCACTTTGCCCCCTGGACTTTTGGTAATAATGTGAGATTGCTCAGGAGATGATTCCTCGTGATTAGGAGGATTATAAGAAAGTGAAGTGCTGTGAAGTCCAGGAGGTGCAGGAAGGGTGATGAGGTTTTCTCCATTAGAGTGCTTCATGAGATCTTCCTTTTTACAGTTTAGTGATGAACCGTTATTCTCACAAGGATTTCCTATAAGGATGAAAGATAAATTAGATGTGAGTTTTTCCTTCAACACAAAAGAGATTTCTGAATGTATTTTCTGGATCTCACAATGAAGACCCTCGTCAGTGAAAGTACAGGTAATAAGGAGGACAACTACATGCCATAACATTAACACAATGACGGGTAAAGTGAATGACACTTATAAACTGGTGACATTGGCACAAGTCAGGGGTGGCAGAGATTAGACAGCAAATAGTTCTTTAAGTGGTAATTACTGATGACAGGTTCCCTTAATGTACCTCCAGTGCCATTTCACTCTCTCAAGCTTCGTATCTTGCCCTCAGTATAGAAAAGTGTCCACGTAATTAAAGAAGTTGTCCACTACTATTAACCACTTCGCACCAGAGCCTGTTTTTGTCTTCGTGACCGGGCCAATTTTTTCAACTCTGACCACTGTCACTTTATGAAGTAATTACTCTGGAACGCTTCAACGGATCCCCCTGATTCTGAGACTGTTTTTTCGTGACATATTGTACTTCATGATAGTGGTAAAATTTCTTCGATATCACTTGCGTTTATTTGTGAAAAAATTGGAAATTTGGCAAAAATTTAGCAATTTTCAAACTTTGAATTTCCATGCCCTTAAATCAGAGAGATATGTCACACAAAATAGTTAATAAATAACATTTCCCACATGTCTACTTTACATCAGCACAATTTTGGAACCAAATTTTTTTTTGTTAGGGAGCTATAAGGGTTAAAAGTTGACCAGTGATTTCTCATTTTTCCAACAAAATTTACAAAAACATTTTTTTAGGGACCACATCATATTTGAAGTCACTTTGAGGGGTCTTTATGACAGAAAATACCCAAAAGTGACACCATTCTAAAAACTGCACCCCTCAAGGTGCTCAAAAACACATTCAAGAACTTTATTAACTCTTCAGGTGCTTCACAGGAATTTTTGGAATGTGGAAGAAAAAAATTAACATTTAACTTTTTTCACAAAAATGTTACTTTAGACCCATTTTTTTTTATTTTCGCAGGGTTAACAGGAAAAAATGGACCCCAAAATTTTTTGTGCAATTTCTCTTGAGCGCACTGATACCCCATATGTGAGGGAAAACCACTGTTTGGGCGCTCGGCAGGGTTCAGAAGGGAAGGAGCGCCATTTGACTTTTTGAATGTAAAATTTGATTGAATAATTAGCGGACGCCATGTTGCATTTGGGGAGCCCCTGATGTGCCTAAATAGTGGAAACCCCCCACAAGTGCCACCATTTTGGAAACTAGACCCCTTAGGGAACTTATCTAGATGTGTGGTGAGCACCTTGCACCCCCAGCTGCTTCACAGAAGTTTATAATATTGAGTTGTAAAAATGAAATTTTCACATTTTTCCCACAATAACGTTTTTCATCCCTTAATTTTGCATTATCATAAGGGTAACAGGATAAATTGCACCATGAAATTTGTTGTACAATTTCTCCTGAGTACGCCGATACCCCATATGTGGGGGAAAACCACTGCTTTGGTGTACGGCAGGGTTCGGAAGAGAAAGGAGCGCTATGTTGGCTGGGATAGGTGGCAGACACCATGTCACATTTGAAGAGTCGCTGACATGCCGAAACAGCAGAAACCCCCACAAGTGACCCCATTTTGTAAACTACACCTCTCAAGGAATTCATCTAGGGAAGTAGTGAGTATTTTTTAATTTATACCATTGGGCAGTGAAAAAAGCATAATTATATTTTTACCACAAAAAAATGTTTTACCCTCAGATTTTACATTTTCACACAGGGCAATGGGTAAAAATGGTGCCGAAATGTGTCACACAATTTCTTCTAAAAGTGGCAATACCCCATATGTGGCTGTATCGTACCGCTCAGCCATACGGCGAGATCTGGGGGGGACGGAGCGCTATTTGACAATTGGAGAACAAATTATTGTAGAATAGGCATTTGGATTTGGGAGCACAAAATTTTCTGAATTTCTTTTGGGGGGCAAGGGCCATTTCGCTTTTCCAGAGCCTTTCTGCTACCAGTAACTTGGAAGTCCCTTATATTTTTAACAGATGACGGACCTGAGTGGGGACTAGCTTTTTTTGAGGACTGAGTTGAAGCTTTTATTGGGAACATTTTACGTAACATTTATCCGGCGCTCGAGGCTGAGCACTTACATCGGGGTTTCCATCTAAATTTCCAAGTGATGTAATTCAGATGAAACCCCTGCGGGATCCATTCACTGTAATGAGGCAGCAGAGTTACTCTGGACTCCGTCTGGCCTCTGTTTATCGGTGTCCTTTTTTTCAGAAGTGCACAAAACTGTGGCCAACTGCACTTTTATGCACGCCTAAAACAAATGACACCGTGGGATCCCAGGCTAGACGGCATCCACAGTGGCCTATATCTGCCTCATTACAGGGAATCCTCCGTCATGGGTTCCGTCTGAATCATGTATTTCAGAGGTTTACACGGAAACTCTGGTGTAAGCGCTCAGCGCAGAGCACAGGATAAATGTGAGCAGAGCCTTACTGCGATCTTTGGGAGACATAATAAACAAATCAGTAGCAGGTGAAGAATTGGTTTTATTTATTTTTTATGCCGTTCCTCGTGTGATATAACTGATTAGATTACTTTATTCTTCGGGTCGGTGCGATTACAGAGATACCAGATTCATATCTGTTTTTTATGATTGACAGCTGTCACACACTAAAAGACGCTTTTTTTTGCAAAATCTAGTTTTTGCATCGCCATATTTTGAGAGCTATCATTTTTCCATATTTCGGCCGACAGAGTCATGTGATGGCTTGTTTTTTGCGGGACGAGTTGACATTTTTATTGGTACCATTTTTGGGTACGTGACATTTCTTGATCGTTTTCTATTCCGTTTTTGGGAGGTAAAATTAACAAAAACAAACAATTCAGGAATTGTTTTTTGAGGGTTTTTTTTATGCCGTTCTGCGTGTGGTAAAAGTGATCAGGCAGCGTTATTCTTCGGGTCAGTACGTTTACAGCGATACTACACTTACTGTATTTTTTTTATGTTTTGGCGCTTTTACACAATAAAACAATTTTATAGAAAAAAATATTTTTTTTGCATTGCTTTATTCTGAGCGCTATAACTTTTTTATTTTTCAGCTGATAGAGCTGTATGGCGGCTTTTTTTTTGCAGAACAAGATGACGTTTTCAGCGGTACCATTTTTATTTCTATTTTGCTTTTTGATAGCATTTTTTTCCACTTTTTGTTTGGCGATATGATGAAAAAGCATATTTTTTGCTCCGTTTTTTATTTATTTTTATTACGGTGTGCACAGAAGGAGTTAATTAGTGTGACAGTTTTATAGCTCGGGTTGTTTCAGACGCGGCGATACCAAATATGTGTACTTTTTTTGGTTTTGTAAAAATATACGGATTTATTGGTTTAATATTTTATTTGTTTATTTTGTGATTTTTTTTAACAGTTTAAAAACTTTTTTTAAACTTTTTTTACATTTTTACTTAGTCCCTGTATGGGACATTAATTTTTATTTTTCTGATCACTGATCTCATGTAATGTAATAGACATATATTACATTACATGAGATCTTCGCTGACTGTTTCACAGTCAGTCTCCTGCCTGGCTTCAGCTGCAGGCTGAGCCAGACAGGACACCATATATGGCAGATCTGGAGGCGGTCATGTGACCTCCAGCTGCCATAGCAACCCCAGGTCCTGGAAGGTATCAGGGGTCGTCGGAGAGGTAAGTAAGACGACCCCCTCTCCTCCTTCTATCTTCTATATGCCGCGATCACTATAGATCGCGGCATATAGAACATAGCAAAGGGTTAACATCATTGGGACCTGATCCAATCAGGTCCCGATGATGTCCCCTGTCAGAGCTAACGCTCTGCACCAGAATCGCAGTGCTTGCAGGACCCTGGGGGTCCTGAGCGCTGCGAGACCACCCACCGTTTTTAAACATTGGCGCTGCACAGAACCCAGCAAGCACTGACTTTTATCTACAGTGGGCGGTCGGGAACCGGTTAAAGTAATGATGGCCACTCATTTTTCTTTACTTAGCTGCTTTTTTCTTGCCATAATACAAATTCTAACAGTCTATTCAGTAGGACTATCAGCTGTGTATCCACCTGACTTCTGCAGAACACAACTGATGGTCCCAACCCCATTTATAAGGCAAGAAATCCCACTTATTAAACCTGACAGGGCACACCTGTGAAGTGAAAACCATTTCCGGTGACTACCTCTTGAAGCTCATCAAGAGAATGCCAAGAGTGTGCAAAGCAGTCATCAAAGCAAAAGGTGGCTACTTTGAAGAACCTAGAATATAAGGCATATTTTCAGTTGTTTCACACTTTTTTGTTAAGTATATAATTCCACATGTGGTAAAATTAACACACCATGACAGGCTTTCCATCTTCCCCATATCTTATAATATTTGTGCAAAGCTTTCCTTTTTTTTAGTACACCCCTTCCTCTAGCCGAACCAATAAATGCAACTTCTCACTAAATTCTCTATATTTTGGAGGACAGTTACTTAACCAGTGTGCTGCTATAATTTTTCTTATTCGGTAAAGTGCCTTTTTAATCGCCAATCTTTCATTTTCATCTTCAATTACTCCGTCCAGATACCCCAGCTCACAAACTATAGGTTGCATTGGGATATTTACATCAAATACACCATTTAAGTAACCAACAATGTGTTTCCAAAAATTTTCAAGAGAGCTACATATACCCAAAACCTGTGTAAAATATCAGCGGGACCCGTCCCACACCTTGGACGTACATCATCTGCTCTCACTCCTATTTTATGGAGAGATTTAGGATTTCTATACACCCGGTGTAATAGATAGAACTGTGACCATCTCTGGGCTTCACTAGTGGACAGCTATGGAACGGAGGACATTATTATGTCCCAATAATCAGGATCAATTCTACCAATATCCTTCTCCCATTTTTCTTTAAGGCTTAATGGAGATTTTGAAATAAAAGTGTTCTAGTCGTATTCTGTAGGATCTAGAGATGGCTCCTTTTATATCGCTCTGGTTTGTAACCATAGAGAATAATAAATCATTATCTATTTTAAGTTTTTTTGATTTTGTCTTGTTTAAGCCAAGCATGTCGTATTTGGAGATATTGGAAGAAATATTTATTTGGGAGAAGAAATTCCTCTTTTAGCTGTTGGAAATATCCCACTTATCTGGAGTTGGGCTATAATAGTAGCCAGACCAGCATTTCTCCAGGGGCTAAAGCCCTCTCATCTACACATCTCTGGAAGTCTAGGGTTGAGCCATATAGGGGTAAATGGTGTATATCCATCTATATCTAACAGCTGCTTAGCTTTTTCCCATGTCTTGATCATAAGGAGCACCGTTGGTAGTTTCTTTTGCTGCCTCCCTTGGTAGCCAACCTCCAAAAAGGGGATAATCGGGACACCTTCTGTATGATCTTGCAGCACGGTCACAATATTACCCTGCGGTAGTTTGAACTGTTGAAGTTACGTCGCTAAGAAATATAGCCATGGATTTGGTGCAGCTAGACCGCCCTCCTCTATTTCCCTCTGCAACGTGTCATATTTAATGCGAGTACTCCCCTTCCTCCAAATCAATTCCCTAAACATGGCCTGAAATTTGTAAAAGTGTTTCAGGGGAAGCCATACCGGGGTGTTGTGGATAATATAAAGCAGTTGGGGCATCAGTATCATCTTAACCAGGTTCGTTCGTCCAATGGCCGATAAGGGTATTTTGCACCAGGTATTGATTTTTTGTTGAAACTTGGCGTATAAGGGGAGCAGGCTCAAAGAGACAAAGGCTCTGATATATGAATTCCTAGATGATTAAATTCCCGTCCCACTGTCAAGTGTGTTTGGTGTACTTTAGAGTTTTGAGATAATTCATCTACCGGCATTAATATAGACTTATCCCAATTGATTCGAAGCCCCGAATGACCTCCAAATTCATTTACAATTGCAATAGTGTTACCAGAGAACTATCAGTATTCCCAAGGAACATCAGAAGGTCATCTGCATACAATGCAACTTTTTCCTCTCCTGTATTGTAGATAAAGCCTTTCACCTCTCTACTAGATCGTAATTTAACAGCAAGTGGCTCTATAGCCAAGGCAAATAGCAAGGGAGAGAGAGGACACTCCTGTCTAGTCCCCCTACACAATTTAAGGGCGTTTGACAAGGAACCATTAGCTATGATTTTAGCTCCAGGATTAGAGTATAAGGCTGTGTGCCCACGATGTGTTTTGTAAGCGTTTCCGCTGCGGCAATTCCGCTGCAGAAGGCCCGCCATGTTCCCCAATGATAATCCTCATGTGCTGTGCACATGCTGCGGAAATTTCCGCTGCGGATTATCATTGTGGAAAAAAACGCAGCACTACCAATTATTTTGCGGAAGCGCTGCGTTTTTGCCGCCATTGACTTGCATTAGAACGCGCCAATTCCGCAAGACTGCATCTGTACTTGCGTAATTGGCGCGTTCTAATGTGCGGATGGTACTCGGGGGTAGAGGAGAGGAGAGTCTCATCCACACCCAGGTACCATTAAAAAAGCTGTAAAAAAAAGAATAAAATAAAATAATAAATATATACTTACCTTCTGGTGGCCCGCGCTGCGCTCCTCCTTGCTTCCCGGCACTTCGCGATGGAATGAAGGACCTGCGCTAACGTCAGAGTCATGTGACGGGTCAAGCGACGCTGACGTCGGCAGGTCCTTCATTCCACCTGCTGCCGGAAGCCGGGACGGTGAAGCAAGACTGCGCGGGCCATCGGAAGGTAAGTATACATTTATTTTTTGACATTCTCTCGGTCATACTATATAAATCCATGCTGTTTGCTGTTTGCATGGATTTATATAGTGTGACCGAGTTGTCAAGTACTTTTTCAAGTGATGCTAAAATCGCTTGGAAAGCGCTTGTCAACCCGCATGCGGAAATGCAAGTGAAGAACGCTTCACATCTGCATGTCCCTGGCAGGAAAACGCATGTACAATCCGCATGTACAATCCTCATGTACAATCCGCATGTACAATCCGCATGTACAATCCGATTGTACAATCCTCATGTACAATCCGCATGTATTTTATTCTGCCAGGGAGATGCAGAAACGCTCAGGAAAAAATCCGGAGCATTTCCACATCGTGGGCACAGTTTAATCCATGAGAGGAAGGATGTTCCAAAGCCCATAGCCCTCATAACAGACCAAAGGGTCTCCCACTCTACGCTGTCGAAAGCCTTCGCGGCATCGAGTGAGAGCACAGCCCTCTCTCCCACATTTAGGGGCTGCATCTGGAGGTTAATGTATTGACGTCCAAGGTTTATTGAGGTCGATTTGGTGGGCATGATCCCGTCCAGTCTTCATGTACCAAATGTGTGATGACTTTTAAGAAGTCTCAAAGCCAGCGGCTTGGGTAGAATTTTTATATCCACTGACAATGATGCAATGGGCCTATACGAGTCTGCACATGTTGGATCCTTCCCTGGTTTAGGGATGAGAACTATGGCTGCCTCGCACATGGAGTCTGGTAAAGTCCCCACTCTGAATGCCTCATGAAACACCTCCAGTAGCCGAGGCAGTATCACTGATCCCATTTCTTTGTATAATTCAGATGGGATCCCGTCCGTACCCGGGGCCTTATTGTTTTGGAGATTGCTCAGTGCTACTTCTAGCTCCTCCACCAAGAGGGGCGCATCCAAGGCCCCCTCTGTTCATCCGATAACTGAGGCAGTTGCAGACCATTAATGTAATTATCAATTTCTTCAGGTGTTTTACAAAGTTTTGAAGAATATAACTGCTTGAAAAAACTAAAGAATTCTATTAAATGTCTTCTGGGTCGGTAACCATGGATCCATTAGAAGTATTGATTGCAGAAATCGCTGAGGAACCCGGCTGTGCTCCAGCTATTGTAGCTAGAAGATGACCGGCGCCTTCCCCCTCATTGTAAAGGCTTTGATGGGATTCAAATTTTTAACAACAGGTTCCCGATTGTGTTTGGAAACCACGTCCAATTTCAAAACACGCCCATTTGGGGGCCACACCCATTGTATTAGCCACACCCATTGTGTTAGCCACACCCATTTTGCTAGCCACACCCATTTTCACTCACACTTTCCTCAACACAAGATACATGTAATGGTAACTGAAAGGAAAAGCGCTTTACCCTTGTTACCCTACTTATACCTTTATTTATAGTCTCATTGCCTCCTGGCAAGTACATGATGTTCCAGCCACTTCTTAGTATGCTGACTAGAGTTAAAGGGGTACTCCAGAGAAATAAACAATTATTCTAATGGCTATGCCTTCATAAGCCGTAAAGATAGCATCTGTAGTGCCTGCGATCCCGAGTGATGGTGGACTGGCTGCTCCTTGGTGCTCCCCCTCCCGTATGGGACGTCACGTCACAGATAAGGGGGTGAGGTCTGCTTCTAGTAGTTACCAGCCCCCCGATACTATCTGCTTCTATGTAGTCTGAGATCAGGGGGCGTGGTGGGGGGGCGAGGCCAGTCCCTGCAAGCAGCGGTAAATCTATGTAATGCTAATACATGCTGCAATCCTCAACTCAGTTGTGTCCTGACCTCTACAACTTTATCACTCTGGATTCTGTCAGACATGGTAAAATCTCCCCCACCCCCACCAAGTCCCATTATTATGCCCTGATCCTTATACTGAGCACCAATCGTACATGGGTTTATAGTCTGTCTATCCATCATCTATCCATCCATTTTTGTATATATTCTTCTATCCATCTATTTCCCTTTTATCCTTCCATCTATCCTTCTATCTGCTCAAGGACTCTCTGCAGAGAAATTGGGACCCGACTCTATATCATGGGCTCCCATGACATCTCTTCGGAGCCAACCATATCTCACCATCTTCACAACTAGGAAGCTTCTCACTATCAAGCCATCCTCAGAGTAGGACAAAGTGGGCGAAGTACCAGGAACTTTGTATCGCAAAGTCTTTCGCTCCAATGAGACCAACTACCACCCTGAAGGATTCAAGGACCAACTGGAGTTCCTCTACCTGATTGGTGGATCGCAGAGACTTAGAACATACCATCACCTTGATGTTCTCTTCAACCAACCACCTAGAAACTGAACCTTATTCTAGTCTCTTGACCCACTGCATGCTAACCCTCACTGACCCTTTCTCTTATTGCATGCTGGCCGTCACTGACCCTTTCTCTTATTGCATGCTGGTCCTCACTGACCCTTTTTCTTATTGCATGCTTTCCCTCACTGACCCTTTTTCTTACTGCATGCTGACCCTCACTGACCCTTTCTCTTATTGCATGCTGACCCTCATTGACCCTTTTTCTTATTGCATGCTGACCCTCATTGACCCTTTTTCTTACTGCATGCTGGCCCTCACTGACCCTTTTTCTAACAGCATGCTGGCCCTCATTGACCCTTTTTCTTATTGCATGCTGGCCCTCACTGACCCTTTTTCTTACTGCATGCTGGCCCTCACTGACCCTTTTTCTTATTGCATGCTGGCCCTCATTAACCCTTTTTCTTACTGCATGCTGGCCCTCATTGACCCTTTTTCTTACTGCATGCTGGCCCTAACTGACCCTTTTTCTTATTGCATGCTGGTCCTCATTGACCCTTTCTCTTACTGCATGCTGGCCCTCATTGACCCTTTTTCTTACTGCATGCTGACCCTCACTGACCCTTTTTCTTCCTGCATGCTGGCCCTCATTGACCCTTTTTCTTATTGCATGCTGGCCCTCACTGACCCTTTTTCTTACTGCATGCTGGCCCTCACTGACCCTTTTTCTTATTGCATGCTGGCCCTCATTGACCCTTTTTCTTACTGCATGCTGGCCCTCATTGAGACTTTTTCTTACTGCATGCTGGCCCTCATTGACCCTTTTTCTTACTGCATGCTGGCCCTCATTGACCCTTTTTCTTACTGCATGCGGGCCCTCACTGACCCTTTTTCTTACTGCATGCGGGCCCTCACTGACCCTTTTTCTTACTGCATGCGGGCCCTCACTGACCCTTTTTCTTACTGCATGCGGGCCCTCACTGACCCTTTTTCTTACTGCATGCGGGCCCTCACTGACCCTTTTTCTTACTGCATGCTGGCCCTCACTGACCCTTTTTCTTACTGCATGCTGGCCCTCATTGACCCTTTTTCTTACTGCATGCTGGCCCTCATTGACCCTTTTTCTTACTGCATGCTGGCCCTCACTGACCCTTTTTCTTACTGCATGCGGGCCCTCACTGACCCTTTTTCTTACTGCATGCGGGCCCTCACTGACCCTTTTTCTTACTGCATGCTGGCCCTCATTGACCCTTTTTCTTACTGCATGCTGACCCTCACTGACCCTTTTTCTTACTGCATGCTGGCCCTCACTGACCCTTTTTCTTACTGCATGCTAGCCTTCACTGACCCTTTTTCTTACTGCATGCTGGCCCTCACTGACCCTTTTTCTTACTGCATGCTGGCCCTCACTGACCCTTTTTCTTACTGCAGGCTGGCCTTCACTGACCCTTTTTCTTACTGCATGCTAGCCCTCACTGACCCTTTTTCTTACTGCATGCTGGCCTTCACTGACCCTTTTTCTTACGGCATGCTGGCCCTCACTGACCCTTTTTCTTACGGCATGCTGGCCCTCACTGACCCTTTTTCTTACTGCATGCTGGCCCTCACTGACCCTTTATCTTGCTGCATGCTGGCCCTCACTGACCCTTTTTCTTACTGCATGCTGGCCCTCACTGACCCTTTTTCTTACTGCATGCTGGCCCTCACTGACCCTTTTTCTTACTGCATGCTGGCCCTCACTGACCCATCTTACTGCATGCTGGCCCTCACTGACCCTTTTTCTTACTGCATGCTGGCCCTCACTGACCCTTTTTCTTACTGCATGCTGGCCCTCACTGACCCGTTTTCTTACTGCATGCTGGCCCTCACTGACCCTTTTTCTTACAGCATGCTGGCCCTCACTGACGCTTTTTCTTACTGCATGCTGGCCCTCATTGACCCTTTTTCTTACTGCATGCTGGCCCTCACTGACCCTTTTTCTTACTGCATGCTGGCCCTCACTGACCCTTTTTCTTACTGCATGCTGGCCCTCAGTGACCCTTTTTCTTACTGCATGCTGGTCCTCACTGATCCATTTTCTTATTGCATGCTGGCCCTCACTGACCCTTTTTCTTACTGCATGCTGGCCCTCACTGACCCTTTTTCTTACGGCATGCTGGCCCTCACTGACCCTTTTTCTTACTGCATGCTGGCCCTCACTGACCCTTTTTCTTACTGCATGCTGGCCCTCACTGACCCTTTTTCTTACTGCATGCTGGCCCTCACTCACCCTTTTTCTTACTGCATGCTGGTCCTCACTGACCCTTTTTCTTACTGCATGCTGGCCTTCACTGACCCTTTTTCTTACTGAATGCTGGCCCTCACTGACCCTTTTTCTTACTGCATGCTGGCCCTCACTGACACTTTTTCTTACTGCATGCTGGCCCTCATTGACCCTTTTTCTTACTGCATGCTGGCCCTCACTGACCCTTTTTCTTACTGCATGCTAGCCTTCACTGACCCTTTTTCTTACTGCATGCTGGCCCTCACTGACCCTTTTTCTTACTGCATGCTAGCCCTCACTGACCCTTTTTCTTACTGCATGCTGGCCCTCACTGACCCTTTTTCTTACTGCATGCTAGCCTTCACTGGCCCTTTTCCTTACTGCATGCTGGCCCTCACTGACCCTTTTTCTTACTGCAGGATGGCCTTCACTGACCCTTTTTCTTACTGCATGCTGGCCCTCACTGACCCTTTTTCTTACTGCATGCTGGCCTTCACTGACCCCTTTTCTTACGGCATGCTGGCCCTCACTGACCCTTTTTCTTACGGCATGCTGGCCCTCACTGACCCTTTTTCTTACTGCATGCTGGCCCTCACTGACCCTTTTTCTTACTGCATGCTGGCCCTCACTGACCCTTTTTCTTACTGCATGCTGGCCCTCACTGACCCTTTTTCTTACTGCATGCTGGCCTTCACTGACCCTTTTTCTTACTGCATGCTGGCCCTCATTGACCCTTTTTCTTACTGCATGCTGGCCCTCACTGACCTTTTTTCTTACTGCATGCTGGCCTTCACTGACCCTTTTTCTTACTGCATGCTGGCCCTCACTGACCCTTTTTCTTACTGCATGCTGGCCCTCACTGACCCTTTTTCTTACTGCATGCTGGCTCTCACTGACCCTTTTTCTTACTGCATGCTGGCCCTCACTGACCCTTTTTCTTACTGCATGCTAGCCTTCACTGACCCTTTTTCCTACTGCATGCTGGCCCTCACTGACCCTTTTTCTTACCGCATGCTGGCCTTCACTGACCCTTTTTCTTACCGCATGCTGGCCCTCACTGACCCTTTTTCTTACTGCACGCTGGCCCTCACTGACCCTTTTTCTTACGGCACGCTGGCCCTCACTGACCCTTTTTCTTACTGCATGCTGGCCCTCACTGACCCTTTTTCTTACTGCATGCTGGCCCTCACTGACTCTTTTTCTTACTGCATGCTGGCTCTCACTGACCTTTTTTCTTACTGCATGCTGGCCCTCACTCACCCTTTTTCTTTCTGCATGCTGGCCCTCACTCACCCTTTTTCTTACTGCATGCTGGCCCTCATTGACCCTTTTTCTTACGGCATGCTGGCCCTCACTGACCCTTTTTCTTACGGCATGCTGGCGCTCACTGACCCTTTTTCTTACTGCATGCTGGCCCTCACTGACCCTTTTTCTTACTGCATGCTGGCCCTCATTGACCCTTTTTCTTACTGCATGCTGGCCCTCACTGACCATTTTTCTTACTGCATGCTGGCCCTCGTTGACCCTTTTTCTTACTGCATGCTGGCCCTCACTGACCCTTTTTCTTACTGCATGCTGGCCTTCACTGACCCTTTTTCTTACTGCATGCTGGCCCTCACTGACCCTTTTTCTTACTGCATGCTGGCCCTCACTGACCCTTTTTCTTACTGCATGCTGGCCCTCAATGACCCTTTTTCTTACTGCATGCTTGTTATGATCTGCTACAGAGACTAAGGAAAGAGAGGAGGTCTGTCCCTACAATAGAACTAAACTAGATCCCTACGATGTAACGGGGAACCTGATCCTGCAATTAGACCCGCTGAAGTCCTCGGCTAGTCTGAACGCAGACCTATAGATGAGAGGGAGGGATCCCTACAAGATCTAGGGACTGGGAAAAGTTGGACACCTCCTAGCAGAAATAGTAGCAGTCAAAGACAAACACACAACAAAAAGGCATAGGGGTCAGAAGACCTAGCAAAACTAACAGAGAACGGCAACAGAGCAACAAGCTAGCTCAACAGTAGTAAATACAAATGAAGTCCAGCAAAGCCAGGAGGGCGGAGCCGGATTAAATAGGCAAAAATGGTCATGTGACCAGCAAACTAAAAAAAAACTAACAGGAGAGTTGTAACAGTACCCCCTCTTCTAAGAGGATCCTCCGGATCCCCTAGGCCCAGGCTTACCAGGAAACCTCCTGTGAAACGCTCGGACAAGTCTGGAAGCAGAAACATCATCCGCCCTCACCCATGAGTTATCCTCAGGTCCGAAACCCTTCCAAGCGACGAGATACTGCAAACTCCCTCTATACCGTCTAGAATTTAGGATGCGGGAAATTTCATATTCCCCGTCCTCCACCACCGGAGGAACAGTGACAGAGGCATCACCATCCGACACATCAGCTTTTTTCAACAGAGAAACATGAAGCACCGGATTAATCCTCCAGGACGTAGGAACCTCCAGCCTAACAGCAGATTGGTTAACTATCTTAAGTACCTTAAAGGGCCCTACGAACTTGGGACCCAATTTTTTAGAAGGAATCCTCAATCGCAGATTCTTAGAGGACAACCAAACCATGTCACCAACAGCAAACAAAACCTCTTGCCGTTTCCTATCAAAGTACCTCTTAGATTTTTTGTTAGCCTCCTGAAGATTACCACGCACATCCGTCCAAACTCTCTCCAAATCACCGGAAAAACTCTCCTCCTCAGGCACAGCCGAAACCAATTTGGAGAATGACCCAAAAGATGGATGTCTCCCAGAACAACAAAAAAAAAGCGAACACCCAGCAGAAGAGGATGTATGGTTGTTAAGAGCAAATTCAGCAAGTGGCAGAAACTCAGACCACCCCTCTTGATTGTCTGCCACAAAACAACGCAAGAACTGCTCAACATCCTGGTTCTTCCTTTCTGTCTGGCCATTAGACTCAGGATGATATCCGGATGAAAACGACAAATAAACTCCCAACCTGTCACAAAAGGCACGCCAAAAACGAGCCACGAACTGAGGTCCCCTATTAGAAACAATGTCAGTAGGAACACCATGTAGTCTGACAATTTCCTTGACAAAGGCCTTGGCGAGTGTCTTAGCGCAAGGCAGTTTGATGAAGGGAACCAAGTGACACATCTTGCTAAAACGGTCCACGACCACCCAGATGACCGTGAAACCTTCAGAGGGAGGAAGGTCAGTAATAAAGTCCATAGCCAGATGTGTCCAAGGTGCACTAGGAACCTCCAGAGGGCAAAGCAACCCCGCAGCAGGAGCATGCGAAGACTTGGATCTTGCACACACAGTACATTTGGCGCACCCACGTAATGACTTCCTTCTGCCATCCAGGCCACCAAAAACTGCGACCCACAAGTCTCTTGGTCTCAGAAATTCCTGGATGACCTGCCAACCGAGACTCGTGACACTCCACAAACAAATCTCTCCTAAAGGTCCTAGGCACAAACAACCTCCCATGGGGAGTGTTAGATGGGGCATTCTCCTGTGCTTTAAGAATCTCATCCTCCAAAACGGAGTCCAAAGCAGCAATCACAACACCTTCTTGTAAAATGGTCTCCTCATCCTCCTCAACACCGACCATGGGAGAAAAGCTGCGAGACAAAGCATCCGCTTTAACATTCTTGGTACCCGGGATGTAAGTAACGGAAAAATTAAACCGCGAGAAAAAAAGTGCCCACCTAGCCTGACGGGCATTCAAGCGCTTGGCAGCATCAAGATAGATCAGATTTTTATGATCAGTGAAAACCTGAATGGGAAATTCAGCACCTTCCAAGAGGTGACGCCAGTGTTCAAATGCGAGTTTAATCGCCAGCAATTCCCGATTACCAATATCGTAACTAAGTTCAGTCTCGTAAAATTTTTTTGAAAAAAAGGCACAGGGATGTACTCCATCCTTGTTTTCCTGAGACAACACCGCACCAACCGCCACCGAAGAAGCATCAACCTCAACTAAAAACGGCTTAGTCACATCAGGCTGCATAAGGATGGGAGCAGAGGTGAACCTCTCCTTTAGAAACACAAAAGCTTCAATGGCCTCAGAAGTCCACTGAACCGCATTAGCACCTTTCCTGGTGAGATCGGTCTGCGGTTTGATAATAATAGAAATTTTTTTTATGAATTTTCTGTAATAATTGGCGAAACCCAAAAACCTCTGTATCGATTTCAAACCAATAGGCCTAGGCCATTCCTGCACAGCTTGAACTTTAACCGGGTCCATCTCAAAACCTTCACTGGAGATAATGTAGCCCAAAAAACTAATTCTCTGTACAGCGAACTCACATTTCTCCAGCTTAGCAAAAAGCGAATTGTCCATTAATAACTGTAATACCTCACGTACGCTCCGCCAATGAGACTCCAGATCCGGCGAATAAATCAAAATGTCATCCAAATACACAACCACATTTTTGCCGATTAAAGGTCTAAGGATGTCATTAATAAGATTTTGAAAAAATGCTGGAGCATTGGTAAGACCAAAAGGCATAACCAGATTCTCAAAATGACCCACAGGAGTGTTAAAAGCAGTCTTCCATTCATCACCCTCCTTCATGCGCAACAAATTGTATGCCCCCCAGAGATCAATTTTAGAGAACCACTTGGCCCCCACTAACTGGTTAAATAAATCAGGAATCAATGGCAGTGGGTAAGGATTGCGTACAGTAATTTTATTAATCTCACGAAAGTCCAGACAAGGACGTAAACCGCCATCTTTTTTTTTTTACAAAAAAAAATCCAACAGCCACAGGAGACTTGGAAGGCCTAATGTGACCAGCGGCCAAGCTTGTCTGTATGTATTCCTCCAAAGCCTTTCTCTCAGGAATAGTAAGATTAAATAAACGACTCTTAGGAAGAGTCGCGCCAGGGACAAATTCAATGGTACAATCATAGTCTCTATGGGGAGGCAAAACCTGCGACTCCTCCTCAGAAAAAACTCTCCAAAAATCCTGAATAGGTACAGGCAATTCCCCTTTATCCACAGCAGCAATGCGCCCGTTACAACACTTGTCATAACATTTAGGGCTCCAGGACTTAATTTCATTGGTAGACCAATCCAGTACAGGATTGTGCAATTTTAACCAGGGTAACCCCAATATTACTGGAGAAGGCAAATTATCCAATACCACCAAATCCAAATTCTCTTGATGAATACCATTAATAGTGAGGGGAAATTCACAGACCTTGTGAGTAACACTCTTCAAGGGAGAGCCATCGACAGAAACCACAGCAATAGGGGATGACAAAGTTTTAGGTTCTAATCTAAGTTTTTCCAAGAATCCCCCATCAATCACATTCAGAGTAGATCCACAATCCACAAATACCCGAAATTCAATTAATTCATCCTGAGCAGCAGTAGTGGCAGATAGGAATACTCCCTTAGAATTTAAACAGGCAATACGAGCATGACTGACCATTTTTTTTTCTTTCTTCTTACGAAGCACACAGCTCTTAATAAAATGACCAGAATTTCCGCAATAGAAACACAAGCCTTCAGAAAGTCGGCGGTCTTTTTCCTGAGAGCGGGGTGCCATCGCCCCAATTTCCATCGGCTCTCCATTGTCAGCACAGAACCTCTCAGGACTCGAAGCTGACATAGCAGAGGATTTGCTCTCATTAACCCTTTCACGCAGTCTCCTGTCCACCCGTATAGCTAATTGCATTGCCTCCTGCAAGTTTCCAGGTGTGGGATAAGCAATCAGTAAATCCTTTACCCTTTCACATAGCCCTGCAAGAAACAAGCTTTTCAAAGCAGAATCGTTCCACCCCACCTGGGCAGACCACCGACGGAAGTGAGAACAATATTTTTCCACATTACCTGATCCCTGCCTCAAACGTCTTAATTCAGACTCAGCAGATGAGACACGATCAGGATCATCGTACAACAAACCCAAAGCAGAAAAAAAACTATCCACTGATCTAAAGCACGGATCACTAGGTTGGAGAGAAAAGGCCCATCCCTGAGGATCTTTGCGCAAAAGTGACATTATGATCCCTATGCGCAGTGATTCATCACCAGAGGATCCGGGTCTCAAACGAAAATATAATAGACAAGCATTTTTAAAAGAAAAAAAATCTTGTTGTTCGCCAAAAAATAGATCAGGCAGACGTACCTTAGGTTCCACAAAATGCGCTCCAGAACAGCTACTCACGTGTTGTTGGAGCTTGGTCACCTCCAGAGAGAGTCCCTGCAAGCGTTGAGCCAAATCTTGCACCGAGACCATGATGGAAAACTGGAGGTCTTTCCTTAGAGAAAATTTTTTTTTTTTTCTTTTATGGCTGGACTTACTGTTATGATCTGCTACAGAGACTAAGGAAAGAGAGGAGATCTGTCCCTACAATAGAACTAAACTAGATCCCTACGATGTAACGGGGAACCTGATCCTGCGATCAGGCCCGCTAAAGTCCTCGGCTAGTCTGAACGCAGACCTATAGATGAGAGGGAGGGATCCCTACAAGATCTAGGGACTGGGAAAAGTTGGACACCTCCTAGCAGAAATAGTAGCAGTCAAAGACAAACACACAACAAAAAGGCATAGGGGTCAGAAGACCTAGCAAAACTAACAGAGAACGGCAACAGAGCAACAAGCTAGCTCAACAGTAGTAAATACAAATGAAGTCCAGCAAAGCCAGGAGGGCGGAGCCGGATTAAATAGGCAAAAATGGTCATGTGACCAGCAAACTAAAAAAAACCTAACAGGAGAGTTGTAACAATGCTAGCCTTCACTGACCCTTTTTCCTACTGCATGCTGGCCTTCACTGACCCTTTTTCTTACTGCATGCTGGCCCTCACTGACCCTTTTTCTTACCGCATGCTGGCCTTCACTGACCCTTTTTCTTACTGCATGCTGTCCCTCACTGACCCTTTTTCCTACTGCATGCTGGCCCTCACTGACCCTTTTTCTTACTGCATGCTGGCCTTCACTGACCCTTTTTCTTACTGCATGCTGGTCCGCACTGGCTTTATAGATTGTAAGCTTGCGAGCAGGGCCCTCGCTCCTGTAAATGTTGAATGGTGTTACATTGTATTGTTTTTGTGGTCTGTACATGTCTCTGCTTAATTGTAAAGTGCTGCGGAATATGTTGGTGCTTTATAAATAAAACGTAATATTATTTATAATCACTGACCCTTTTCTTGCCTTTATACCCCCCTGCTTGTTGGCCCTCACTGACCCTTTCTCCTCACTCAGGACAACATGTTGTCTGTAAATACAGTGAATCAAGGTTGTTCCCAAAACCACAATGTGATCTTATAATAAACTACATAAAAATGTGTTTTGTTTTTATCTTGACCGTATAACACAATTTTAAATCTGTCCTCTTTTGCACATATCACCACTTTAAGGACGCCCCCCAGGCTCTATTTACCCACCAGTTGCTGTTGGAACCGATATATGTAGAGGGGCCGGATGTTATACGCCGGAGGGAAGCTATGGGGCCGGATGTATCGCATCTGTTTCTAGATAAAAGCTTGTGATCTCATTTATGTTCAAGCAATTCTCCACCCCGGCACAGAGGAGTGACTAAAAGTCTAGTGTCCTCCGATTCCATCCAACTGAGATCGGTGTTCTGGTCCTCCTGCATCCAACATATTCATCGGTGCACAGCCGGACTTTCTGTAGCAGCTGCGCCATCACCGGACCACAGACTCTCACACAAGATATCACACACTGATCATCATCATCACACGCCGGTCATCATCATTATCATCATCATACGCCAGTTATCATCATCACACACCGGTCATCATCATCATCACACGCCGGTCATCATCCTCATCATCATCACACACCGGTCATTATTACACACCTGTGGAAACATCTACAGGAATCTCCTCCTTCCCGTCACTCACACACAGCTGATCCCTCCTCGTCATCACTTCTTCTTCTGTCTCGTCCTTCACTTTATTCTTAGTCGGATCTTCCTCCTGATATATCAGATGTAACAATCAGCACAATACAAGAAACCACCAAAATATACGACATCTATGACCTCGATCAGAAAAGTCCCCCCATATACAGATCCAGTACAGGGCTCAGCACCATCTACCTGATGACTCTCCGGGATGTTGTGATTCTCCTCTGGACAGTCCTGGGGATACAGAGGACGGGGACATCTCTCTGGTGGATTTCTCCTCCTGGATCCATCTGTAGGAAACACAAAGTGACGGAATAGATTGTGTCATGTGATGATGGGAGTAGTAGTAGGTAACCACAGAACAGACATGACAGTCTCCCCTCCTCACCCTGCTGATCGGCCCATATTGCAGTCGCCTCTTGTGCTCCATGTATAACTGCAACCTTAATATCAATCAGATCTTCACCCTAAAAATATAAATGTAAGATGAGCTCAGGTCCCATCAGATGTTGTGGGGACTTCAGTGTCATCTACCTGATGATCCTCCGGGATGTTGTGATTCTCCTCTGGACAGTCCTGGGGATACAGAGGACGGGGACATCTCTCTGGTGGATTTCTCCTCCTGGATCCATCTGTGGAGACACAGAGACTGAATACATGACCTGCCGTGTATCTGTCTATATATGAGACTCGTCTCTCAGAACCGGTATGTCAAGGATAACAGCTGAGAGATCATGCAGATACCACCACTGCCACCAATATGTCAGGGAACAACACTCCGTCGCCTCCAATCGTCAGGACAATTATGAAATTGACTGACGAGTAATGGAAGAGGCTGTGACTGTTTTCACAACTAGTCCGGTTATTAGGGAACTCACAGTGAGCGTATGGTATATACACCTCCTATTCCAAAGCATGGAATATACAGTACAGACCAAAAGTTTGGACACATCTTCTCATTTAAAGCTTTTTCTGTATTTTCATGACTATGAAAATTGGACATTCACACTGAAGGCATCAAAACTATGAATTAACACATGTGGAATTATATACTTAACAAAAAAGTGTGAAACAACTGAAAATATGTCTTATATTCTAGGTTCTTCAAAGTAGCCACCTTTTGCTTTGATGACTGCTTTGCACACTCTTGGCATTCTCTTGATGAGCTTCAAGAGGTAGTCACCGGAAATGGTTTTCACTTCACAGGTGTGCCCTGTCAGGTTTAATAAGTGGGATTTCTCGCCTTATAAATGGGGTTAGGATCATCAGTTGTGTTGTGCAGAAGTCAGGTGGATACACAGCTGATAGTCCTACTGAATAGACTGTTAGAATTTGTATTATGTCAAGAAAAAAGCAGCTAAGTAAAGAAAAACAAGTGGCCATCATTACTTTAAGAAATGAAGGTCAGTCAGTCTGAAAAATTTAGAAAACTTTGAAAGTGTCCCCAAGTGCAGTTGCAGAAACCATCAAGCGCTACAAAACAACTGGCTCACATGAGGACCGCCCCAGGAAAGGAAGACCAAGAGTCACCTCTGCTTCTGAGGATAAGTTTATCCGAGTCACCAACTTCAGAAATCGCAGGTTAACAGCAGCTCAGATTAGAGACCAGGTCAATGCCACACAGAGTTCTAGCAGCAGACACATCTCTACAACAACTGTTAAGAGGAGACTTTGTGCAGCAGGCCTTCATGGTAAAATAGCTGCTAGGAAACCACTGCTAAGGACAGGCAACAAGCAGAAGAGACAAGTTTGGGCTAAAGAACACAAGGAATGGACATTAGACCAGTGGAAATCTGTGTTGTGGTCTGATGAGTCCAAATTTGAGATCTTTGGTTCCAACCACCGTGTCTTTGTGCGATGCAGAAAAGGTGAACGGACGGACTCTACATGCCTGGTTCCCACCGTGAAGCATGGAGGAGGAGGTGTGATGGTGTGGGGGTGCTTTGCTGGTGACACTGTTGGGGATTTATTCAAAATTGAAGGCATACTGAACCAGCAAGGCTACCACAGCATATTGCAGCGGCATGCTATTCCATCTGGTTTGCGTTTAGTTGGACCATCATTTATTTCTCAACAGGACAATGACCCCAAACACACCTCCAGGCTGTGTAAGGGCTATTTGGCCAAGAGGGAGAGTGATGGGGTGCTACGCCAGATGACCTGGTCTCCACAGTCACCAGACCCGAACCCAATCGAGATGGTTTGGTGTGAGCTGGACCGCAGAGTGAAGGCAAAAGGGCCAACAAGTGCTAAGCATCTCTGGGAACTCCTTCAACATTGTTGGAAGACCATTTCCGGTGACTACCTCTTGAAGCTCATCAAGAGAATGCCAAGAGTGTGCAAAACAGTCATGAAAGCAAAAGGTGGCTACTTTGAAGAACCTAGAATATAAGACATATTTTCAGTTGTTTCACACTTTTTTGTTAAGTATATAATTCATAGTTTTGATGCCTTCAGTGTGAATGTACAATTTTCATAGTCATGAAAATACAGAAAAAACTTTAAACGAGAAGGTGTGTCCAAACTTTTGGTCTGTACTGTATATATATACACCGTATTTTTCAGACCATAAGACGCATTTTTTTCCCCCAAATTTGGGAGGAAAATGGGGGGTGCGTCTTATGGTCCGAAAGTAACTTACCAGTGGTGGTGGAGTGAGATTGGCAGCAGCGGTGACAGGGGCAGCAGGTGGCGGCGGCGGCAGCAGGCGGTGGCAGAAGAGGTATCTGCCTGGGAGCCGGGGCCTTGCCTGGTACCAGGGCCGGTTTCTTGCTGTGAGCGGCGTGAGCGACTTCCGGTGAGCGGCCATCTTTCTGAAGCTGATCTACAGGAAAATGGCCACCGGAGTCGGCACATGCGCTCTGCTATGCCGGCGGCCATTTTCCTGTAGATCTCAGCTTCAGAGAGATAGCCACTCACGCCGCTCTGCCACGCTACTCACAGCAAGACACCGGCCCCGGTACCAGGCCCCAGCCACCACTCACCCACGCCCCAAGCCCCCACTCACCCAGGCCTCAAACCCGAGCGCCAGCCATCACTCACCCAGGCACCAAGCCCCGAGCGCCAGCCACCACTCACCCAGGCACCAAGCCCCCAGCGCCAGCCACCACTCACCCAAGCCCCCCAGCCCACCAGCACCAGGCGCCCAGGCCACCAGGCGCCCAGCCCCTGGCCACCAGCGCCAGGCCACCAGTTTAGGCCATCAGCACGCGCCCAGCCCCTGGCTACCAGCGCCAGGCCACCAGTTCAGGCCATCAGCACCCGCAGCCAGGCCACCAGGCGCACAGCCCCTGGCCACCAGCGCCAGGCACCCAGGCCACCAGCGCCAGGCACCCAGGCGACCAGTGCAAGCCACCAGCGCCAGGTCCGGCTTCCTGAAGGACCTTGCCTCCTATGTCCCCCGCTACACGGTCCTTCCAGGTAAGATACCGAATCAGACTATAAGACAGACCCCTATCTTATCAAAAAAAAATTTTTCCTATTTTCCGCCACAAAATTTGGGGTGCATCTTATGGTCCGGTGCGTCTTATAGTCCGAAAAATACGGTATATATACACTGCTCAAAAAACTAAAGGGAACACTTAAATAACACATCCTAGATCTGAATGAATGAAATATTCTCATTGAATACTTTGTTCTGTACAAAGTTGAATGTGCTGACAACAAAATCACACAAAAATTATCAATGGAAATCACATTTATTAACCAATGGAGACCTGGATTTGGAGTCACCCCCAAAATTAAAGTGGAAAAACACACTACAGGCTGATCCAACTTTGATGTAATGTCCTTAAAACAGTCAAAATGCGGCTCAGTATTGTGTGTGGCCTCCACGTGCCTGTATGACCTCCCTACAATGCCTGGGCATGCTCCTGATGAGGTTATGGATGGTCTCCGGTGGGATCTCCTCCCAGACCTGGACTAAAGCATCCGCCAACTCCTGGACAGTCTGTGGTGCAACGTGACGTTGATGGATAGAGCGAGACATGATGTCCCAGATGTGCTCAATCGGATTCAGGTCTGGGGAACGGGCGGGCCAGTCCATAGCTTCAATGCCTTCATCTTGCAGGAACTGCTGACACACTCCAGCCACATGAGGTCTGGCATTGTCCTGCATTAGGAGGAACCCAGGGCCAACCGCACAAGCATATGGTCTCACAAGGGGTCTGAGGATTTCATCTTGGTACCTAATGGCAGTCAGGCTACCTCTGGAGAGCACATGGAGGGCTGTGCGGCCCTCCAAAGAAATGCCACCCCACACCATTACTGACCCACTGCCAAACCGGTCATACTAAAGGATGTTGCAGGCAGCAGATCGCTCTCCACGGCGTCTCCAGACTCTGTCACATATGCTCAGTGTGAACCTGCTTTCATCTGTGAAGAGCACAGGGCGCCAGTGGCGACTTTGCCAATCCTGGTGTTCTGTGGCAAATGTCAAGCGTCCTGCATGGTGTTGGGCTGTGAGCACAACCCCCATCTGTGGATGTCGGGCCCTCATACCACCCTCATGCAGTCGGTTTCTAATCGCTTGTGCAGACACATGCACATTTGTGGCCTGCTGGAGGTCATTTTGCAGGGCTTTGACAGTGCTCCTCCTGTTCCTCCTTGCACAAAGGTGGAGGTAGCGGTCCTGCTGCTGGGTTGTTGCACTCCTACAGCCCCCTCCACGTCTCCTGGTTCACTGGCCTGTTTCCTGTTAGAGCCTCCAGCCTCTGGACACTACGCTGACAGACAGAGCAAACCTTCTTGCCACAGCTCACACTGATGTGCCACCCTGGATGAGCTGCACTACCTGAGCAACTTTTGTGGGTTGTAGAGTTGGTCTCATGCTACCACGAGTGTGAAAGCACAACCAACATTCAAAAGTGACCAAAACATCAGCCAGAAAGCATTGGTACTGAGATGTGGTCTGTGGTCCCCACCTGCAGAACCACTCCTTTATTGAGGGCGTCTTGATAATTGCCAATAATTTCCATCTATTGTCTATTCCATTTGCACAAGAGCATGTGAAATTGATTGTCAATCAGTGTTGCTTCCTAAGTGGACAGTTTGATTTCACAGAAGTTTGATTCACTTGGAGTTAAATTCTGTTGTTTAAGTGTTCCCTTTATTTTTTTGAGCAGTGTATATATACACATATACACACACACACACACACACATACACATATACATACACAGTGGGTGAAAGAAGTATTAAACACGTCGTCACCAATTTTTTTTAAGTAAATATATTTCTAAAGATGCTGTTGATGTAGGCAGATGACAGGCAGAGACGCCGTCCCTCTTACCGCCGCGCTCCCGGCCCGGCGTCTTCCGGCTCTGCTGCTGCTGCCGATGCGCGCAGCTTCCCGGGCACTGTGCTTAGGGCACGTGCACGCGCGCTCCCTCCCTCTTAAAAGGGGCCGCGCGCGCTGCCATAAGGAGTCCCCGGCCAATGGCGGGAGGACCTCTCATATAAAAGGCACCCCCTCCAAAATGGAGGTGCCTGTGCAAGGTTGTAGCTTTGTGTCCTAAACTCGGCTTCAGCCCTCAGGTCCCGCTGCCAGCCCGACTACCAGTCCAGTCCACCAGCCCGACAACCAGTCCAGTCCGCCAGCCCGACTACCAGTCCAGTCCGCCAGCCCGACTACCAGTCCAGTCCGCCAGCCCGACTACCAGTCCAGTTCGCCAGCCCGACTACCAGTCCAGTCCGCCAGCCCGACTACCAGTCCTGTCCGCCAGCCTGACTACCAGTCCAGTCAGCCAGCCTGACTACCTGTCTCCGCCAGCCAAGTGTACTCTCCAGCCCGACGGTCAGCCTACGATCCAAACCGGCCAGTCTGTCTATGGGCCTGGCTTGCCAGCCTACCTGGAGAACGTACCAATTACCTGCCGTGCCTATCAGTCAGCCTTCCTGGAGGCTCCTGTGAGTTACCTGCCGTGCCTACCCGGAGGCTCCTGTCAGTTACCCGTGGGAGTCACCTGCTCTCATACAAGGACAGAGTAGCACCTGGTCCCTCTGCTCGGTCCTTCCCTGTTTTAAGCAGTCGATTGAGCTGCCGTGCGACCTTGGTCAGTCCGAGTTGATACCTAGTTATGCCCCTCTGGTCCCTCCTTGCACCGCAGCACAGAGGTTCCACCACCCGGATCCGTAACAGATCGCACATGGAACCCGGTGGCCCCCAGGCTCCTTCGCTTGCTGACCTGTACCAGGAGGTTTCTCGTCAGAGATCCCATCAGGAAACCATCCTGACCTACCTGCGGTCTGTCAACTCTCGCCTGGACATGCTGTCTGTCCCACCTGTGCCCGCCTCGAGCCGTGCGACACCCGCTCCGGCGGCGCCGCTGCCTACCAATACCACGGCATCCAGCCTAGGATCCCGGCTTTCTGTGCCTCCTCGTTTTGGGGGTGACCCCGTCTTATGTCGGGGTTTTCTAAACCAGTGCACGCTGCACTTTGAACTTCTGGCACATAAGTTTCCCTCCGATCGGGCCAAGGTGGCGTTCATCATGTCTCACCTCACTGGGGAAGCATTGGCATGGCTAAACCCTCTATGGGAGAGAGGGGATTCCCTGGTGTCCGATCTTCCGTTTTTCCTCACTGCCTTCCGGAGGGTTTTCGATGAGCTCGGACGAAGGATTTCTACTGCCTCCTCATTGCTCTGTCTCCGCCAAGGGAGTCTCACCGTGGGCCAGTATGCCTTACAGTTCCGTACCCTCGCTTCTGAGCTTGCCTGGGACAACGAGGCCCTGGTGTCCACCTTCTGGGAGGGTCTTTCCGGTCGGATTAAGGACGAGCTAGTTGGCTGGGACATTCCTACCACCCTGGATGAGCTGGTGGCACTAGCTACCCGGATTGACATCCATTTCCTAGAACGTGCTAAGGAGACTACCCGGGAGAGAAGATTTCCTCGTTTTGCTCCTGTTTTCCAGAAACCTGCCTACCAACCAGCAACTGCCCGGGCATGCTCGCCCAAACCTATGCAGATCGACCAGACCAAGATGGTCAAGTCTCGCCAAGAAACAAACCGAGCCGAGGGGAGCTGTTTCTACTATGGTAGTAAGGAGCACCTGACCCGTTCCTGCCTGGTGAAGCCGGGAAACTCCAGTGTCTAGGAGAGGTCGTCCTAGGCAAGAGTAAATCCTCTCCATTCTTGACTTTATCTGTCTCTATTTCCTGTGGAGAGAACCACTTCTTTGAAACCGCCCATCTGGATTCTGGAGCCGCTGGGAATCTCATTTCCCAGTCCCTTGTAGAGAAGTATCAGATTCCTACCAAACCTCTGGCTGAACCATTGGCAGTCACTTCCGTGGATGGAAGACTCCTTCCGGTGACCATCTTGCTCGTCACAGAGCTCGTAACCCTTCAGGTGGGAATGCTGCACTCGGAGAGGATCTCCTTCCATGTGCTTTCCGGACTCTCTCACTCCCTTTTGCTAGGTCTACCCTGACTACAAAGACATGAACCCGTTCTGAATTGGCAATCCGGTGAGGTGCTTTGTTAGGGGCAGGATTGCCATGAGACCTGCCTGGTCCCGGTTCGCCGGGCTCGACCTCCGTTTATCCGGCAACTTTACCTGGTCTACCGGCACCTTACTGGTCCTATGCAGATGTCTTCGACAAGAAGGAAGCAGAGACACTGCCACCTCATAGGCCATATGATTGCCCTATCGACTTGGTACCCGGTGCCTCTCCACCCCGTGGGCATATTTACCCGTTGTCGTTGGCCGAAACCCAGGCCATGTTGGAGTACATCGAAGAAAATCTGGCTAGGGGATTCATCCAGAAATCTACCTCCCCGGCTGGAGCCGGATTCTTCTTCGTAAAAAAGAAAGATGGTTCACTACGCCCCAGTATCGATTATAGAGAACTCAACCAGATTACTATCAAAAACAAATACCCCCTGCCGCTCATCTCTGAGCTGTTTGACCGCTTTAAAGGCGCAAAGATCTTCACCAAGCTCGATCTTCGTGGGGCGTATAACTTGGTCCGGATCCGCCAAGGAGACGAGTGGAAGACGGCATTCAATACCCGGGACGGCCACTATGAATACCGTGTGATGCCCTTCAGTCTCTGTAATGCTCCAGCTGTCTTCCAAGAATTAGTTAACGACATTTTCCGTGACCTCTTATATTCAGGCGTGGTGGTGTACCTGGATGACATCTTGGTCTTCTCTCCAGATCTTCGGAGGGATGTTCGTCAGGTCCTGCTTAGGCTCAGGCAGAATCCCAATACGCAAAATTTAAGAAATACCTCTTCGAGCAGACCTCCCTCCTGTTCCTGGGCTATATTATCTCTAAGACTGGTCTACGGATGGACCCCGAGAAGGTCTCTGCCATCTTAAAGTGGCCCCGTCCGGAGGGGTTGAAGGTGATTCAGCGATTCCTGGGCTTCGCCAACTATTACCGTCTCTTCATCCCACATTTCTCTTCCCGGACTGCTCCCATCTCAGCGCTCACCCGTAAGGGAGCAAATCCTAAGGAATGGCCGTCCGAAGCGGAGGAGGCCTTCCTCTCCTTAACACAAGCCTTCTCTTCTGCCCCAGTGCTGCACCGTCCGGAGAGCAACAAACAGTTCTTTCTGGAGGTTGATGCTTCCTCTTCGGAGCCGGAGCGGTGCTCACCCAGAAATCTCCGTCCGGGAGAATGGTAACCTGCGGCTTCTTCTCCAAGATCTTCTCCTTGTCCGAGCAACTACTCCATAGGAGACCGAGAACTGCTAGCCATCAAATTGGCGCTGGAGGAGTGGCGTTACCTGCTTGAGGGGGCTCTGCACCCGGTGGTCATCTACACTGACCACAAAAAACTGGCATATCTACAGAAAGCCCAAAGACTCAATCCGTGTCAGGCCCGGTGGTCTTTGTTCTTCGCCCGCTTCAACTTTACCCTACATTACCGCCCTGCGGAAAAGAACGTTAAAGCCAACGCCTTGTCCCGATCCTTCCTGTCTTCCGATCAAGAGGAGGAGCCTATGCATATCATCGATCCCTCCAAAGTGATGAATGTGGCCCCCTTGGACCTGTCTCGTCTCCCACCCGGTAAGATGTTTGTAGCCGTTCCGGATCGTAAGAAGGTTCTTCACTGGGGTCATACATCTAAACTAGCCGGCCATGCTGGCCAGAAGAAGACCTTCCTGCTCATTACCCAGCATTACTGGTGGCCTATCCTGAGCAAGGATGTGGTAGACTTCGTCACCGCCTGTTCATCCTGTGCCCACAACAAGGTTCCCAGACATCTTCCAGCTGGCATCCTCCTGCCTCTTCCCTTACCTGCTGCCCCATGGCAACACATTGCTATGGACTTTATTACTGATCTCCCTGTTTCTGCCGGTTGTACGGTCATTTGAGTGGTCGCTGACCGCTTTTCTAAAATGGCCCACTTCATCCCTCTGCCTGGTCTCCTGTCTGCATCTGTGCTGGCTAAGGACTTCATCCATCACATCTTTCGTCTCCACATTGTATCTGATCGCGGGGTCCAGTTTACTTCGCGATTCTGGAGAGCTACGTGTAAGCTGCTGGATGTCACCCTGGATTTCTCCTCTGCTTACCATCCGCAGTCCAATGGCCAAGTGGAACGTATCAACCAGATCCTTACCAGCTTCCTCCGGCACTTCGTCAACACTCACCATACCGATTGGGTAGAGCTCCTACCATGGGCCGAGTTCTCCTATAACAACCATGAGAGCGAATCTTCTTCAAAGTCCCCGTTCTTTGTGGTCTACGGTCAACATCCCCGGATTCCGTTTCCTGTCTCCGCTTCAGTGGACAACCCTGCTGCGGAGTCTCTGGTCAGCGAATTTTCCACGATTTGGGAGGACACTAGGTCCGCACTTCTTCATTCCTCCGAGCGGATGAAGAGACATGCTGATAAGAGACGTCTAGATCCGCCTTAATTCCATCCGGGAGACAAGGTTTGGCTCTCCTCCAAACATGTTCGTCTCAAAATACCCTCCTATAAGTTGGGTCCACGGTTCATCGGTCCATTTGAAGTCCTCAAGCAAATCAACCCAGTAGCCTACAAGTTAAAACTCCTGGCCACCTTACGGATTCCCAACTCCTTCCATGTATCTCTCCTCAAACCAGTTGTGCTTAATTCTTTTTCCGACAATCCAGGTACCTCCCCAGCTCCGGTCTCTGCTGAGGAGGTCTATGAGGTAGAGAACATTCTGGCCACCAAGAGGGTAAGAGGAAAAACCTTTTTTCTGGTGGATTGGAAGGGGTTTGGCCCAGAGGAGAGAACTTGGGAACCCAGGGAGAACATCCACGCCCCACTTCTCCTTAAAAAATTTCTTTCCGGCCTAAAAAAGAGGGGGTGTAAAAGGGGGGTACTGTAGTATCGGCGTCTCTGCCCCCTGATAGGCAGAGACGCCGTCCCTCTTACTGCCGCGCTCCCGGCCCGGCGTCTTCCGGCTATCCTGCTGCTGCCAGTGCGTGCAGCTTCCCGGGCACCGTGCTTAGGGCGTGCGCTCCCTACCTCTTAAGGGGGGCCACGCGCGCCGTCCTAAGGAGTCCCCGGCCAATGGCCGGAGGACCTCTCATATAAAAGGCACCTCCTCCAAAATGGAGGTGCCCGTGCAAGGTTGTAGCTTTGTGTCCTAAACTCGGCTTCAGCCCTCAGGTTCCGTTGCTAGCTTGACTACCAGTCCAGTCCGCCAGCTTGACTACCAGTCCTGTCCGCCAGCTTGACTACCAGTCCAGTCCGCCAGCCTGACTACCAGTCCAGTCCGCCAGCCTGACTACCAGTTCTGTCAGCCAGCCTGACTACCAGTCCTGTCCGCCAGCCTGACTACCAGTCCTGTCCGCCAGCCTGATTACCAGTCCTGTCCGCCAGCCTGACTACCAGTCCTGTCCGCCAGCCTGACTACCAGTCCTGTCCGCCAGCCTGACTACCAGTCCAGTCCGCCAGCCTGACTACCAGTCCTGTCCGCCAGCCTGACTACCAGTCCTGTCCGCCAGCCTGACTACCAGTCCTGTCCGCCAGCCAAGTGTACTCTCCAGCCCGATGCTCTGCCTACGATCCAAACCGGCCAGTCTGTCTATGGGCCTGGCTTGCCTGCCTACGCGGAGAACGTACCAGTTACCTGCCGTGCCTATAAGTCAGCCTTCCTGGAGGCTCCTGTCAGTTACCTGCCGTGCCTACTCGGAGGCTCCTGCCAGTTACCCGTGGGAGTCACTTGCTCTCATACAATGACAGGCCCAGAGTAGCACCTGGTCCCTCTGCTCGGTCCTTCCCTGTTTCAAGCAGTCGATTGAGCCGCCGTGCGACCTTGGTCAGTCCGAGTTGACACATAGTTACGCCCCTCTGGTCCCTCCTTGCACAGCAGCACAGAGGTTCCACCACCCGGATAAGGAACAGTTGATATGAAATTCTCACCAGATGTCAATAACAACCCATCCAATCCATACAGGAAAATAGATCAAACCATAGATGTCCATAAATTATGTGTAATAATGAGAAATTACACGGGAAAAAGTATTGAACACATGAAGAAGAGAGGTGTAAAAAGTCCTGGAATGTCCTGACACCGGCTGAGATCCATCAGTAATTAGAAAGCAATCCTGCCAATTAATGACAAATACTTTAATATCATCAGGATGATAAATATGAGACGAAGGTGGACATTTCAGCAAGACAATGATCCCAAATATACAGCCATAATTGGTTTCGGAGAAAGAAAATAAAGCTGCTAGACTGGTCCAGCCAATCACTGGACCTAAATCCAATAGAAAATGTATTGAAGGAGCAAAAGCTCAAAGTTCATAGAAGGAGCCCACAGACGCTTCAGCATGTGAAGGGTTTTTGTGTGGAAGAATGAGCCAAAATCACACCTGAGCAATGCCTGTGACTAGTTTCTCCATACGGAAGGCGTGTTGAAACTGCCATCATCAACAAAAGCTTTTGTACGAAGTACTAAATAAGTTTCAGTAAGCGTTTTCAATACTTTTTCCCTGTGTCATTTCTCATTATTACACATAACTTGAATCAAACCATGAATGTCCATAAATTATTTGCCTGTGTGGATTGGATGAATTGTTACAGACACCTGGTGAGAATTTAATGTCAATAGGACCTTTAAAATTGGTGACGTGTTCAATACTTATTTCATCCGCTGTATATACCCCAGTATGGTCACTGCACTCCACAATAACAAAAGGAACTAGCAGCCATCACCGATTGGAAAGCCGTTTGGACACCCGTTACAGATAGCGTATGGCTTCAGGGGTGCGGTTTACAGAGCAAGAGGATTTAAGCTATTACATTTTATATATTTAACCCAGAAAAGTAGGCAGGGTTTATGAAAAATGTACAAAAGATCTTAAAAAAATTGACAAAACAATACAGTATATACAATCCTGTCCTATAGCCTCCCGAAGGTCAATAAAGAGGTTAATCCCCTAAAGGGAAGGCCGATAGTGTCCGGGATAAATGGCTTATGTCAAAATATAGGGCAATATCTTGATTGGGTATATTTTCGTTTTCTGTCCTCCTTACCATCATACACAAGAGATACGACGGGCCTCTTGCTAAAAATCGATAAGGTTTCCCTCAAAGAGGATAGTATATTGGCGAGTATAAATGCTGAGACCCTATATTCGTCCATCCCCCTCATAAAGGGACTGCAGGCCATAAATCATTCTTTATCCAAAAGGGGTGTTCAGTTTCAGATGCACAATGACTTCACTTTAAAGACCTTGGAGTTTTGCTTAACGAGGAACTTCTTTGTGTTTGACCATGTGTTCTACCACCAGCTCAGGGGCACTGCGATGGGGAACCTCTGTGCCCCCACATATGCAAATCTGCTCCCGGGCTGGTGGGAAGAAACAATAGTCTTCACCGAGGAGAATGGCGGGGTTCCTGACATTGAAAAGGTGGAAACGTGGGCCTGCTATATAGATGATATATTCATCATATGACGTTGCACCACTGAGGAGCTGGCCCAGTTTGTTGAGGTTCTTTACATAGGAGTCGAACCCTACACAGTTGGCATCTCTGCATCTGATGATTTATAAGGGCTCGGATGGCTCTCTTGAAACTCTTACATATAGAAAACCTATGGCGACAAATGCCATACTCAGATGGGAGAGTAGCTATCCCGTACCTCTCAAGAAAGGAATATCCAAAAGCCAATATTTAAGGGTAATACGTAACTGCTCCAATGATGCGTCATTCAGATAACAGGCTGAGGACATGAGATTCCGGTTCAGAAATAGGGGATATCAGGATGGGATGGTTAAAAAGGCATACAAGGAGATGAAGTCCTATGTAAGATCTGAACTTTTGATTCCTATGAAGAGAGAGGATGTTGAGAGTGTGGTGAGATTCATAACCACATTCTCTAATGGCTCGCAGGAGATCAGGAACATACTCGATAGGCACTGGTCCATTCTAATGATGGACCATGATTTGGACGATGTATTAGGACACTACCCACACCTCACTTATTGGAGGGGTAGGTAACTAAGAGATGGACTGGTCAGGAGGTATTTCTCCAAGAAAGAAGAAACGTGGTTGAAACATAACATCAAGGGCTGTTTCAGATGCTGTAGTGACGGCATTGCGTGTTCTACCATAATACAGGCCAAGACGTTTACTTCTAATGTAACCAAAGAGAAATTCACAATTAAAAATGTCATCAACTGTAGATCACAAGGTGTGATACACAGAGGTGTATGTGACTGTGGACTCGAATACGTCGGCAAGACAGTGAGGGAATTCAGATGGAGGATCGGCGACCATGATATCGAGCACAATCGAGACACGCCTATAGTTAAGCACATTAATGGCAAACATGGAGGATCAAAAACGCCATTACAGAAGTTGCCCACTACTTTTTTGAATGGCCCTCAATGTATTTAGCATGTGCCCATAAGATTTCTTTGTAAATAGCTTTAGTTGTATGAATTGCCTGTGAGTGGCTCTATTGCTGGCCGCTAACAGGCATCACGTGACCTCCGGATTTTTCTTCCGCTGATGTCACGTCAAGTCAGGCATGACACCAGTGACGAGGTGGATGCTGGGCTGTGGGTGGGGATACCCCGTGCGTCACACCCAGAATCCACCACGCACTTTCCCAATGAATGAGGAGGGGGAGAGCGCGCGGTGGATGCCGGGTGTGACGTGTGGGGTGACCCCACCCACAGCCCATCACTCTCTGGGGAGCGCAGCGCTGAGTCACGCCCGGCTGTAGCCAGAACTTGACGTGACATCGGCGGATGTCAGAGTCGGCGGTCACAAGATGCCTGTGAGCGGCCAGTGATAGCGCCTCTCACAGGCAAGAAGGACAGCATGAGGTAATTACAAAAACCCTTAAGGGCACAGGGCGACTACATTGGGGCAATTCAAATGAGTAGTGGACAACTCCTTTACATAGGGAATATTCTTCCCATAACCCCAATGCGTCGTTATACACAGGGAATATTCCTCTCATAACCCCAATGCGTCGTTATACACAGGGAATATTCCTCTCATAACCACAATGCGTCGTTATACACAGGGAATATTCTGCTCATAACCCCAATGCGTCGTTATACACAGGGAATATTCCTCTCATAACCCCAATGCGTCGTTATATACAGGGAATATTCCTCTCATAACCCCAATGCGTCGTTATACACAGGGAATATTCCTCTCATAACCCCAATGCGTCGTTATACACAGGGAATATTCTGCTCATAACCCCAATGCGTCGTTATACACGGGGAATATTCTTCTCATAACCCCAATGCGTCGTTATATACAGGGAATATTCTGCTCATAACCCCAATGCGTCGTTATACACAGGGAATATTCCTCTCATAACCCCAATGCGTCGTTATACACAGGGAATATTCCTCTCATAACCCCAATGCGTCGTTATACACAGGGAATATTCTGCTCATAACCCCAATGCGTCGTTATATACAGGGAATATTCTGCTCATAACCCCAATGCGTCGTTATACACGGGGAATATTCTTCCCATAACCCCAATGCGTCGTTATACACAGGGAATATTCCTCTCATAACCCCAATGCGTCGTTATACACAGGGAATATTCCTCTCATAACCACAATGCGTCGTTATACACAGGGAATATTCCTCTCATAACCCCAATGCGTCGTTATACACAGGGAATATTCTGCTCATAACCCCAATGCGTCGTTATACACAGGGAATATTCTTCTCATAACCCCAATGCGTCGTTATATACAGGGAATATTCTGCTCATAACCCCAATGCGTCGTTATACACAGGGAATATTCCTCTCATAACCCCAATGCGTCGTTATACACAGGGAATATTCCTCTCATAACCCCAATGCGTCGTTATACACAGGGAATATTCTGCTCATAACCCCAATGCGTCGTTATATACAGGGAATATTCTGCTCATAACCCCAATGCGTCGTTATACACAGGGAATATTCCTCTCATAACCCCAATGCGTCGTTATACACGGGGAATATTCCTTTCATAACCCCAATGCGTCGTTATACACGGGGAATATTCTGCTCATAACCCCAATGCGTCGTTATACACAGGGAATATTCTTCTCATAACCCCAATGAGTCGTTATACACGGGGAATATTCCTTTCATAACCCCAATGCGTCGTTATACACGGGGAATATTCTGCTCATAACCCCAATGCGTCATTATACACAGGGAATATTCTTCTCATAACCCCAATGCGTCGTTATACACGGGGAATATTCTGCTCATAACCCCAATGCGTCGTTATACACAGGGAATATTCTTCTCATAACCCCAATGAGTCGTTATACACGGGGAATATTCCTCTCATAACCCCAATGCGTCGTTATACACAGGAAATATTCCTCTCATAACCCCAATACGTCGTTATACACGGGGAATATTCTTCTCGTAACCCCAATGCGTCGCTATACACAGGGAATATTCCTCTCATAACCCCAATGCGTCGTTATACACAGGGAATATTCCTCTCATAACCACAATGCGTCGTTATACACAGGGAATATTCTGCTCATAACCCCAATGCGTCGTTATACACAGGGAATATCCTTCTCATAACCCCAATGCGTCGTTATACACAGGGAATATTCTTCTCATAACCCCAATGCGTCGTTATACACGGGGAATATTCTTCTCATAAACCCAATGCGTCGTTATACACTGGGAATATTCTTCTCATAACCCCAATGCGTCGTTATACACAGGGAATATTCTTCTCATAACCCCAATGCGTCGTTATACACGGGAAATATTCTTCTCATAACCCCAATGTGTCGTTATACACGGGGAATATTCTTCTCCTAACCCCAATGAGTCGTTATACACGGGGAATATTCTTCTCCTAACCCCAATGCGTCGTTATACACAGGGAATATTCTTCTCATAACCCCAATGGGTCCTTATACACGGGGAATATTCTTCTCATAACCCCAATGCATCGTTATACACAGGGAATATTCTTACCATAACCCCAATGCGTCATTATACACGGGGAATATTCTTCCCATAACCCCAATGCGTCGTTATACACGGAGAATATTCTTCCCATAACCCCAATGCGTCGTTATACACAGGGAATATTCTTCTCGTAACCCCAATGCGTCGTTATACACAGGGAATATCCTTCTCATAACCCCAATGCGTTGTTATACACGGGGAATATTCTTCCCATAACCCCAATGTGTCGTTATACACGGGGAATATTCTTCTCCTAGCCCCAATGTGTCGTTATACACGGGGAACATTCTTCCCATAACCCCAATGCGTCGTTATACACGGGGAATATTCTTCCCATAACCCCAATGCGTCATTATACACAGGGAATATTCTTCCCATAACCCCAATGAGTCGTTATACACGGGGAATATTCTTCCCATAACCCCAATGCGTCATTATACACAGGGAATATTCTTCCCATAACCCCAATGCGTCGTTATACACGGGGAATATTCTTCTCATAACCCCAATGCGTCGTTATACACAGGGAATATTCTTCTCCTAACCCCAATGTGTCATTATACACAGGAAATATTCTTCTCCTAATCCCAATGCGTCGTTATACACTGGGAATATTCTTCTCCTAACCCCAATGTGTCATTATACACAGGGAATATTCTTCTCCTAATCCCAATGCGTCGTTATACACTGGGAATATTCTTCCCATAACCCCAATGCGTCATTATACACAGGAAATATTCTTCTCATAACCCCAATGCGTCGTTATACACAGGGAATATTCTTCTCATAACCCCAATGAGTCGTTATACACAGGGAATATTCTTCTCATAACCCCAATGCGTCATTATACACGGGGAATATTCTTCTCATAACCCCAATGAGTCGTTATACACAGGGAATATTCTTCTCATAACCCCAATGCGTCATTATACACAGGGAATATTCTTCTCATAACTCCAATGCGTCGTTATACACAGGAAATATTCTTCTCATAACCCCAATGAGTCGTTATACACGGGGAATATTCTTCTCATAACCCCAATGAGTCGTTATACACAGGAAATATTCTTCTCATAACCCCAATGCGTCGTTATACACAGGAAATATTCTTCTCATAACCCCAATGCGTCGTTATACACGGGGAATATTCTTCCCATAACCTCAATACGTCGTTATACACAGGGAATATTCTTCTCGTGACCCCAATGCGTCGTTATACACGGGGAATATTCTTCCCATAACCTCAATGCGTCGTTATACACGGGGAATAATCTTTTCATAACCCCAATGCGTCGTTATACACAGGGAATATTCTTCTCGTAACCCCAATGTGTCGTTATACACAGGGAATATTCTTCTCATAACCCCAATGTGTCGTTATACACAGGGAATATTCTTCTCGTAACCCCAATGCGTCGTTATACACAGGGAATATTCTTCTCATAAACCCAATGCGTCGTTATACATGAGGAATATTCTTCTCGTAACCCCAATGTGCTGCTATAATGTATTAAATTGCTATCCCCATCTACTAAACATGCATTCATAAGGAATAATTCTCTCACTGTCCTGATACGTTTTCCCCATTATGATAATGAGATAGCGTTTATGGAAGCAGCTTTATGTCCTATGGAATATTGCCCCTGGTAAGGTGCGAATATATACAGTTAGGTCCATATATATTTGGACAGAGACAACATTTTTCTAATTTTGGTTCTAGACATTACCACAATGAATTTTAAACAAAACAATTCAGATGCAGTTGAAGTTCAGACTTTCAGCTTTCATTTGAGGGTATCCACAGTAAAATTGGATGAAGGGTTTAGGAGTTTCAGCTCCTTAACATGTGCCACCCTGTTTTTAAAGGGACCAAAGGTAATTGGACAATTGACTCCAAGGCTATTTCATGGACAGGTGTGGGCAATCCCTTCGTTATGTCATTCTCAATTAAGCAGATACAAGGCCTGGAGTTGATTTGAGGTGTGGTGGTTGCATTTGGAAGGTTTTGCTGTGAAGTAAACATGCGGTCAAAGGAGCTCTCCATGCAGGTGAAACAAGCCATCCTTAAGCTCCAAAAAACAGAAAAAAAAACATCCGAGAAATTGCTACAATATTAGGGAGTGGCAAAATCTACAGTTTGGTACATCCTGAGAAAGAAAGAAAGCACTGGTGAACTCATCAATGCAAAAAGACCTGGGCGCCCACGGAAGACAACAGTGGTGGATGATCGCAGAGTAATCTCCATGGTGAAGAGAAACCCCTTCACAGCAGCCAACCAAGTGAACAACACTCTCCAGGAGGTAGACATATCAATATCCAAATCTACCATAAAGAGAAGACTGCATGAAAGTAACTACAGAGGGTTCACTGCACGGTGCAAGCCACTCATAAGCATCAAGAATAAAAAGGCTAGACTGGACTTTGCTAAAAAACATCTAAAAAAGCCAGCACAGTTTTGGAAGAACATTCTTTGGACAGATGAAACCAAGATCAACCTCTACCAGAATGATGGAAAGAGAAAAGTATGGCGGAGGCGTGCTACAGCTCATGATCCAAAGCATACCACATCATCTGTAAAACACGGCGGAGGCAGTGTGATGGCTTGGGCATGCATGGCTGCCAGTGACACTGGGTCACTAGTGTTTATTGATGATGTGACACAGGACAGAAGCAGCCGAATTAATTCTGATGTATTCAGAGCCATACTGTGTGCTCAGATCCAGCCAAATGCAGCCAAACTGATTGGTTGTCGTTTCATACTACAGATGGACAATGACCCAAAACATAAAGCCAAAGCAACCAGGAGTTTATTAAAGCAAAGAAGTGGAATATTCTTGAATGGCCAAGTCAGTCACCTGATCTCAACCCAATTGAGCATGCATTTCACTTGTTAAAGACTAAACTTCAGACAGAAAGGCCCACAAACAAACAGCAAATGAAAACCACCGCAGTGAAGGCCTGGCAGAGCATCAAAAAGGAGGAAACACCGCGTCTGGTGATGTCCATGAGTTCAAGACTTCAGGCAGTCATTGCCAACAAAGGGTTGTCAACCAAGTACTAGAAATGAACATTTTTTTTTTAATTATTTAATCTGTCTAATTACTTTTGGTCCCTTTAAAAACAGGGTGGCACATGTTAAGGAGCTGAAACTCCTAAACCCTTCATCCAATTGTAATGTGGATACCCTCAAATGAAAGCTGAAAGTCTGAACTTCAACTGCATCTGAATTGTTTTGTTTAAAATTCATTGTGGTAATGTCTAGAACCAAAATTAGAAAAATGTTGTCTCTGTCCAAATACATATCGACCTAACTGTATATCCCATAATGAGCAGGAGATATACTTGCGTACTTGGGGTTTTGAATTGGAATTCTAGGGGTGTGTTCTAAGAGATGTGGCGTGACATGCATGATGGTTCACAGTCTGTGAAGTGTCCGGAACGTTTGTGCGTTCCACCGGCCCATGATGGATGGATGGATGAAGGGGCGTGGTGATGATAAGCACAAAGACGCGGCGTGACACTCATGACAACACACAGGAAGTAAAGTGTCTGGAACACATATGCATTCTATCGGCCCATGATGGATGGATGGATGAACGGGCGGGGTTATGATATGCATGATGATGTGAGTGATGACTCACAGGAAGTAAAGCACAGGCAATACGGACCTTTTGCAAGGGATATTGGGAACAGTAGGAAATCCGGTGATAGGAAGTACCTGCGTTCCATGATGAATGTAGCGCTGGCGTCCCTGCCCTCTGCTAGGCAGGGACGCTGCTCCCCTCACCGCTCTGCTCCGTGCCCAGCGTCCTCTCCCCGCTCTGCTGTCAGAGCCCCTGTGCTTAGGGCGCGCGCGCGCTCCCCTCCTCTTAAAGGGGCCGCGCGCGCCGTCCTAAGGAGTCCCCGGCCAATGGCCGGAGGACTTCATCATATATAAGGCACCTCCTCCAAAATGGAGGTGCCCGAGCAATGTTGTTTGCACCTGTGTCTCACCTGTGCTTCAGCCCTCAGGTCCCGCTGCCAGTTACCTGCCAGTTACCTGCCAGTTTCCTGCCAGTTACCTGCCTGATTCCTGCCTGAATACTTGTTACCTGTCTGCCAGTCTGAGGTCCGACGGTCTGCCTTACTACTCCTGTCAGTCTGTCTTAAGGACCAGCCTGCCCGCTCACCTGGGAGCGCACATCAGCTACCTGCCTGCTTTCCTGAGGTCCGACGGTCTGCCTTACAACTCCGGTCAGTCTGTCTATGGACCAGCTTGCCCGCTCACCTGGGAGCGCTTCTCCGTTACCTGCCTGCTTGCCAGCCCGGAGGCTCCGTTGTCACGTGCTGTGACCACCAGCTATTCCAGACTCTTGTCCGCTCACCTGGGAGCGCTTCTCCGTTACCTGCCTGCTTGCCTGCCCGGAGGCTCCGTTGTCACGTGCTGTGACCATCAGCTACTTCAGACTCTTGCCCGCTCACCTGGGAGCGCTTCTCCGTTACCTGCCTGCTTGCCTGCCCGGAGGCTCCGTTGTCACGTGCTGTGACCATCAGCTACTTCAGACTCTTGTCCGCTCACCTGGGAGCGCTTCTCCGTTACCTGCCTGCTTGCCAACCCGGAGGTTCCGCCGTCACGTGCCGTGACCACCTGCTATTCCAGAGACTCTCGCTTGCTCACCTGGGAGCACACATCTACCATCTGCCTGCTAGCCTACCCGGAGGCTCTGCCATCACAGGTCGTACCTACCCTTTACCCAGAGACTGCCCTGATCACTTGCCGTATCTCCCTGTCCGTTCATCCAGAGACTGCCACCCGCTCCCTTACAAGGGCCGCCCCCTTGTATAGTAGCTCAGAGGTTCCGCCTCCCAGACCCGTTACAATGAATATGGCAGACTAGCGTGAGTTTCCACCAACCTAAGGTAGGGCTTGAATTACACTAATAATATGACTATAGACAGCCGATGCAACTAGGGGGGTCATTTTGATTGGCGCACAACTAGAGAGAGACTGTATAAAATATCACAATGACCCATTCTTTGTAAATGCCAAGTATATACTAGGTGCTCTAACAAGAGGCTGGGAAAGCTAGTTAGGAGCTTGAACATGCTGTGCATCTATCTCCACCTGATGAACCCGGAAAGGGAGAAAAGCGTCGGGAGAAGCACGTAAAGTATTGCAGGGACATCTTATGAGAGGGTCAGATGTGGACTGCCCTTATCAGGTCGGGGGCAATGAGTATTGACGGAAATAATAGCTTATTCAGGGCTTACTAGGATCCCCCTAAAGCTCCAACTGACGGGGAACCCTGGATTATCCGGAACTGCAATCCGACTGTACTCCCCTCTGTTCCATGGACACAGGAATATGTTGAGATCTTTCCAAATCTTTGGATTTATAGGAATTTATACATAAAGGTTTAGAGGTGACCACTGTCTCGCACACGATCTGTGCATTTCCGTATTTGTTTATTATCTGATTTATGATTATATTTAATACTTGTATGTCTATAGGCCTATTCTGGTAGGCCTTCTTCTTTGTGTTGTATGTGTTACTTTTATATTCACACATTGCACCAAAGTCTTTATAGGCACTATGATAGTCGGTCTATTTTAATCATATTTAATAAATGTTATATTTTAACAATACCTACATAGTGATGCTCTAAGGAAGGAGAAAGATTCTGAAAGAAGCCGCCGAGGACGAAGACTCAAGACTGATGAAGACGACAGCGGAGAAACCGCGACTCACAGATCAGAAGAGAAGAATCAGGGAATGAAAGCTGTGAGAAAATGTAGAGAAAACCAGAGCAAGTCTGGAGAAAAATCATCTATTATAGGACGAGGCCGAGAGACGTCATCACATCCCCCGGAGCCAACAAGAGTCTCCTCTCACCTGGTGATGTCAGAGGCCGGAGCTCCTCCATCATCACCTCCTGGTACCGATCCTGGTGTCCTTCTAGATACTCCCACTCCTCCATGGAGAGATAGACAGCGACGTCCTGACACCTTATAGGAACCTGACAACAACGACACCGTCATCACCCAGAATCCTCCAGTGCTGTCCTGTATAATGTCCCAGCAGTCACCTCTCCGCTCATCACCCAGAATCCTCCAGTGCTGTCCTGTATAATGTCCCAGCAGTCACCTCTCCAGTCATCACCCAGAATCCTCCAGTGCTGTCCTGTATAATGTCCCAGCAGTCACCTCTCCGCTCATCACCCAGAATCCTACAGTGCTGTCCTGGATAATGTCCCAGCAGTCACCTCTCCTCTCATCACCCAGATTCCTCCAGTGCTGTCCTGTATAATGTCCTAGCAGTCACCTCTCCAGTCATCACCCAGAATCCTCCAGTGCTGTCCTGTATAATGTCCTAGCAGTCACCTCTCCAGTCATCACCCAGAATCCTCCAGTGCTGTCCTGTATAATGTCCCAGCAGTCACCTCTCCAGTCATCACCCAGAATCCTCCAGTGCTGTCCTGTATAATGTCCCAGCAGTCACCACTCCGGCCATCACCCAGAATCCTCCAGTGCTGTCCTGTATAATGTCCCAGCAGTCACCTCTCCAGTCATCACCCAGAATCCTCCAGTGCTGTCCTGTATAATGTCCCAGCAGTCACCTCTCCGGTTATCACCCAGAATCCTCCAGTGACGTCCTGTATAATGTCCCAGCAGTCACCTCTCCAGTCATCACCCAGAATCCTCCAGTGCTGTCCTGTATAATGTCCCAGCAGTCACCTCTCCGGTTACCACCCAGAATCCTCCAGTGACGTCCTGTATAATGTCCCAGCAGTCACCTCTCGGGTCATCACCCAGAATCCTCCAGTGCTGTCCTGTATAATGTCCCAGCAGTCACCTCTCGGGTCATCACCCAGAATCCTCCAGAGCTGTCCTGTATAATGTCCCAGCAGTCACCTCTCCTCTCATCACCCAGAATCCTCCAGTGCTGTCCTGTATAATGTACCAGCAGTCACCTCTCCACTCATCACCCAGAATCCTCCAGTGCTGTCCTGTATAATGTCCCAGCAGTCACCTCTCCAGTCATCACCCAGAATCCTCCAGTGCTGTCCTGTATAATGTCCCAGCTGTCACCTCTCCGCTCATCACCCAGAATCCTCCAGTGCCGTCCTGTATAATGTCCCAGCAGTCACCTCTCCGGTCATCACCCAGAATCCTCCAGTGCGCTCCTGTATAATGTCCCAGCAGTCACCTCTCCGGTCATCACCCAGAATCCTCCAGTGCTGTCCTGTATAATGTCCCAGCAGTCACCTCTCCTCTCATCACCCAGAATCCTCCAGTGCTGTCCTGTATAATGTCCCAGCAGTCACCTCTCCTCTCATCACCCAGAATCCTCCAGTGCTGTCCTGTATAATGTCCCAGCAATCACCTCTCCTCTCATCACCCAGAATCCTTCAGTGCTGTCCTGTATAATGTCCTAGCAGTCACCTCTCCAGTCATCACCCAGAAGCCTCCAGTGCTGTCCTGTATAATGTCCCAGCAGTCAACTCTCCAGTCATCACCCAGAATCCTCCAGTGCCGTCCTGTATAATGTCCCAGCAGTCACCTCTCCGGACACCACCCAGAATCCTCCAGTGCCGTCCTGTATAATGTCCCAGCAGTCACCTCTCCGGACACCACCCAGAATCCTCCAGTGCCGTCCTGTATAATGTCCCAGCAGTCACCTCTCCGGTCATCACCCAGAATCCTCCAGTGCTGTCCTGTATATTGTCCCAGCAGTCACCTCTCCGGTCATCACCCAGAATCCCCCAGTGCTGTCCTGTATAATGTACCAGCAGTCACATCTCCAGTCATCACCCAGAATCCCCCAGTGCTGTCCTGTATAATGTACCAGCAGTCACCTCTCCAGTCATCACCCAGAATCCCCCAGTGCTGTCCTGTATAATGTACCAGCAGTCACCTCTCCAGTCATCACCCAGAATCCCCCAGTGCTGTCCTGTATAATGTACCAGCAGTCACCTCTCCAGTCATCACCCAGAATCCCCCAGTGCCGTCCTGTATAATGTCCCAGCAGTCACCTCTCGGGTCATCACCCAGAATCCTCCAGTGCCGTCCTGTATAATGTCCCAGCAGTCACCTCTCGGGTCATCACACAGAATCCTCCAGTGCCGTCCTGTATAATGTCCCAGCAGTCACCTCTCGGGTCATCACCCAGAATCCTCCAGTGCCGTCCTGTATAATGTCAAAGCAGTCACCTCTCCGGTCATCACCCAGAATCCTCCAGTGCCGTCCTGTATAATGTCCCAGCAGTCACCTCTTCGCTCATCACCCAGAATCCTCCAGTGTCATCCTGTATAATGTCCCAGCAGTCATCTCTCCGGTCATCACCCAGAATCCTCCAGTGCTGTCCTGTATAATGTCCCAGCAGTCACCTCTCCGGTCATCACCCAGAATCCTCCAGTGCTGTCCTGTATAATGTCCCAGCAGTCACCTCTCGGGTCATCACCCAGAATCCTCCAGTGCTGTCCTGGATAATGTCCCAGCAGTCACCTCTCGGGTCATCACCCAGAATCCTCCAGTGCTGTCCTGTATAATGTCCCAGCAGTCACCTCTCGGGTCATCACCCAGAATCCTCCAGTGCCGTCCTGTATAATGTCCCAGCAGTCACCTCTCCGCTCATCACCCAGAATCCTCCAGTGCCGTCCTGTATAATGTCCCAGCAGTCACCTCTCCGGTCATCACCCAGAATCCTCCAGTGCTGTCCTGTATAATGTCCCAGCAGTCACCTCTTCGCTCATCACCCAGAATCCTCCAGTGCTGTCCTGTATAATGTCCCAGCAGTCACCTCTCCAGTCATCACCCAGAATCCTCCAGTGCTGTCCTGTGTAATGTCCCAGCAGTCACCTCTCCGGTCATCACCCAGAATCCTCCAGTGCTGTCCTGTATAATCTCCCAGCAGTCACCTCTCCGGTCATCACCTAGAATCATCCAGTGCTGTCCTGTATAATGTCCCAGCAGTCACCTCTCCGGTCATCACCCAGAATCCTCCAGTGCTGTCCTGTATAATGTCCCAGCAGTCACCTCTCCGCTCATCACCCAGACTCCTCCAGTGCTGTCCTGTATAATGTCCCAGCAGTCACCTCTCCGGTCATCACCCAGAATCCCCCAGTGTTGTCCTGTATAATGTCCCAGCAGTCACCTCTCCGGTCATCACCCAGAATCCTCCAGTGCTGTCCTGTATAATGTCCCAGCAGTCACCTCTCCAGTCATCTCCCAGAATCCCCCAGTGCTGTCCTGTATAATGTACCAGCAGTCACCTCTCCAGTCATCACCCAGAATCCCCCAGTGCTGTCCTGTATAATGTACCAGCAGTCACCTCTCCAGTCATCACCCAGAATCCCCCAGTGCTGTCCTGTATAATGTCCCAGCAGTCACCTCTCGGGTCATCACCCAGAATCCTCCAGTGCTGTCCTGTATAATGTCCCAGCAGTCACCTCTCGGGTCATCACCCAGAATCCTCCAGTACCATCCTGTATAATGTCCCAGCAGTCACCTCTCGGGTCATCACCCAGAATCCTCCAGTACCATCCTGTATAATGTCCCAGCAGTCACCTCTCCGCTCATCACCCAGAATCCTCCAGTGCCGTCCTGTATAATGTCCCAGCAGTCACCTCTCCGGACATCACCCAGAATCCTCCAGTGCCGTCCTGTATAATGTCCCAGCAGTCACCTCTCCGGTCATCACCCAGAATCCTCCAGTGCTGTCCTGTATAATGTCCCAGCAGTCACCTCTCCGGTCATCACCCAGAATCCTCCAGTGCTGTCCTGTATAATGTCCCAGCAGTCACCTCTCCGCTCATCACCCAGAATCCTCCAGTGCTGTCCTGTATAATGTCCCAGCAGTCACCTCTCCGCTCATCACCCAGAATCCTCCAGTGCTGTCCTGTATAATGTCCCAGCAGTCACCTCTCGGGTCATCACCCAGAATCCTCCAGTGCTGTCCTGTATAATGTCCCAGCAGTCACCTCTCGGGTCATCACCCAGAATTCTCCAGTGCGGTCCTGTATAATGTCCCAGCAGTCACCTCTCCGCTCAGCAGCTCAATCATCTTGTTGCTGAGCTCTAGGATCTTCTTCTTCTTCCTCTCATGTATCGGGGGGTGCGGGGGAGGCTCTGTGATGGGGCTCGGGCTCCGCCCTCCTGACTCCTGGAGATGGATGATGGGAGTCACACCCTCCCCCGGTGTCTTCCTCACTATTGTGTAATCCTGTGTATGGAGAGAGACACTTAGGGAGAAGAATTCCTTCCCGACTCCAGATCTGACAATCAGTAGAAATCCCGGGATCAATAACCGTCTCCAGTAATCTGGGGCCATAACCTGGAATATTATTACACTCAGGACAGACATCCAGGCCCCTCTACAGCTCTTATAGGGAATCCCCATGACAACTCCTCCTGGCAGAGAGCTGCACACAATCACTGCTCTTACAGTAAAGAATCCTTCTCTTCCTCTTCTGGATTTCCTCTTCCCGATGTCGGACTTGTTACATAACACAATAAAGCTGATAGAAATGTAGAGGAGTTACCTCTCCGCTCAGCAGGGAGATGATCTCCAGGGTGAAGTGTAATAATCTTCTGGTGGTCTCGTCCTCGTCCATCCTCGGGGTCATTCAGGAGAAGGAGGGATGAACACTGGATCAGCTGGAGGGATCTCGTCCTGCCGGCTGATAACAGAGAGCAAGAGCTGCACACAACCAGGACGGAGATCTGCACTGAGAGCTGGAGGACCTGTGGTGACGTCACCGCCATGTGATCAGGGGCGGAGATCAGGAGAGAAATGGTGAAGGGTCTGTGATAATGACGTCATCACAGGTCCTTCAGCTCTTCCTTCCTCAGCACCTCTCCTGATCACATGACGGTGACGTCACCACAGGTCCTCCGCTCTCAGTGCAGCAGCCTCACCCTGTGCTGTTGCGGTGATGCTCTGTTGTCTCTCTCTCTCCCCTGTTGTCTCTCTCCGTCCCCTGTTGCCTCTCTCTGTCCCCTGTTGTCTCTCTCTGTCCCCTGTTGTCTCTCTCTGTCCCCTGTTGTCTCTCTCTGTCCCCTGTTGCCTCTCTCTGTCCCCTGTTGCCTCTCTCTGTCCCCTGTTGCGTGTGTCTCTCTGTCCCCTGTTGCGTGTGTCTCTCTCTGTCCCCTGTTGCCTCTCTCTGTCCCCTGTTGCGTGTGTCTCTCTCTCTCCCCTGTTGCGTGTGTCTCTCTGTCTCCCCTGTTGCGTGTGTCTCTCTGTCTCCCCTGTTGCGTGTGTCTCTCTGTCTCCCCTGTTGCGTGTGTCTCTCTCTCTCCCCTGTTGCGTGTGTCTCTCTCTCTCTCCTGTTGCGTGTGTCTCTCTCTCTCTCCCCTGTTGCGTGTGTCTCTCTCTCTCTCCCCTGTTGCGTGTGTCTCTCTCTCTCTCCCCTGTTGCGTGTGTCTCTCTCCCCTGTTGCGTGTGTCTCTCTCCCCTGTTGCGTGTGTCTCTCTCCCCTGTTGCGTGTGTCTCTCTCCCCTGTTGCGTGTGTCTCTCTCTCTCCCCTGTTGCGTGTGTCTCTCTCTCTCCCCTGTTGCGTGTGTCTCTCTCTCTCCCCTGTTGCGTGTGTCTCTCTCTCTCCCCTGTTGCGTGTGTCTCTCTCTCTCCCCTGTTGCGTGTGTCTCTCTCTCTCCCCTGTTGCGTGTGTCTCTCTCTCTCTCCCCTGTTGCGTGTGTCTCTCTCTCTCTCCCCTGTTGCGTGTGTCTCTCTCTCTCTCCCCTGTTGCGTGTGTCTCTCTCTCTCTCCCCTGTTGCGTGTGTCTCTCTCTCTCTCCCCTGTTGCGTGTGTCTCTCTCTCTCCCCTGTTGCGTGTGTCTCTCTCTCTCCCCTGTTGCGTGTGTCTCTCTCTCTCCCCTGTTGCGTGTGTCTCTCTCTCTCCCCTGTTGCGTGTGTCTCTCTCTCTCCCCTGTTGCGTGTGTCTCTCTCTCTCCCCTGTTGCGTGTGTCTCTCTCTCTCCCCTGTTGCGTGTGTCTCTCTCTCTCCCCTGTTGCGTGTGTCTCTCTCTCTCCCCTGTTGCGTGTCTCTCTCTCTCCCCTGTTGCGTGTGTCTCTCTCTCTCCCCTGTTGCGTGTGTCTCTCTCTCTCCCCTGTTGCGTGTGTCTCTCTCTCTCCCCTGTTGCCTCTCTCTGTCCCCTGTTGCCTCTCTCTGTCCCCTGTTGCCTCTCTCTGTCCCCTGTTGCCTGTCTCTCTGTCCCCTGTTGCCTGTCTCTCTGTCCCCTGTTGCCGGTCTCTCTGTCCCCTGTTGCCTGTCTCTCTGTCGCGTGTGTGTCTCTCTCTCCCCTGTTGCATGTGTGTGTCTCTCTGTCCCCTGTTGCCTC